>NC_067147.1:4630433-4930433 GCF_903995435.1 Acomys russatus
AGGCTTAGGGAGCATTATGGTTTAAAAAGAAATGTCTCCCACATGCTCATGGCCTGGGGACCCCCAGCTGTTGGTGTGATTTGACAGAGGTACTGAAACTTTGGGGGTGGGGCTTAGCTGCAGAAGCCCCAATCACTGGGGGGGTGGCCTTGGAAGTCACTCCTGCCTGTTCCCTGCTCCTTGTTCTGCAGTGATGACAACAGCCCGGAAGCCACACCTCGCCACAGGCCTTCTCCATCACCACTGTGAGCTGCAATTGTTCTTTCCTACCGTAGGGGGTCTCCCCAGATGTTGTGGTCACAGCCACACAAATGTGACTGATGCAGAAGAGAGAATCAGAGAGACTGGTTTAATTGGTGTGGTACTAAACTTCGTTCTACCTTAAGCTTTATCTCCCAAAAAAGTGATGAAATGAGCCGGCATGCAGCGGCCAGTTCTTTTGTTATTATTGGTCCAAGCTGGAAGCACCATTTAGCTTCTTGCTCTTTGTTTGCTCCTTCCCTGGGTGCCATTCTCCGCCAGACCGCCCTCCTCTCTATTCACTGGAACACCTACTCTGGTCCGTAAAATGACAACTTCCCCCATTCTAGAGTCTTAACGTTGGCTTGGAGATGAAGTTGCCTTCGAGTTGCTGCTTCTCCTCCTTACGAGGATGAGGGGTTGGCTTTTACCTCGGTTTCTTCCCATGTAGAACTGGATAAATTCCCAAGCGTGCTTGCCTCACCATGGGGTTAGAGAATTGAATTGGCTGTGCCATGGCATCCCTCGCTTTCACGTCCCACAGAAGCCGTTTGTCTACTGGCAGATCCTCCTGGCAAGACGGGAGGTTTTTGAGAAGGGACGGTTTCACCTCTTTCTTTGACCTTCTCTGCCTGCTCTGTGTCTCGAGGTGGTTTCACAGTCTCCCGGCCACGTCTAGATAAACAGCTGGCCCTCTGGGGGTTTCTAAGGAACTTGCAGGGGTTTCCAAACCTGGAGATCTTGCAGGACGTCAGAGGCAAAGAATTACTGCGCCACCTGGTGCTAATCAGAGGAACTTTACTTTCGATAGCTTGTTCTTAGTGCAGACACATCGCCTTTTGTGAATTCACCCAGACAATTATTCCTCGGCGCGGGGTGGATTTACAAAGCACGAAACGTCTAAAGTGATACTTCTTTTCCTTTGCTTTTTTTTTTTTTTTTTTTTTAAAGAAAGCGTCTCCCTATGTCCACACGGGGACCCCTGAGGGTCAGTGATGTCACAGTCCGTGTCTTCCAGCTAAGCAACTACTAAGCCCCACCTTGGCTCACCTCTGCCCTTTATGGCCCTGCCTTGGGGAGTCCAGAAAGGACCGAAGTGAGTCTTGCTCTCCCTTCCTTGGGTTGCCCTTGTCTTCCATCATCCTCAAGGTCCTCCGCACAGCTGCTGAAGCCCCCGCCTGGCTGTCCCAGGCTCAGGGTCAGGCTGTAGGAACAGCTACTTCTAGAAGATGAGGACCGTGCTGAGCCTACTCAGGCCTCTCGTGTGCCAGATGCCAGAGTTAGATCAATTGAGTGACTGTCAGGGTTGATGGAAGCTACGAGAACATAAGAGAGCAGACGCTACACAAGCAGCTTGTCCTTCAGTCGGAAACAACGAAGGGCTGTGGGCCTCGCCTGGGGAGTGGAGATTGTGTGGCAGGGGGAGAGGGGCTTGGAAACCGGAACTGTCGAGGTGGGATATTCCATCTGCAGAGCTGCTCCCTGCAGGCTTGAGGTTGTAATGCCAATGAAGGTGGCTCTTCCTATCAGCAGCTCGCTGGATCCTAACTTCCTGCAGACGACAGCATCCTACCCGGAGTTTCTCAGCTCACCAGAGGCTTCTGGGTCACTAGTACCAGCCATTTTCAACTTCCACAGACACCTGGAGGAAGCTACACAGTCGCAGCTACTTGCCCTGACTCCCAAAGGTGTGGCCCCAGACACAACTAATTCCAAGTTTGCACTGGCTTTTCCCTGTAGCCTTGCCTCCCGGGCCGGAGAGAGCATTTCTCCCAGTGGCCTAGCAGAGAAAGCCTTCGGTGACTAATGCACAGGGGATTAGGCCAGCTGACTGGCAGCGGTTCCCGGTTCAGACGCTGAAATGGAGCTTTTTCTCCATTTTTCTGAGAAACTAGGAGAGGGAGAGTTTATGACCAAATTTCTCAAACCAGTTTCAGTTCTGGTGAAACTTAGCTTCCTTCTGCCTCTGCCAGGGGCCTCACACACACTCAGAGGATCTGGCAGTAACCTGATCTTATCTTGTTGCCCAATCTCTCTGTCAGAGACAAGGGGGGGGGGGAGTAATAATGCTGAGCCCAAGGCACTTACTGCCTTGTTTGTTTTCCTCAGCATTTTGCCGCCTATAACGCACCCTCCAGTACTTGGTTCACTGGAAAACTTGCTGTCTTTTATAGAATTAAGAGTTGTCTGACTCTAGAACACAAATGGGGCATCAAGATCTTCTGGGGCGTCAGCTGGGTGTGGTGGTGCACACCTTTAATCCCAGCACTCGGGAGGCAGAGGTAGGTGGATTGCTGTGAGTTCGAGGCCAGCCTGGTCTACAAAGCGAGTCAGGGACAGCCAAGGCTATACAGAGAGACACTGTCTCGAAAAACCAAAAAAAAAAAAAAAAAAAAAGATCTGGGGTGTGATGTCTTCTGATAGCTTTTGAGGCTGAGTCCTAGATCTGTCTTTTTACTACAGAATTTATTTTTAAAGTATATGTTTGTGTGTGTGCAAGTGTGAGTTTGTACATGTGAGTTCAGCTCATGGAGGCCAGACTTGAGTACCAGGTCCCCTGGCACTGGAATTACAGGCAGTTGTGAACTGCCCCCAAAGGCTGCTGGGAACAGAACTCCATTGAGTGCAGAGCAGTCTGTGCGCTCAGCCTCTGCGCCATCTCTCCATGCCCTCTAGATTTCTATGTTATGCAAGGATTTTTCATAAGTACTTGGAAAGGACCATGTAATTGTCTTGACAGTTTTCTAAGTTTTGCTTGGCTTGGGACGTATTTATCATTTTTATTGCTTGTCCTATGATGTCCTATGTTCTGCAAGGTACCAGGTAGTATCACTTATAGAAAATCTCTCTCTTTAGACACTTTTGTTGAAAAAGTAATAATCAGGGTAGGCGTGGTGGCACACGCTTTTAATCCCAGCAGTCGGGAGGCAGAGGCAGTTGGATCGCTGTGAGCTCCAGGCCAGCCTGGTCTACAAAGTGAGTGCAGGACAGCCAAGGCTACACAGAGAGACGCTGTCTCAAAAAACAAAAACAAAAACAAAAAAAGAAAAGAAAAGTAATAATCAACTCAGAGTAAGAAAGGAAAAGTTGGCCCCGCCATGAATCAGGTCAGCATACAAGCAACAGACAGCGCCAGCTGTGAGAGTAACGGGATATTGTAACTCTCTCAAGGTCACTGTGCAGCTGTGCAAAGTCATACAAAAACCCTTTGGAGCCCTTTTGGCTTTTTGGGGTGGGGGGGGTGGGATGGTGGGCTTTCTCCTCAAATCTTAGCACATCAGAAACTTTTTGGGTTTTTGTTTGTTTATTTGTTTGTTTTAAAGATTTTATTTATTTATTATTAAGAATACAGTGCTCTACCTGCATGTATGCCAGCATGCCAGAAGAGGTCATCAGATCACATTGTAGATGGTTGTGAGCCACCATGTGGGTGCTGGGAATTGAACTCAGGACCTCTGGAAGAGCAGACAGTGCTCTTAACCTCTGAGCCATTTCTCCAGCCCTCAGAAACTTTTTGAACCAACTTGGTAGTCTTTGATTCAGAGGTCTTCCCACAGGGTCGCAGCCTCCAAACAAGCCACAACACAATGCTAACAGCCACCATGCTTTCTCCATCCCAGGTGACAACCCTGCATCTAGCGTGTAGGTCAGACTCTCACACAAGGCCTGTTTGCCTTAAGCCAACAATTCTCAACCTGTAGGTCATGGCCCCTTTGGCAAACCTCTAGCTACAAAAATATTTCTATTACAATTCATAAAAGTTGAAAAATTACTGTTGTGAAGTAGGAACAAAATAAGTTTATTGCTGCAGGTCACCAACAACACAAGGTACTCTACTAAAGGGTCAGTGCATTGGGAGGGATGAGAGCCACTGCCTTGAAGCCACCAGATGTAACTTGGCTTAGGTTTTACCCATGTGCCTCTTTTCCCAATGACCATCCTAACCTGTTTCTGGTAGCGGGCCCAGCAGTTCCACTGATCCACGCTCTTCTGGCTTTTCCCTAAGCTTCAAGTGTCCCTGTGGTATTTTACCACGTCAGCATAGTGACCCCACAAGTGTAACATCTTAATCAGAGCACAGCCTCCCTTGCTCCCCAGTCCCCAGAGGGGCTAGTTATTCACACAGCTGCTGATGGAGCAGACACTCAGAGTTTAAAAGCAAAATGAATGGCTGGGGGTGGCGGTGCCTTTAATCCCAGCAACTGGGAAGGAGATACAGGTGGATCTCGCTGAGTTTGACAGCAGCAGCCTGGGCTACATAGTGAGATCTTGTCTCAAAGACAAAAAGAAAAGATGGAGGAGGAGGAGGAAGAGAAAGAGAAGGAGAAGAAGAAGAGAAGGAGGAGGAGGAGGAGGAGGAACAAGAATGGCTAGAAGATGTTGTTTACCTAAATTCAAAAATAGACAAATGGGCAAAGTCTTTATTTTCCAGCAAAGAATGAAGCCAAGTTACCCATAATCCAGGTTACCTGGTCTTTTTCTCCTTAATGCCTAAATGCTTCCTATGACCGATGGAGCTGTCACTCCTGGCCCTCGTGCACAGTCAGGAGACATTCTTCTGTGATGTGATATATTGATTTAATTGGAACCATCAAAAGTCTGGGGGTGCCCTACCATGACAAATTCCAAATCCTCTGCTTAGTTAATAGACTGGATTTCATTGCTTTAGTTATATATTGCTCTGAAACAGATTACCCACACTCCCAATTTAGCTGCTTAAAACAATACACATACTCCTGACAGGGTGGTGCATGCCTGTAGTCCTGGCTCTCAGGAGGCAGAGGCAGGAGAACGGCAAGTTGAGGCAAGCATGAGCTACAATGAAAGACTGTCTCAAGGGAGCAAAAACAAACAAAAAAACACCATTACCCCACGTAACTTCATGGGCTGGGAACATTGCATGCGTAGTTTTCCCGAAAACTGAAGATTCAAATCTAGATAGCACTCACTTTGGACAGCTCACTACTGCTCCGGAAGATCTAATGCCCTCTTCTGGCCTCCTCAGGCACTCCACTCATGTGCACCAACCCACACACATAAACACATTCTTTTTTAAAAGTAGAATCAGATACAATGGCCTATGCCTATAGTTTCAGCAACTTGAGAAACTGAGGCAGGGAAGTCACTTGAACCCAGGAGTGTGAGATCAGTCTGGGCAGCATAGTGTGACCTAACTCTCTAAAAATAGGTAGATAGGGACTATGAATGTAGCTAGATGGATGAGAAAGTGCTTAGCATGCACAGGGCCCTGGGTATGAGCCAAACACCAAGACTGAAAAGTAGAGTGCCAGGATACAAGATCATCAGTAGCTTTTCTATACCCAATAGCAAACTTTTTGAAAAGAAGACAAGACAAGGGCCCTGTTGACAATAGCTACAAAACTTAAATATCCAGGAAACAATTGAGCCAAAGAGGTGAAAGGTATATGCACTGGTGACTATAACACCCTGATGAAAGAAACTGAGAAAAAATGCAACAAACGGGAAAGTATCCTATGCCCATGGGAGGGATGAGTGAATATGTTTAAGTAAGTGTTCATCTACCCAACAGAGTCAAGGAAGTTCCTATTAAAATATCCAAAGCAGAGATATTTTAAAATAATGTGAAATTATTGTAGAGACACACATAGCACAAGCCATTCAATAATGTTATTGTGACCAAAGACAAACCGTCCACCAGGGAAAGCTGTATCTGTATCGGGATGTGATGGAAGAAATGCGACGACCTCAGAGTCAAAATAGAACCACTTGTGCAAGTAGAGCAACAACAAAGGAGGGAAACAAAGCAAGGGGGTGTGAAAGAAGGGTTTGTGCTTGGGTGTACAAACCTGAGAGTAGCCATCTGGAAGGTTGTGCCAGAAGCCTAAACAAAGGACACCACAGCCTTCAGCAGGGACCCGTGCCCTCAACACAAGCAACCTTAGAGCGACACCACCCACTCTTGTTATCACTTGTTGTGGCCAAAGATGATTCATTCAAATCATGTGATGTAACCACCATGTTCTTGACTTTTAAAACTTCCCTTTGGAGGCCGGGCGTGGTGGCGCACGCCTTTAATCCCAACACTCAGGAGGCAAAGGCAGGCGGATCTCTGTGAGTTCGAGGCCAGCCTGGTCTACAAAGTGAGTCCAGGACAGCCAAGGCTAACACAGAGAGACCCTGTCTTGAAAAACCAAAACAAAAAACTTCCCTTTGGGCTGGAGAGATGGCTCAGCGTCTAAGAGCACTGACTGTACTTCCAAAGGTCCTGAGTTCAATTCCCAGCAACCACATGGTGGCTCACAACCATCTATAATATGATCTGATGCCTTCTTCTGGCCTGCAGGGGTATATGCAGGCAGAGCACTGTATACATAATAATAAATAAATAAATCTTTAAAAACAAACAAAAAAACTTCCCTTTGCCTCAAACTCTTAGAACATGCCATAGCTTACCTTGACACGACCCCCCCACCACCACCTCCCCACCCACCCCTCTACCTGGCAGTTTCCCCCCTGAAACATGCCATTTTTCTCAGGCAGGTAGTTCAATTTCCAATCGCTCTGCTCACTTTATTTAATTGACTATGGTGTGAGATTCTTCACGTAGGGTGAGGAAGTAATTTTTGTTTGTTTAGTTTGTTTTTTGAGACAGGGTTTCTCTGTGTAGCCTTGGCTGTCTTGGACTCCCTTTGTAGGCCAGGCTGGCCTGAAATTCACAGAGCTCTACCTGCCTCTGCCTCCCTGAGTGCTGGGATTACAGGCATATGGCCACCACGCCGGGCTACTTTGTTGCTTTAATAATAACCTCTGTTGTAATAGTCAGTTAAATCAGGACTATTCTCTTGAAAGATTTTTTAAATTAGAAGTACAAAATAAAGTTCTGGGAACGCAGCCTCCTTCATAGAGTGTTTGCCTGGATGCCCTGGGTTGGACCCTAGCACCATATGAGGCTGAGCATAGAGGAGAATGCCTGCAATCCCAGCACTAGAGATGTAGAGGCAAGAGAGCCACCCAAGGAGGTGGAGTTCCTACTGAGTTAAAAGCCAGCGGACAATGCCAGGGATGTGGCGCGGGGGATCTTGCTTCCACACACAGCAACATAAAGCAGCACAGAGTGCAGTGGTGGGATGTTGTGCTTAGTGTGTCCGGAAAGTCTGCATCTGAAAGGAAGAGAGTGAGAGATGAGGAGAGGCAAAGCATTATGGGTTCCTGGATGAATACATAAAATGCTAATGGGAGGCTTGGAGAGAGAAATGCCTGGATTGAGGCGCAGGGCCGGCTAGGAATCTGTCCTATAATCTCCAACCACACTGGAAACCTCTCACATGAGGGAGGGTCCTCAGGGCGTTGGTGGGCAGAAGAGGCAACTTAGATGAAGACCTTTAAGGGCTGTGCATCTCCACACCGAGTGACAGCCCCACTGCTCATACTTTTCAACACACTTGTCCCTTGTGGGAAGGATTATCAACTTTGTCACAGGTGAAAGCTGTCTTGGCGGGCTTTGCCCTTGGACACACCATGGATACTCTCTGAGATTAATTAACCTTGAGATAGACTGGGTGGAGCCATCCTGGGCCTAAAATTCAGAAAGCGGACCGGGGGACTCCACCTGGATTCTTGTGTTTCTAATCAACCATCGATGGGAGGAGACAGGCCCTTGCACGTGAGAGATAGACAGGCAGAGAGGACGAGAGGGGCAGCAGATTCAGACCGAGTTCGAGCGCCTGTGGATCGGGAAAAGGACCAGCACGCAGGCCAGAGACACCTAGGGACCCGTCCCGTGGATCGGATACCGGAAGGTTCACTCTTGTTTCCCTTTAACCTTTTTTCCTTCTTGTGTAAGATGACGGGTTGTATAATAAAGTTTAATTGTTAAGAAACAGAGCCAACGGCCCCTCTGTCTCCTTCAGTAGCTTTGCCTTTGTGTGTCGTTTGAGGCCACTTATCGTCTGTAGCGAGCAGTGAGCTCCTCTGGTTGCCTTATTCCAACTTTGTAATGACATCTGTGCATTAACCTTCTACCTTTGCTCCGTGTTTTGTTTTGATCTTAAATGTGAGTTTATATATTTTCAAGTGTTCAACATCAGTCCGTTGACACTTTCCATTTCTTCAGCGGGCAGTTTGTTACTAGTCCCCTGCTGTGGTGAAGTGCTGGACAAAAGCATCTTGAGGAAGGAAGGGGTGGTTTATTCTGGCTTGTAGGTCCCAAGGAATTGCTCTATCATGGTAGGGAAAGTGTGGCAGTAGTCAAATGTGGCTCGTGATATTGACAGTCAGGAAGCTGGGAACATGGCCACCAGCGCTCCGCTAGCTTTCGCCTTTATGCTATGGAGGACCCCAACTCATGGGACAGCGCTGCTCATTTGTGCTGTGGAAGCTTCAAACCCAGACATTCTTTCACAGACAAGCCCCGAGGCTTGTTTTCTTGATGGGTCCTGTCAGGTTGACAGTCAGTATTGATTACCACAATGAGTAAGAGAGACACGGAGTTTGAGAAAGTATCACAGGTTGAAAGTATATTCTGCAGGACCTGGTATTTTAAAAAGAGAGTTTTGCTTGGTATTTTATAAGAGAGTTTGGATCACTCCTTCTTTCATTGTTTACAGAAATGACAGCTATTGCATGTATATGTTGCTTATTTGTCAATGTCCAAGTTTCATTTCCTGTGGCTGTGATAAAATATCCTAAGAAAGGCAACTTATTCAGTTCCAGGTTACAGTCTGTCACTGCAGGGACATAAAGGTGGCAGGAACACAGTTGATCACGTACAAGCAGCTGACAACTACATAGTCAAGAGCTTGTGTGCTTGACAGTACTTAACTCTCTCTGCCCTTTTCGTTTATCCTAGGGTCCAGCCCATGGAATGGTATCATCCCCATTCAGAGTAGGCCTTCCCATCTCAGTTAAGACAACTGAAATTGTCACAGGCTACTAAGGCAACCCAGACTCGTCCCAGGCAGCTGTAGATTGGGTCAAGTTGACAATTAAAAATAGCCATCATGGTTGGCTTTGAAATTTCTGATACTAGTTTTGTTTTGTTTTGTTTTGTTTTGTTTTGTTTTGTTTTTTTTAATTATTTGACATTTTTATCTATAGGGGACTTTGAAGGTTTTTTCTTCTTTTTCTATTAAACCTAATAATTTTCTTAGTTTATGTCACAGAGTTGATATTTTGTAGGTCAATTTTTCCAGTACTTGCTCTATCTATTGCTTTTCCATCACTGTGACTACCGTGCCTATCAGAAGCAATGTAAGAAAGGAAAAACACTTGGGGAGGGGGGAGTCCACGGCATCACAACAGGTCAGTTTGTGGGTGGCAGGGGTATGTGAAGGCTGTCCACATCTTGGTAGAGTAGCAAGCAGTCAGTGAGGAAGGAGCCAGGAGAAAAAAGCCTTCAACGGCCCGCCCTCAATGACCTAGCTCTACTTGCTAGACAGTACTTCTTAGAGATTCCACAGCCTTCCAAGTTGGCACAGCAGCTGGGGAACACAGACCTGTGGGGATGTTCCAGCATCCTGATACCCTGATACCCACGGAGTCCGTTCACCCCCTAAGACGGGTTTGTTTTCATTTCTTCCTGCTGTTCTTGTCAGTCATCAGGTTACTGTGCAAATGCTATGACTAGACAGACAGTTGCCTTCTTCTTCTTCTCCTCCTCCTCCTCTTCTTCTCTTCCTCCTTCTCCTCCTCCTTCTCTTCCTCCTCTTCTTCTCCTCCTCCCGCTTCTTCCTCTTTTTCTTTCCCAGTTGCCTTCTTGAACCAACCTACCTACCAACCAACCAACCAACCAACCAACCAAATAAACAAACCATGAACTCTTTGAACTGAGTTATCAAATTGGATGGTAAATGCTAAAAATAGCAAATGTTGAGCAAATTTTTGTTCACTTTCCAGTATGTTTTGTTTTGTTTTTGGTTGGTTGGTTGGTTGGTTGGTTTTTTGAGACAGGGTTTCTCTGTGTAACAGCTCTAGCTGTCCTGATACTTGCTCTGTAGACCAGGCTGGCCTCAAACTCTCCAGTATGTTTTGTAATTGTTATAAAAAACAATTCCTTATAACAATACTATCAGATTGGAGTTAGCTTAAACCACTTAGTATCCTATCCTACATTTTGAATTATTGAGTTTATCATTAAAAACTACTTTTAATTTTATCTGAGTATATGAATCATTTCTATCTATCATCTATCTATATTTATCTGTATTTCCCTTCTTTCTCATTTTCTCATTGTAAGAAATAAGATTTGGGGCCTGGAGAGATGGCTCGGCAGTTAAGAGCACTGTCTGCTCATCCAGAGGTCCTGAGTTCAATTCCTAGCAACCACATGGTGGCTCACAACCATCTATAATGTGATCTGATGCCTTCTTCTGGCACGCAAGTGTACATGCAGCTAGAGCACTCATACACATAAAATAAATAAATCTTTAAAAAATATAATAAAAAACAGAAATAAGATCTGGTGTCTATTTTCTTTTCTTTTCCTATTTATGTATTTATTTAGGTTTTTCAAGACAGGGTTTCTCTATGTAGCCTTGACTGTCCTGAACTCGCTTTGTACACCAGGCTAGCCTCGAATTCACAGAGATCCACCTGCCTCTGCCTCCTGAGTCCTGTGTTCTGGGATTAAAGGCAGGAGCCGCCATGCCTAGCTTCCAGCATTCACACCAGCATTTACCAGTATCCAAGCAGATGACAAATATATTATCCTCATGATTATTTTATACTTACCCAAGCTGTGTGCACCGCCACACAGGACACACAGTATTGTATCAAATTAACACAACTGAACTCACATGGCCCATACATTTGCAACACTAGGATTTGATGATTCATTTCCACTGTTAGGTGAAGCGAGCAGACTAATGGTCCCCTAAAGATGTCAGACTTGTAACCCTCTGAACTTGGGAACTGACTACTTCAAGTAGCAGAAGGACCTTTGCAGATATGACTGAGCAGAGACGAACGTTCTTCGGGATCTCTGAGTGACCGTGTACGTGAAAGAGGAAGGCGGGGCCGGAGAGATGGCTCAGAGGTTAAGAGCACTGTCTGTTCTTCCAAAGGTCCTGAGTTCAATTCCCAGCAACCACATGGTGGCTCACAACCATCTATAGTGAGATCTGGTGCCCTCTTCTGGCATGTAAGCACACATACAGCTATAATACTGTACAAATAATAAAAACAAATAAATCTTAAAAACAAAATTAGTATCTAAAACAGGAGAAAGAAAGAAAGAGGAGGACTTTGCATAAAGAAGCTTGAGAAACTCCACACTCGCTGCATCTGCTGCTGTACACACACACACACACACACACACAAGCATGTTTATGTCAAGTGTCCTCCAAGACGCCTCGTCTGGAGATGAGGTCCCCACATCCATCCACTCACCCACTTGCCCACCACTCAAACCCTCCATAACGCTGTGACAGGCAAAGGAGAAGAACAAAACAGCCTAAGAATAAAAACGTTGTGCCCTTGAGAACAACTAGAAGGTGAAACAGTTCCAAGAGCTGTTACTGCTGCTTATCTCACAATACAAAAATAACTATCTGAGGGAGCTGGAGAGCACTGGCAGTTCTTCCAAAGGTCCTGAGTTCAATCCCCATCTCACAACTATCTATAATGGGATCTGGTGCCCTCTTCTGGCATGAAGGTGTATGTGCAGGCAAAACACTGTATACATAATAAATCTTAAAAAACAAAATACTATATGAGATAGAGACGCCTGAAGCTCAGCCAGGGAGAGAAAGGCCAACGTGGACTCAGGCTGGCCGTCTCAACTCCCTCCGTTGGTTTGAATGTTGTGAACACTAGGTTTGATGGTGTTACCTCTGTTGGTATTTGTTTTGTTTTTCAGAAGTTTTACCACAGCAGCACTCTTAGTTTCCCTGAATGAGCTGCACCTTTCTCGATTCACTTAAATGACTCAGCTCGTGGGCTGGAGAGATGGCTCAGAGGTTAAGAGCACTGGCTGCTCTTCCAAAGGTCCTGAGTTCAATTCCCAGCAACCACATGGTGGCTCACAAGCATCTACAATGTGATCTGATGCCCTCTTCTGACATACAGGCAGAGTGCTGTATACATAATAAATAAATAAATAGATCTTTAAAAAAAAATGACTCAGCTCTGGAAGATTCTTTTAAATACTAAATGTACTTGAATAATACATACTTTCTCTTTATGCCAAAGACCTAAGTAGTAAAAATGGAGCAAAATGAATGGAAGTACGCAGAAAGAAAGGTGTCCCCTTACCTGCATATAATTTTCCTCACCACAGATTTACTATTGAGGAAAAAAAAAGACTTTGGATTTTTAAAATAAGGAGTAGAGTATTTGAAGCTTAAAATCAAGACTAAAAGTAAGCTATAATAAACAAAGGCTATCTCCTGCCAATTCACATCCAGTTGAAGGTCCAAACAAATTTTAAAATGATTGTCTTCATAACTGTAAGATTTAGAAAATGTTTATCAACAAAGGGGGGGGGGGCACAAGAGGGGCATGGTTGACGCGACGCAGTGATGGAGTGCTTGCTTAGCCCGTGTGAAGAAGCCCTCAGCCTAATCCCTAGCTCTACAAAACAAACACAGATTTTGAAGACCAGAAAAAATATTTTTAAATTTGTATGGCATTATTTATGGGAGAAACAGGACATGGTGGCACATGCCTTTAATTTCAGTACTCAGGAGGCAGAGGAAGGTGGATCTCTGTGAGTTCGAGGCCCGGCTGATCTACAAAGCGAGTCCGGGACAGCCAAAGATACACAGAGAAACCCTGTCTGGAAAAAACAAAAGAACAAAAAACAAACAAAAACCCTTTATTTATGGGAGGAAGGCATATGCATGCCACCATGCTTGTGGGGGTCAAAAGAAAACTTCCTAAAAATGGCTCCATCTTGTGAGTTCCAGGGATCAAACAGCCTTTCAGGCTTTGCAGCCGGCCCTTTAGCCCCTCACCCTCACCCCGACCCCTTCCCCGACCCCCACTCCCTCCTCCACCCCCACCCCCACCCCCACGCATCAACAGCTTCTGAAAAAGATGGTACTCAGCAGTCAGACGTGCGTTTCCTTATTTTGAAAGGAGAACAGTGTTGATCCCTACACACACAAGCGTTATGAACAATTCATATTGAGCAGGACTCAGAGCTGTTTGTATTCACCCTATACCTCCGATCGAGAGGTCCAATCTCACTCCATTTTAAGTTGGGCCTCAGTGTTAGGCCTAAAGTTTCGGTTTCCCAGAAAAAGGCTCGTAAGGCTTCTGGGGCGGGGGGGGGGGGGGGGGGGGGGGCGGAGCCTGGGAAAATGGGCAACCAATCAGCAACTGCCCCAACATCTGGCCTGGGGCTAAACTAAATACAAGGTGAGGTGACAGTTGGAACCAATCAGGAATATACAAGTATCCCTTACCATGAGCCCAACCAATCCTAACAAAGATCGAATGGCCACGGCTAGAAACCCCCTAAGTGGCTTTAAAAGGAGCCAGCGAGTTCCACTCAGGGTTGCCGTTTTTGTATGAGCTGAGCAGTCCACCCCTGCATGCTGCCTGTCTCTGCAGAATAATGCACACTATTTGAGTCTGGGGTCTTCTTTCAGCGACTCTGGACCCTTATGTTATAACTATCTTAGCCAGTCACCGCCTGTTAGTGATTTCATGAAAACTGAAAATTGTCTTCTCTTTTCCTTTTTTTTTTTTTTTTAAGTTCTCAGAAGAAAGTATCTTGAGTCGTCTGCATTTTTTATAGTTGGGTGTTTTCGTTCGTTTGATGTAGTTAATAGCTAGTGGGAGTCGCTCCTGGCTTGTTTTATCTATTATACGATTAAAATTCATGAACTTCACTGAAGATAAAAAACTGCCTAAGATCTGAGAACTCTTTTAACTGGCTCTCAGCATAAAGATAAGCTGAAACAGGCAGCGAGCTCTCCCATAGATGTCCTTGAATCAAGGTGAAATCAGGGCCACGTGTCCAGGCAAACTGCTGCTTACCTCACAGGAAGTACGAGACAGTTTATTCTGGAGGCAAATGTAAGTGGCCATAACCTGGAAACAGATGAATTCAGTACAACCCAGATAACCGTGTTCTAACGTGCAAATGGTTTCGTGAAGTTTTTATAGTTACAGAACAAAAGAACAGAGTGAGTTAAAAGCTTCTGAAATAAGCGTGTGAAAACAGCAGGTGGGCAGCCACAGAGAATGGGGGCGGGGCGGGGCGGGGAACTTGGCTGTAAATCTCAGATGCAGTCGGCCTTTGAGAGTCTTAGGGTTTAGAGTGGATGGTCTGTTCATACCTTTCTGAAGCATTCCCCTGAGTGTTGGGGTGTTAGGTAAGGCCAAGGTGGGTGGTGAATAACTATTAAGGGGGCTAAAGACAGCCATGACTAATTTAGAGCTGGGCTAGATCTATAACACTCCAAATCGCCACAGTCGCAAAGTTTTAATCTGTCCATCACTTTGTAGAATCTTTAACATAGCTGTGGCTTTTTTTTTCCCCCCTAGGAACTTCAGTTCACACAAAGCACACATTGCAACACAAGAATACTTGATTTTTTTTTTTTTAATTGAAGCAAAATTTCCCCAACAGAATTAACCATGTTAAAATTAAAACCAAGTCAGCAGTCATCTATTCAACCATATTGGACAGCCAAAACAATCTTTTGTTTTTTGTTTTGAAATTTCATCTTCACAGATGTTTAAGCACAGCCAGTCACCAAATATTAATAATACATGGACTTATAAAGACTGTAATTGTTTCAGTTAAAAGAGACCAAATATCAAACAGCTATCCCTCTCAACTCTCTGTCTTTACTGATGCCAACAGAGACTTCCAAAGCCTGTCAGTGGAAGTCAGCAAAGATCAAAGGGCCTCAACGTGGCCTCAGAGGAAATGCAAGGCTCTCTGCACATTTTAATAAGCCGGGAATTCACAGTGACCTGCAAGGCAGATAAAATTCCCCAGGCTTTCCAAGAGACGGTAGTCAGAAGACCCAGGCTGGCTGAGTCTGATAGGCAGTGGTGACATCAGTCACACAGATGACATTCTGGCTTGTGTTTTTCAATGCTGTAATTTAACCCGGCTAAGTTTTCAATCAATTAGCAACATCAAATATCAGACTTAAACATCTTGAAAGGCTGGTGGCTTATCTTAGTTCATTTGAGTTTGGGTTCACCCACTAAAGAAGCAGTGTCTCCCTTCCTGTCTGGCGTCTGCCTCACCACCAGCACCTCTGTTTGTTTGCTGTTTTGTAAACAGGGTTTCTCCGTGTAGCCCTGACTGTCCTGGAACTTGCTCTAGACCAGGCTGGCCTCGAACTCAGAGAGATCCGCCTGCCTCTGCCTCCCAAGGGCTGGGATTAAAGGCGTGTGCCACCACTGTCCAGCAACCAGTGCCTCTTACTAGCAAAAGTTAACAGAACATTGGCAACCAAGAGAGACTTCCTCAGGCTCCCACTGGAGCTTAACCTTACCCTATGCACAGAAAAGAGCTCCCCTGGATTAAAGAGACGCTGGCTTCCAGTTGATACAGCCCACCCCTTTAGCAGCAAGGCTCAACCTTTGCCCCTTAAAACACAATTATGCTTTCTGCAAGTGGCCAAACCTCCATTCTATAAAGTCTTATTTGTCTTGGTTCCTATCGTCTTTCCTGGGCTTCTGAGAGATATCTGAACTCCCTTTGTGTACCGGAAGCCCCTTTTCCCTCAGTCGTCAGGCACAGCCACCCATCTTTTGGTTCAACGGCCTAAAGGTCTGTCAAATGACAGTCTCATAATAAAACTGCCCACCAGGTAAATGGCCAGCCCTTCCGGGAATAGTGCCATCCTGGGGGCTAAGCACTGGTTTCTGGTTTTGGAACACCATGCTAGCTGCAGTAGCTAATCAGCCTGTGAGAGCAAGTGTCGTGAACTCTGCATCTCAACCTCATCCTACATCTATTGTGCAAAAGCCGAGGTGCCTGGAGACGTGGGCTAGTGCCCACGGCAAAGGAAACAGCCTGTTCACTCTCATTACAGTCCTCGTCTGCTGAAGTTGCTCTTTGGTGGGTATTTATAGAACTGAAATAGCTCCACAAACGGTATCTGTCCAGGAGATGCACCCACACGTAACTTCACAGGACTCCGTGTTGTCAGCCCTCTACTTTCCAGACCCACGCACCTAGCCAACCTTTCACTGCTGCCCACAGACAGCACAGACGGTCCTCTCAGCTATCTCTCCATTCAAGAAGTTGGGTGCAAGGTGTCCCTTCCTGTTGCCTCTCAGGCACGCTCTGCAGCTGTGTCTTCCACGTGATGCCAGTGTCTAAGAGCCCAAGCCACAGGCTTTCCCCAAGGAAAACTCCTACTGGATCTGAGGTGTGCAGGCTGCAGCAAAGCATCTCACAAGCTCAGGACTGGGCCATGCCTAAATCTTGAGAAGACAAATGATACTCAGTTGTCACTCAAGCTCTCTTGCCTAGCTTTGGTCCTATGTGAAAGAATACACAGAAAAATGTGGCAGACTCAGAAACTATATCTTTATATCAGCTGGACCGGAAAAAAAAAGAATTAATTAAGGAATCTCATTAAGACATGTACAGGCTACTTGGGAAGTGATGGGAATAGAGGTGAACGCCAAGAAATGCAGAAGACACACATTTAGACTGCGAAATATCTGGACTCCGCCTTCCTCCTGCCTTCTGTACTCACCACATACTCCTTGGAACCCTTATCTGTTCTGGTGTTAACTTACATTTGATTCCAGAAACAGACAAACCAATCTCCATGCCTTCCTGCACCATAGAGAGGATCCGCCATTTGCTCTCTGTTGGGACCTTAACTAAACCACTCAGGTCTCTCAGGGGTTTAAGTTTCTCACTCGTGAGTTGGATCAACACAGCACCTAGTTCACACAAAAACACCACATACACACACACAGACACACATACACACACATACACAGACACACAGACACACATACTTACACACATACACACACATAGTGCTAGAATACTAAACACAGAGGAAATCTCTCTCTCTCTCTCTCTCTCTCTCTCTCTCTCTCTCTCTCTCTCTCTCTCTCTCTCTCTCTCTCTCAGCATCTTATTCTGTAGCCAGGCTGACCTGGAACTTGCTATGAGGCCCAGACAGGAATCAAACTTGCTTCACCTTCCCCACTTGGAGATGATAGGTATGAGCCACCATGCCAGTGTAATTCTATCCCCACCTATATGAGAGAGGTGGGAGTGACGTGTGTATGTGGATTTGAGACCAGGAGCAGCTGTAGAAGGCCAGCAGGCCAACATGTATAGAAAGGAGCAGCAGCACCCCCTCATCTCACAAAGCCAGGGGTGTGATCTAAGGATAAGCTGAGCCCTTGAGGAGGGTGTTTGGAGACCCCAGTGTGGCGCTGCTGACTCAGACACAGCTGACTCTGTGTCTCAACCTTGCCACTTCCTAATTATGACACCCTGGGCAGGATCTGTTCCCCCATGAAAAGGAGGACCATGACGACGGTGACAATGACAACACTCAGCGATGGTCACGAGACCTCTAGTCTAGATACAAACCTGAGTGCCCCCTCGCCATCTCTTTCTGGGGTTTGTCCTGAAATACGGGGTACAACTCAGAAAACAGAAGCCACACCTGGTCAGCTGAAGCCGAGGAGCACTGTGGGAAGCTTTCGGGCGTGGCCATAGACTTGGAAGAAAGTGGAGTTTCTGGCTTCTGAAGGCCAAACAGTGGAGTCAAACCTTTGCACATGAGTAAGAAAGGGCCCCTCAGAGGCCAGGACTCTTTCCTGGTGTTTGCCGTGTTGCCCTGCTCTAGTTTAGGATCTAAGGTACTAGCCCCCAAAAGAAACTGCTTGAGGGCTGGAGAGATGGCTCAGTGGTTAAGAGCGCCACCTGCTCTTCCAGAGGTCCTGAGTTCAATTCCCAGCAACCACATGGTGGCTCACAACCATCTATAATGTGATCTAACACCCTCTTCTGCAGATAAAGCACTCATATGCAATAAATAAAATAAATAAATATTAAAAAGAAAGAAAGAAAGAAAGAAACAGCTTGAGTGGCATTTGTGAAAACTATCCAGTGTAGGAGGTTATGGATACAAAGCAAAACAACAGGGCTTCTACCAGAGCAGCAGGAAGTGGACCCAGGCCAGGAACACCCTAACACACACACACACACACACACACACACACACACACACACACCTCTGCTTAGCTCCTTATAAAAACAGACTCCTCAGTAAACTTTTAATTTACACAGACAACTCCTCATCTCTTCATCTTTGGAAACAAGAGGAGGAAGTTGCAGATCACTTCCCAAAGCAGAGCATCCAGATGTCCGAAGCCGGGAGCAGTTCCTGGCGCCTTCCCAGCTGTGGTTGTGAAGGCTGCGGTTGGATAGCTAGTCCAGGCTCCTGCTGCCTCTTGTCAGCCCGCCCCCAGCCCCAGTCCACCCGGCATCGTCCTGTGCAGAACTGCAGACGTCCTGAACAGCAGTAGCTTTCTTGCCCAGCCTCCCTCTTCCAAGGATGGGTACGGGCAACAGGGCTGTGGGAGAATAGGTCTACTGTTCTCAGCGTGAGCCTCCCTTCTCTGCTTCTGGGTCACTCATTCTAGCAGTAACTGTTTATCAGTGGGTAGGGGAAGGGACAGCCACACGTTTGCTCATCCCCTGAGGGCCTTTTGCTGATCTTCAACGTGCTAACCTATGCGAGACTAGAATAATTAATATAAAACTGTGGAAACCCACACCTGACATCACCTCTGCCCCTCTTTGACCTCCGAGCTCTGGTGTAAGGATCCATGTCGATCCAGGAACTCAGAGAAGCAGACTCCGTGATGAGACGGGTGAGGGATGGATCTGTGAGCCTTGAGGAGGGGAAAGATGGAAAGGGCCGAGACTCTGTGGAAGCCTGACACGAAGGGGCGAGGGGGAAAAGAGCGTCCAGTAGTGCCCTAAGTCCACAAGCCAAAATCAAGCCCTCGGCCAAAGAAGAGGTTCCTATGTGCTGGGACCTGTCTTAGCATCCTTGCTAAAGCTCCCGGTCAATCATTGTATCATTTGCTCCTCCTGTCGATACAATCAATAGCAATAGCAAGCCCACGGCCCCTTCAATGGATGCTCTATGAAAACATATGATTCTGAGGAACTGTGTCCATCAACTATAAGTGTTCATATAATAGTAATTTTTCCTGTTACGCCCAAATTTTGAGAGACTCCCAGAACAGACCACTCAAGAGGCGAGTAAAATTGCAATAGCAAGGAAGTCCTTATCGCAGATTCAAACCCGGGCCACACCTCCCATGCACTGACACAGCAGATACAGGGAAGCGGCCTCACGTCTCAGCTGAGAGGTTTTTTTTTAAATAGGTCTTAGACAAAGAAATGGGTTTTACAATATATGATTGGATGGCATTTGGGCGGAAAAGCTGCAAGCAGGGAGTTATAAGCATTTCGTGGTTGGATAATGGGTGGAGGAACAAGTTGGCCTATAGAAAAGATTGGCTGAAGCAGTCATGGGGCATCAGGAACTTTAGCTTGGCTTCTCCTAATTGGTTGTTGCTATGTGCCAGACAACCTGCTGGCCAGCTTGACCAGCAAAGAGCATATTTGGACTTTCCCAAGGTGAGCTGATTGTGTTGCTAGGGGAATATTTTTCTGTTTAGACTAGTTTGTGGTTTTTCTGGAATCTGGGTTCAGCCCTTGGCTGGGTTTAACACAAAATGGAGTTTCTTTTTCAAAATGGAGTTTGTCTGGTCCTTTCATTCTGCCTCCCAACTCAAGATGCACTGTGGTCAGCTGCCACATACCCAGCCACCCAGCAGCTGTGTAAGAAGCCCAGCATGAACCAAGTGTGGTGGCGCACACCTTTAACCCAGCACTTGGGAGGCAGAGGCAGGTGGATCACTGTGAATCTGAGGCCAGCCTAGTCTACAAAGTGAGTCCAGGACAGCCAGGGCTACACAAAGAAACCTTGTCTCAAAACAAAAGCAAAACAAAAAAAAAAACAAAAAACAAAACCAAAAGAAGGAAGAAAAGGAAGAGGAAGACAAGGAGGAAGAGAAAGAAGATGAGGAAGAAGAAGAGGAAGAAGAAGAGGAGGTCCAGCATGGTAGTACACACGTGAAAGTGGAAACTGAAGAATCCATGGAGCTTGCCTAGCCTAACCAAAAGGTCCCAGGTCCCAGTGACAGACTTCATGTCAAAAGACAAGATGGATGACAGCTAAGGAGCGAAGCCAAGGTTGACCAGTGGCCCCCATGTGTATACTGTAGCAACTTGTAAGCACACCTACACAAAAGGACACCCAAATATCTACCATTTCTGGGTACTGCAAATACAGTGATAAGCACAGTCGGAACCAAGTCTTCCATTTGATGATAATATAAACCACACAGGTGCCTGCTTGGATTGACTCAGGTCCCACTTACTAGTTGCCATGGCTCACTTTGGCATTCTGATCTCCACTCCATTGCCCACCAGAAGACCTCCAGGGTTCTCCCCCTGTGAGCAGCTTTTTTTTTTTTTTCCTTTCTCCAGTCGTTTCTGTTTCTGCGCTCCATCTGTTTCTAGCCATCTCCACATGGTTGGCTGCCCAGAGCTCCTGTCTCCCTGGAGTGTTGACCTACACTGTCTCTGCATATTTCGACTTGGATGTCTTGCCAAGTGCCTCAAACTCAAGCCAAACCAAAACCATTATCTTCCCACCCAACCGGTTCTTTGTGCTGCCTTTTCCTCCTTGTCTTTGTACAGTCACCCTTTCTTTCCCTCATTCATGCTTGAACAGTTTTCCAATCCTACGCACATTCCCTCTGTTGCAGTTTTGTATGTTGCCCTTGTTTTCAGATCCACTTCAGTCCCCCCATAGCAACACCGAGCATCCCCCATAGCAACACCGAGTGTGCCCCATAGCAACACTGAGCATCCCCCTCCAGGTTCCTTCTCTTTACATGGCATTTTAGAAGGTTAATTTTAAATCACAGCTGACCCATGTCATTTTTCTGGTCCCTAAACATCAGTAAGTTTTGTCCTCCAGTCAGAAGTTGAACTTTAGGTATAGAATCGAAGTCCTACCTAGTCTACCACAAACCCTTCCTGGCTTCTCTTCGATGCATTTAACTTACATGTCGTAGTTCCACTTAAAACTGTTTCCTAGTCTCTAACTACAACTTCTATTCTCACATTTTTAGACCTTTGCTTAGGTTGTGTCGACCTCAAGTCCCATGCCTTTTGCCCCTACATGCCATCAAAACCTTGCAGAGCTTCAAGTTTCCTGCACCCTCACTGTTTCTGGGAAACAGCACCCGCTTTCCTTTTGGGAAGCTCCCTTTGCTTGGTGCTTCTGACTGCCCTGTCCTGAGCTCAGCTTACATAGAAGCAAGGCAAATACGAGCTTCTGGTCTTTGTCAACACAGCCTGACGCCAGACTCCTCTTTGTGTCTCCTTAGACAATGCCGCCTACACACGAAGGCTACAGGAGCGAGCGAGCGAGCACATCAGCCTGCTAGGCTGAGCCTGTTGGTCTTTCTGAGCACAGGAAACAATAGATTGATTGGCATCTAGAACAAGCTCCTTATCTCACAGCGGAACAGTCACAAACAGCTCACTGCAGCACCCCACGCATGGACGCACAGCCGAGGTTTGGAAGCCCCAGCACTCAGAACCTCCCAATAGAGTTCTCTGAAGAATTTGGATTTTGTTTTTACAACAGTTTTAGATTCACAGCAAAACTAAGCAGACAATATAGAGAGACCTTAGCTCCCATTCTGGCATATGCACAGCCTTCCTCACGCCTACATCCCACATCAGCGTAGTGCGTGTGCCACTCACTGGGCTACACTCGGCCATCCCGTACTGAGACACCTTTCTTAGCCTCAGCCAATAGTTCACATCTAAGGAGAAAGCAGGAGGCTGGATCAGGAAAGTGCCTGCCATGAAGGCCCTAGAACCGGGATCCGGATCCCAGGAACATAAAATACTTGGCATAGAGGAGCATGTGTGTAACCCCAGCCTTGGGGAAATGGACAGAGGCTGGTGGCAGAGAGGTAAAGAGAGACAGTGACGGGGCAGGTCCTGAAAGGCCCTGAAGTCCATTGGCCACCCGTCCTAGCCAAATTGATTAGCTTCTCAGTAAGACACCCTGTCTCCAAAAATTGTAGGGCAATGGAAGAAAGTCACCTGACATCCACATGTACATGCACAAATATACATGCACACCCTCATGCACACTCACATACACACACCATATACACACACAGCATAACACAGACACACACATCCCATGCACATATATAGCACCACACACAGACACACACCATACACATATACAACACAACACACGCCATACACATATATAGGACAACACACACACAGACACTATACACATTTACAACACAACACACACACAGACACCCACACATGCACATACCATATACATATACATTACAAACACACACACACATAAGGGAAAAAGAGCAATTTGGGAAATTCATAAATTAGACAACTCGTTCCTAAATAGTCAATGTATTGAGTCATTTTTTTAAAAGGAAAGTTAGAAAGTACCTTCCAATGAACACAACGAACAAGGCGTGGTGGCACGTGTCTATAGTCCCAGCCCTTGGGAGGCAGAATTAGGAAGATCCTGATTCAGTAACATCCTGGGATGCACAGCAAGTTCAAGGCCAGCCTGGGCTCCATAGTGCCCTGTGTCAAAAAAAAACAAAAAAAAAAACAAAAACAAAAAACAAAAAAATCACCTTGCAGTGAGTAAAGTGACAAAACTATTACAATCAAAGCAGTACTTAATGAGAAAGTCATAGCTTCAAATGTCCCTGTAGAACAATATCAAATCAACAACCTAACAACTTTTGTCTATCTTAAAAAATATAAAAGAGCTGGGTGTAGTGGGTATAGGCTGTTGATCCCAGCAGTTAGGAGGCAGAGGCAAGAAGATCTCTGTGAATTCAAGGCCAGCCTGGTCTAGAGAAAATTCCAGGCTAGCTAGAAATACCATGTAAAAAAAAAAAAAAGAAAGAAAAAGGAAAAAGAAAACAAAGAAAGGAGGGAAGGAAGGAAGAGAAAAAAGAAACAGAAAAGAAAGAAAAGTAAGAAACAAACTCCAAAGCAAGCAAAGGAAGGATTTACGTAAAATCTACGACAGAATCCCAACATGATGGCTAACATCATTAATCCCAGCACTTGGGAGGCAGAGCCAGGTGGATCTATGAGTTCGAGGCCAGCCTGGTCTACAGAGCGAGTTCCAAGACAGCCAGGACTACACAGAGGAAACCCTGGCTCAAAAACAATAAAATTTTTAAAAGAAAAAACCCTCTGATGGAAATGAGTGAGTCCAACAAGAGAGAAAAACCTATGAAACCAGAAGAAAAATCTTTAGCTTAACTGAAAAGATGAGAGAATTCAAACCATTAAATTATCACTGAACGGGTGATCACTAACAAACTTACATAAGGGCCGGGCGTGGTGGCGCACGCCTTTCATCCCATCACTTGGGAGGCAGAGGCAGGTGAATCACTGTGAGTTCGAGGCCAGCCTGGTCTACAAAGTGAGTCTAGGACAGCCAAGGCTACACAGAGAAATCCTGTCTCAAAAAACCAAAACCAAAAACAAAAAAACAAAAAACAAAAAAAACCCAAACTTACATAAAAAGATTATAAGGAATGGCATAAGCAATTATATGGCAATAAATAAGATATTTTGAGCGGAACAAATTCTTAGAATACAATTTTTTAGCAATTTTAAAATTATATTTATATATTATATTATATATAAATTATATATCATATATATTATATTTACATATGCATTTATATTATTTATATTTATATTATTACATATAAATAAAGTAAACTACATACAGCAAGAAGAACCACAAAACAATTATGAATATATAAATGTTATATTCATAGTGATTTGGCTATTATTTATATTTGGCAGCCTTGAAGAAAACATCTTTCCTATCTTGGTGAGTCTAAAATTCTGAGTGTAAATAAATATCTATCATATCTCATCTCTACAACTTAAAACATTGATCTAGGCCTAAAAACATCTTAACCCCTAAACAACTAAGCTTAATTGTAAAACTAAACTATCTGATCTTCAACCCCATCAAAGACGTGAGAAGGAATAAAACTTAATTACCTGAGTAAACCGAAGGTTAGCAGCTTCCAAAATGAAAAAAATAACAGACAGTTTGCTGCCTGAACAGTCACCCAAAACTCTCTATAACGTTGAAGCATCATCTTCAGCCTTCTGGCCCAGTATATCTGACAGACATATTTGCGAGGCAGGAACTATTGAGGACTTGTTTACCTTGTCTTGGCAGAGTTTGGCCGTTGACTCTGCCCTTATCCAAGCTTGCCCATTTTTAGGCAGAATTCTGTCTGTGGCAAAAATGAGGACATTTTGTCCAGTGGCTTGTTTGTCACATTTGTTTGTTTTTTGTTTTTTTGAGACAGGGTTTCTCTGTGTAGCCCTGGCTGTTCTGGACTTACTTTGTAGACTAGGCTGACCTCGAACTCACAGCGATCCACCCGCCTCTGCCTCCCGAGTGCTGGGATTAAAGGCGTGCGCCACCCAGCCTGGTTTGTCTCATTTGAAGCCATCTCCATTAGGATGTTCTTTGATGCTCATCATCTTCTTTGAGCTAGATTGGGTGTTGTCTTATTGTCAGTGAATCTTTAAAATAATAAAAATATGTCTAAATGCCATATTCTGTAGGTCTCTGAGGCTTTTGAAGACCCTTCTCTAACTACTTTACCATATATAGCTATATATATATATTAGATATTTAACAGGACTTAAATCTAGGATGTATATTCTTATGATAAAAATAGACTAGTAATTGACATGACCATGATCTGATCATCTAACAATTAGCTTGTATTACCTAATTATCCTAAAGGAAATACAATTTTAACACATTTCTACAATGGAGATGCATTTATCTGCCTGGCTTTAGACTTGTGTTCCCAGAGAGTAAGCAAAGAAGAGACAGATGTGTCCTCAGTAGTGACTGAAGACAGGTGGGAACTGACCTCTGCTTGTCCTCCACGTGGCTGCTGGCTGACTTCCATTGCTAAAATGTCTAGCTCAAACAGTGTGCGTTCTCTCTTTTTTCCCTCCGTCGCCCTTCTGGCTGTGGCGGAGGCTTACAGCTTGCTTGTTCTAGCTATTTTACTCTCAAACTCAGGAAATTATCCTTGGGCTTTAAAAGATTAAGTCGAATAAAAGAATTTTCTCCTTTCTACTTAACAGCTGCAGGACAGTGGCTCCTTCAGAGTCATGGGAATAAGTGCATGGCCGTGTTGCTTGTCTCCAGGTCAGCCGTGCAGTTCACAGAGCTGAGGAAAAGGAAGTTTCCCACCATGCTGAGCATTGCACAAGGCTTTGCTAAGACAACCTATAATCAGTAAATGACCTAGAGTGATGAGCTGAAGGATTTAACAGGTCCTGGGCCCCCGTTTATGAGCTTCTAGCAACCATTTACAAATCTGCACCTTCACTGGGTATGCGGGATGCTAAACCTTGTTTCACAAGGATCAAACAATCTTTACGTCAGCTTTTCATTAAATACCCAACCTCGTACTTGACAAAATGTTTGTGCATCCACTTTGGGCCACTTATTAGAGAATCCTATGTTCACAAGTAGAGATATTGGATAAATACAGATCTTGGAAACTAAGATGATTGGTACTTGATGGCAAAGTCTGAGTCTACATCACACATCAGAACAGGTCTTTTAAGACTTTGCTTGGGCGGGGGTGTCAAGGTATAGTTAGAGTCTAACAGTAAGAAATGTGCTGTTGGTAGCCACCCCCCCCCCCAGAGCAGCGTCTTAAGATGCCCACTTGTATCTGCCTGCCCCTTCCCCCCCTGTTCAGTAAGCCTCAGATGGCTGCTGAGGACTGGCAGAGAAACCCATCGTAACAGAGATGTGCTGTGTGTACAGACCACGTCTTAATTCCAAACAATTGTTGCAAAGAAATTGTGATGCTCTCAACATTCTTACGTTGCTCATGTGTTGACGTGTTTGGGATGTTGGGCTGGATAAAATGCATTGCTAAAAACAAGTTTCATCATTTCTCTTTTCTGTTTTCACCTGACTGCTAAAAACCTAAAGTACACACAATGGTCTCCTCTTATTACAGGCAGCTTGGCCATTAAAAACAAACAAACAAACAAAACCCCTGCTAACAGCATCATTGATATGTGGATCCAAAGGGCTCAGGTGGGCATGAAGACTTACTTCATCACAGAGAACTGGCAGAGAATGTAATCAGGTCTTACAGCAGGTTTTTTTTTTTTTTTACTTATTTTTGGTTTTTTGAGACAGGGTTTCTTTGTGTCACCTTGGCTGTCCTGGACTAACGTTGTAGACCAGGCAGGCCTCGAACTCATAGTGCCTCTGCCTCCTGAGTGCTGGGATTAAAGGTATGAGCCACCACCACCAGCTCCTTCTTTTTCTTTGGAGATATGGTCTTACCATATCACTAGGTAGCCTTAAGCTCTCTCTATATAGACAATGCTGGCCTTGAACTCACAGGCATCCTCCTGCCTCTGCCTCCCGAGTGCTGGGGTTAAAAACATACCACCACACCCAGATCTCCATCACTTCTCTCTCTCTCTCTCTCTCTCTCTCTCTCTCATTAGTTTGTTTTTTGTTTTGTTTTTCAAGACAGGGTTTCTCTATGTAGCCCTGGCTGTCCTGGAACACACTCTATAAACCAGAGGTCCGCCTGCCTCTACCTCCCAAGTGCTGGGATCAAAGGCGTGCACCACCAACACCCAGCCTAGCTCCATTATTCCTTGACACAGACAGTGTTCATAAAACTAAAAAGTTGATTAGCAAGTTTTTAAAAAATAGGTTACTATGAAAATAGTTGCCCAGACTTGGACCTATCTAATTATAGTTTGATTCAGTCCCTCACAAAAGACGTTTGATAATGTCCCAGTTTCTGGCCTAATGGCCAACATTACCAAATTACCCCTTTCTGAGATTTAGGACCACAGTTATGAACTTTTTATTAGCACTTATTTTAAACAGATATGAGAACACTGAGGGGCCTCTACCTACCTTGCCCTACATTAGAGTCTAGTCCATCTGGACCCACTGTGGACCTTGACTCTAGGCTTGGAGTGAGTCTTCACAATTCTCAGGAGCTGGCCTGGATTTTCTGGTTTGTGTACAACCCAGTGGAAGTTCGCCACTCGCTCTTAACACCCCCACAGGAGTCAGATGGTCAGAACCTTTGACCAGTTCACCGTGACAGCCTAGAAAGACAGGATCTTTGTATTCCCACATGTCCTTCGCTCTCTGCCCCTCCCCAAGCATGCATCTACAAAGCCTGAGCAAAGCCAGGGAGATTATTAGTACTACCAATACATATTTAATCTAGGTTTGCGATATTCTGCTAGAAAAAAGTCCCACAAGTACATTAGGTATCCAAAAAATAGAAAGATGAATATTTTAAATGTTTGTGAAATGAAATTAAGCTCAGATGAGGACCAATATCCACAAGCAATGACTAGTAACAATTACATGATGCTCGCTGAAGTCCTCTATTTAATGGACTTGTGAAGGTGATTGTGGTTTTCTGTTGTAAGAAGTATTCATTCTTTTATCACTGTTTCTCAGGGCATACAAATCCAGAATTTGTCCACCACGCCCCTCCCCTCCAGCCATTATGAAAGAACCCTGCCTAGGAAAATGGATTTTAAGTTCATTTATAATTACCTTTTCCTTCCTCGAAAAGCAAGCAAACAAACGAAAACCTCAACAATTTCTAATAAAGTCTACATATAAATGTGATCAGGGCCATTTTATTAGTAGGAACCAATTTTGTAATCCCAGACTGTTAATATTAACTTTGAAACAAAAAAGGGGTTCTCCCTGAGCCCACACCCAGTCCAGCCAGGGCG
This sequence comes from Acomys russatus, assembly GCF_903995435.1. Lineage (NCBI taxonomy): Eukaryota > Metazoa > Chordata > Mammalia > Rodentia > Muridae > Acomys > Acomys russatus. The sequence goes on from NC_067147.1 coordinate 4,658,569, forward strand.
AGGCGGGGGAGCCATTTGTTTTCCTGAAGGACTTCTATAGAGCAGACAGCACAGACTGCCAAAGATTGCTCGTCCTTTGAAAGGGCGGGGGCAGGGTTGCAAAGGGCTGGTTCTCCCAGGAACCTAGAGCTGGCCTCAAACTCACACAGATTCACCTGGCTCTGCCTCCAGAGTACTGGGATTAAAGGTGTGTGCCACCATGCCTGGCTGAGAGTTCTTATTTTAATAACTTAATGATGCACGTGAAAGTGCTGGAAAAACAAGACAAAAATACCCCAAAGGAGTAAATTGAAATAAATAACCAAACTCCAGGATGAAATCAATGAAATAGAAACAAACCAACAGAAAGAAACACGGAAACAAAATGTTGTGGGGGTTTTTTGTTTGTTTTAGAAAATCAATAAGATTGACAATGCTTTAGCCAAATTAACTAAAAATAAAGACAGATGATCCAAATTAATAAAATTAGAGATGAAAGGGGGACATCACGACATATACTGAGGAGATGCAGAGACCCGTAGAGATACACTTTAAAGGTCTCTATTCCATCAAACTGGAAAGGCCAAAAGAAACAAGTGGGATTTCTTGATATATACAACCTACCAAAGTTAAATCAAAATGGAAAGAAACTATTGTAGTCACAATCCCTTTGGGTGTCCCATTAGATATCCTACATGTCAGATATTTACATTAATAATAATAGCAAAATTACAGTTATAATATAACAGTGAAATAATTTTATGGTTGGGGGTCAGCACTGCATGAGTAACTGTATCACAGCACTGAGAAGGTTGAGAACCACTGATTCAAACAAACTCATCCCCCCCAAAATAGAAGCAGTAACTACAACTCCCCCTGCTACCCCCAAAAGCCCCAGACCAATGCATCTAACACAGAATGAATTTTACCAGACTTTCAAAGAAGTCTGTCAATAGCCCACAAATTATTCTGTAAAATAAAAACTGAAGGAACATTTTAAAATATTTATTTGTTCATCCATCCACTCATTAATTCATTTATTTTGGGTTTTTGTAGCCCAAGCTGTCCTAGAACTCCCACTGTAGACCAGGCTAGCCTCATATTCACAGAGATCTGCCTGTCTCTGTCGCTCAAGGCTGAGATTAAAGGTGTGCACCACAACCACCTGGCTTCGTAATTCTTTATGAAGCTACCAGTACTCTGTTAACAAAGCCACACAGAGATACTCTCAGAAGAAAACATTTCCGCTAGGAAGACATGGCAATACTTTCAATAAAATAGTTTCAAACCAGATTCAAGAACACATAGAAAGATTATGCAGAGAGACAGGACGGTTCAATCCATTAGGAAGACATGTCAATACTTTCAATAAAATAGTTTCAAACCAGATTCAAGAACACATAGAAAGATTATGCAGAGAGACAGGACGGTTCAATCAAGGTAATCTACTAGATAAACACAGAGTGAGAGACAGAAACCACATGGTCATCTTATTAGCAGGAAACGCATTTGATAAAAATCCAACACCCTTTTTGATAAAAGTCTTGGAGAGATTGAGGTTACAAGGACATATCTCAGCTTAATGAAGGCAATTTACAGCAAGCCCAAAGCCACGCTTATCCTAAGCAGAGAGAAATTCAGAGCATTTCCACTAAAACCAGCAACAAGACAGCGGTGCTCATGTGCTCCATTCCTATTCCGTACAGTACTTGAAGTCCTAGCTAAAGCAATAAAACCATTGAAGGAAATCAAGGAGAACAAATAGGAAAGAAAGAAGTCAAAGTATTCTTATAGGCAGAGGATATAATTTTATACATTAAGGACTCCACCAGGAAACTTCTAAAGCTGACAAGCACTTTCGGCAAAGTAGAAGAATATTAACACAACACACACAAAAATCAGTAGCTTTTCTATATACAAATGACAGACAAACCGAGAAAAAGGTCAGGGAACCTTCCACAACAGCCTCAAACAATTATCTTATCATAACTCAGCAAGAAAAATATTTGTATGACAGAACTTTAGACACTGAGGGAAGAAATTGAAGAAGATATCAGAATATGGAAAGACCTCCATATGCATGGATCAGTAGAATCTACAAATTCAATACAATCCCTACCAAAATTCCAACATATTTCTTTCTTCACAGAAATGGAAAAAAAACCCTTCAATTTCATATAAACACACACACACACACACACACACACACACACACACACACACACACACGTAGAAAAGAAATTGAAATGAAGTCACCATATAATCAGGAAGGAAAATGCCCCAAGTAGAAAAAAAATTTTTTTTTGAGACAAGGTTTCTCTGTGTAACAGGCCTGGCTGCCCTGGACTCATTTTGTAGACCAGGCTGGCCTCAACTCACAGAGATCCGCCTGCCTCTGCTTCCCAAGTGCTGGATTTAAAGGTTTGCGCCACTACACCCAGCCTCCAACTAGAAATCTTACGCTACTATGTAAAACTTCAGTGATGTGAACGAGTTTTATCTTGTTGAGTTGTGTTGGCCAAAGGGGTCTCATAGCCATCTCCCAAAATACCACAGGCCACTCCCAAGCCTACTAGTCTCTACAACCTACTCGCAAGGCCCTATTAGCTGAAGACACCATTAACTTGTGTCTTTGAACATGGAGAAATCAAAATGGTGCCCTGCTAGAAGCTTCATGTTCCTTTGCATGCTACTGGAGGAGAAAAGTAATCATCAATATCACCCAGCTCCAAACCCTGAGGCCTACAACAGAACCTACTGCGGGATATACTGGTGGAAGAGTGGTCCAAATGTCACGCAAGTTACCAACCGTCTTACTCTTTGATTTTATGTGGCTGCACAGGATGGAATCTGCTGCTCCTGCAGACCAGCTCTGGGAACAGTGATGAGGAGAGAAGAGAAACCAACCATTGGTGACCGACTGGCTATCATAGGAAGCAGCTGTTGAGAAGAGGTTGAGGACCAGAGGAAAAAAAAATATTGAGACGCAGGCATATGCTGTAGAAACTGTAGGTCTTAAAGCCACAGGAGAACTTTGTTTTTCTGTCTCTCGCGCATGCTTACTGTCTCTCTCTGTCTCACTTGCTATTGCTCCTTGGGCCACCCCAATATTTTATTTAAGTGAAGGCCGATTTTTTTCATTACAGATTACATCACTTTTCTCATCCTTTACAATCAATAAGGCATTCAAAAATCAATAAAGCAAGAGAACAGTCTAACAAGGAAATACAGACAGTTCTGTGTAACCTACAATAAAGCATATACCAAAAACCAATCAATTTCCAAGCAATGGTCAACATAACCTGATTATTATTTCTTAAACAATACTCAGGAAAGTTTCATTATAAATTTCCTTGAGCTAAAGCTTTTGTGTTTACAAGATTGTCATAGCAACATAGCTTGAGCTAAATGTTCTCTGATAAAGAAAAAACCTGACTTACTCCCAGTCCCAAATCAACAGGTGTGCTATCTTAGCCTAGGCTAACTGCCAAAGGGTCCTCTATTGTAAAATATCTGTAAAGTGTGATGATCCAAGCTCATCTTCTATTGCTCTCAAAGCAGATTCTAAAGAAACTTTTCTCCACCTAACACTTCATAGTCAAGGTCCTAACTTTCTTCCGAGCAGTTTCTGCCTGACTGTTCACAGTCAGAGCCAAGAACTCTACCATTGTCTCAAGCCTTTGGCCAGATGTCTTGTTTCAACATTCTCTGTGGGAAAAAGTTTTTCCTGTATGATTTTCCTTAGGGCTGAGAAATAAAGAGAAAAAGACAATTTTAGAAGAAAAGGCAGATTTTTTTAAGACAAAATTACACCTGGACCATACATAATATTTAAGGGCAGAGGTGATCAGCCGGAGATCTTTGGAACTTTGTCAAGCAAAGCCTCAAAAGCTGTTCTGGATGTCTGAAGATCATGTTGGACAGTTGGAGGTCTCTGGAACCCTGTTGAACAAAGCCTCTGTGACTTCTCCTCATGTCTGTGACAGGAATCCATGCATGCATCCCACTGCTAACATAGCCAGGAACCTGAGAATGCACAAGTCATGGGCCCTAGGGAATCCTACTGCTGTTGCTCTGCTAAAGGAACTCCTCATGATGTGCTTCTGCCTCCATAGATCAGTGCAGCGCTGGGCCCTCAGCAGAGAAGCTTTTTCTCACGGAAGACGGTAATTAACACACAGACCCACACCTGGACAACGTGTGGAGCGTGAGAGGCTTGGGAAAACTCAGTCCTCAATGTAACGTCTTTACCGAACCCCTCCCCTTAAAGGCTCAACCTATGAGGAAGAGGAAGTAGAAAGATTGTAAGGGCTGTAGTTGACTCCAAGGAAACAGTGTCTTTCAGACATAACAGGACCGATAGACGTATGTCCTCAGAGAAACTATGGCAGCATGCACAAGACCCACACAGGTTCAAGCCAGATAAAACTCTCAGAAGTGAGAAAAAGATGTGAATATAGAGCCCTGTCCTTAATCAAGAAGATATTTGCAACTCACACCTGCTGAGAAAGGAAAACCAGTTTTCTACAGTGAGGTATCCTGGATATGTTAACCACACTTCAGGGTAGGCCCAAGCCCAGGAGTAGTTAGCCAACACAAAACAGACTTCATATTTTTGTGACCTTTGTTTTGCTAGTTTTTGTCTTACTGGTTTTGTTTATTTGTTTTTGTTTGTTTGTTTTGATTTTGAGAGAGAGGTGGATCATAAAGTTGGGTGGATAGAGAGGTGGGGAAGCTCTGAGAGGAAAAGAAAGAACATGCTCAAAATATATTTTTAAAAAATTAAGTAGTCTGGTCTTTTCTGAAATGCAAAACAATCTCTTAATTTTGAACTCCACTATTTTTTTTTAAAGAAGTTACATACTTTCAGCATATAATTGCACATAGTAAACATTCTTACTCCAAAGAGGAAAAATAGAGGCAAAGTAAGGAAAGACAGGCCCAGGGCAAGACTGAAGCCAAGTGGAGAAAACACTAAATCCTGAAGATTCATGTCCAGTGTCTGAGGTTCATGATGGAAGCATCTGGGCCTTGTCTTCCTCACCTTTCCAGTTCAGCTCCCTGCAGCACCCATAGCCTCTCGCTGCTGTAGTCCCACTTGGGGCCTACAGACATTTTCAGCTGACGACCATGCTCTTGCCATTCCCAGCACCCTGTGATTCCATGGCAGCTTGGGTTTCATCTTCCTGGCCTGAGGCCTATCAGGTCTTCCTTGCAGGGGATTCTAAATGTACTGCTCATTGCTTTATGCCACTGTACCTTGGCGTGAGCAACTGTAACCCTCTTACTTTGTATCTTTCTTGCCTACAGAACAAAACACTGTGCGGAAAGCGTTAGCCAGCTCTGTTATCAGCGTGAGATGTAGCCGGCCCCACCCCTTGGACCACCGCTGCTGTGCCAAATGTATGCCTTCCTGGCTGGCCTCGGAGAAACACATTACTAGGTAAATATTTTGGAGCAGGGGACTGCCATAGTGACATGTTAAGTACAGACTCTCTTCTTTGTACTAATGTACATTTTCACAAGTTCTGGAGCCTTTGGTAATAAACATGGTCACTCCACAGGGCACTTTTCCTACTGTCCCAGTGAAGAACCTGCTGATCTCATTAACAACTACAGAGTTGGCACACGCCTTTAATCCCAGCACTCAGGAGGCAGAGATAGGCAGATCTCTGAAAGTTCAAGGCCAGCATGGTCTACAAAGTGAGTCCAGGACATTCAAGGCTACACAGAGAAACCCTGGGGCGGGGGTGGGGGGTGGGGTGCGGGAGGAGGCGGAGAAGAGTTAAAAACCAAGAAGTTGTGCTGGGCCCAAGAGCTCAGCAGCAACAAGGGCTGCCCCACTAGCCCGGTGCCCTTTTTTTGAGCAAGTATTTGATTACTCATGAGTCCTTTACTGTGGCATAGTAAAAAGCAGCTTTACTCATCTAACAAGCCCATCCTGCTAGTTCAGGTAGGGCATGTGAAAAGAGCAACCAAGTAATCCTCGCCCCTGTGAAGGCCCCTATTTGGAAGTCAGTATTAGTAACCGGAAACTAATGTGGGGACTTTCACATTATGCACAAGTTACACAGGAAACAGAAAGAGCCTATAGTCAGCCAAGACAGCTTTCACAGAACAAGCAGCCGAGGGCTTAAACTTTGAAGACCAATGCAGAGTTTGCCAGAGCAAGATGCAGAAGGAAGGACAAGGCCGCCTCAGGAGGAAGGAAACAGTGTGTTAGACAGCATGAGCCACAGTGATGTGTTCTGGGAACCATGAGCATTTGCATCCCTAGAACATAAGATCGGGGCCTAGGGGCCTCTTCTTTAAGCTGCAGCCCACAGTATTTTTCTGGGTCTAAAACAAGGGAAAGATCTTAATCTTGAAATCCCATTGGCCTTTAAGAATTACTTTACTGGGGCTGTGGGAGGGGGGAATGGCTCCGAGGACCCAGGTTTGATTCTAAGCACCCACATGTTAGCATGCAACAGTCTGTAACTCCAGTTTCTGGATATTCAAGGGACACCAAACACACACACGGCGCACAGACATCTGCAGGCAAAATATTCATATAAATGAAAGAATGAATAGATGGGACTGGGAGAAGAGATTCAACTCCAAAGCTGCTCAGAGCTGGAACTCAGGCTGTCTCAGACCACAGATGCAATCCAGAAGACAAACGAGAAACAGGTCCAACGGAAAACACACCATCTGAGCAGCAACAACCTACTTCCTCGAAAACAGACCCTTGCACAAAGAAGGAAAACAAATGAGTCAATCAGAAACCAAAGCCCTAAACATCTTGTCCAGCTCCTTAGTGCTTTGCTTGGTGGAAATAAAGACATGAACAAAATAGGATTTCACAAATCACATAGCCTATTGCCACACAAAGGGAACTTTTGCCTTTTGCTCACAGGAACAAACCTTACAGGGAACACACTTAGTAGATGTGGCACAGTCACAGTGAGTGGGTTTTGAAATCATGAGCCCAGTTGCTTCATCAGGATAGAAGTAGGCCTCTGCTGAAAGTCCAGTCTAATTAAAGGCTTGGCGTACCTGTATATAAGTGGTTCTCAGGAGAAACTGGTTTGACCAATGCAGCAGAGATCTGTGTACTGAGGGTACCTGGAGCCTCTCAGGTGCCCTCAGGCTTGGGGGACAAGCTGAAGGTCTGTCACAGCATATACCTGTGTGTGTGTCTTCAGCAGAGTGCCTTACAAGATACAGCTAAGCTATAAGCTCTTAACATGTACAATCCTGAGGTTTAAATATATTTTGACACTCAGTAGCTCATAAATGAAGAGGTATGTTAAACGTATTTGGTTATTTGTTAACTCATATATGACACGTGACACCAACTCAGTGAGAAGGAGAGAGCTCACATACTTACTGGGGGGTCTAGTAAGACTTCGTATTATTCAAAGACGTGGAGATATCTTTGACGTTCTGGGTGGAGGGTACTCTACCACTGAGCAGCTCAAACGTCAGCTCAACACCCCCACTCCCATCCCCCAGTTTTTATGGGAGCAAAGAATTATCAGACATGTATTTCACTATGTTTAGTGTGTTCAGCATCATCTAATGGCTTTGGCTTTTTTGTTTTTTGGAGACAGGGTTTCTCTGTATCCTTGGCTATCCTGGACTCATTTTGTAGACCAGGCTGGCCTGAAACTCAGAGATCCGCCTGCCTCTGCCTCGGAAGTACTGGCATTAAAGGCGTGTGCCACCATGCCTAGCTTGGAACATCTAATGGTACACACATACAAAAATAAATACATAAATAAAATAAAATAAAATAAAAATACACACGCACTGTTATTACAGGACTATTTATCAGCCAGCATTTATTTCCAAATAAATCATTTCCCACCCACTACCCCACCCCCTTTTTTATGTTTTTTTTGTTTTTGTTTTGTTTTGCTTTTTGAGACAGGGTTTCTCTGTGTAGCCTTGATTGGTCTGGATTCTGGCCTCGAACACACCGAGATCCAGCCTACCTCTGCCTCCGACCCTTTTTTTCCCTCTTTTGATTGATGTAGTGCCTTTGTCTTTTTATCCAAACAGAAACCTACACATTACACATAAACAAACGAGAAGCGAACTTGAAAGAAGAGCAACAAAAAATCTAATCTATTACAAAGTTGGTAACAGAAGGCATCCGGAGAACTTGAGGGCGGCTTTGTTTTGTTTTTTAATTTTTTAAGTGGCTTTTGTGCCTTGCGCAGTCAACTCCACCCTCTGAGAGATTTTACACAACCGCAGTCCCACACTAGCCTGCCCGAGCCGCCCCAACTTCCCCAGACTTGGGGACTCTAGCCGTAGGGTTGCACAACACACATTTGCATCTGCAAGCTCCAGCACCGCCACCCACAGCCCAGGGGCGCAGAATTCGCGCCTGCGCACACCTCAAGGCCGCGGGCAGGGCCCCGCCCCTTCCGCCGCCACGCCCCCACGGTCACGCCCCCTCCAGGTGCGCGTGCGCCGCGGGCCCGCCCCCGCGCGCTCGCCGGTCTCCTCGGAGCTGCGGGTCGGCCTGGCGCGAGCAGCCTCGCTCTACGCTAGCGCTCTTTCTCAGCCTCCCGGCTGGGCGGCCATGGCGGCGCGACGGCGATGGCGGCCCACGGTCGGCGCGGGAGCCTGGGGCGCGCTCACATGGTTGGCTCTGGCCTCGTGTGCTCCCGGGGTGGGCGGCGGGGCGCTCGAGTGGTACTCCGCCATGGTGGGCATCGAGTACGTGGACCCGCGGTCCAACCTGACGGTGTGGAGCTTGTCGGAGAGCGGCCGCTTCGGCGACAGCTCGCCCAAGGAGGACAAGCAGGGCCTGGTGGGCATCCCGCGCGCGCCCGGGGACGCGGAGGGCTGCGCGCCCGACACGCGCTTCGTGGCGCCCGGCGGCCTGGGCGCCGAGCCCTGGGTCGCGCTGGTGGCGCGCGGCGACTGCACCTTCAAGGACAAGGTGCTGGCGGCCGCGCGGAAGAACGCCTCGGCGGTGGTGGTCTACAACCAGGAGCGCTACGGGAACGCCACCGAGCCCATGTCGCACGCGGGTGAGCAGGCCGGGCGCTGGGCCACCCTCCCTGGGCAGGGGCGAGCCTGGTGCTTTCCCGGGTGGCGTGGAGAGGGAAGTGCAGTGCGTGCACACGCTGGATCGGTGCTTCGCCTCGGGAGCGTGAGGAGGCAGGGGAGTAGCAGAGAGGGAAGTCCCACCAAGTGCTAGAACTCCCCAGATTCCTAGTAACAGGTCGCTTAGATCGGCTCACGGTTTCCCGAAGTTGGCTGAGTGGTGAGTGTGTTGGTGACTGGCGCACTCCAGGGTCGCATTTTTTTTTTTAACCAACCCTAAGTGATGGCTTGGTGGCCCTTCATTTTGATGAGGCGTATCCGAGTACTTTCAAAACCCTGAGTCGGGAAGCCTGGGCTTTCTTGCTGTGCTTTCTCTCAGGACACATGCAGGAGGATCAATCACACTTGCTCATTGTGTTTGGTCGGTTCTGTGTTCAGATGAAATCTTTTTAATGTGCTCTTTGAAGGAAAGACCGAGCTACCTCTTTCTGTCGGGAGGCCGGTCCTAAATACACTACTATTCCAGGGACAGCAGATTTCACTTCAGGTGAGTTTGCAAAATACCATCCTAAGGACAGAGTTCTCTCTAGGGACCCAGAATTTGATTGTATTTCTGTTGTGCCTTCTGAGGTCACATTAGCTTTAAGGCATCATGCAGTTGACTCATTCTGAATTTCCTGTGATTACAGTTTTTGGTTTTGTTGTTGTTTCTTTCTTTTCTTTTCTTTTCTTTTTCCCCCCCCCCCCCCCCCCCCCAGACTGGGTCTCTCTGTGTCCTGGAACTCTCTTTGTAGACCAGGCTGGCCTCGAACTCACAGAGACCTATCTGCCTGCCTCTGCCTCCCGAGTGCGGGGATTACAGCATGTGCCACCGTGCCTGGTATACAGTTTTTGTTTTAAGTTTCTGCTGCTGCTATGACATCCGTTCCCCCTGTTCTGCATTTTTTCTTTTCTGTTTTGTTGTGAATGCAGCACAGAATTTGGAGCGGGCAGGGAGACAGAAAAGTGACCTTGGATTTGGCCATTTTTATAGAGGGTTGGGAATGGTGGCCATTTGATGGCAAGGAAGTGATCTCCGCTTATAGACAACTCTTCTTCAAGAAGGTTCCAGATTGGCGGAGAATGGGTCCGAATTGTAGGAACGTTGTAGTGTGGCGTAGGGATAAGGTCAGGAGTATTTGACATTCTGTGAAAGTAATCTGCTAGAATGGAGAAACGCCTGACGAAGTTGGGTCTTTTGAGAACACAAGGTTTGGTTGGCTGCACGCGACAGAGTGAGTACAGGTGTCCCTGGGGTGGTGTTGGGTAGACATCGTCTTTGCTGCAGCTAGTCCACTGATGATAGACTAGCATAATGGTCGTTGTCCACGCGCGGTTTCCTCAAGGCTCAGGAATGATCCTAGCATTACAGATACATCCCATTGGTAGTGGTCCCAAGTTCAGTTCTGCTGGCGAAAAGAAGTGGCTGTGCTGAACCTCACTCCTTGGTGTTGGGTGTGTGCATTTCTGGATGCATACACATCTTAATGTAGACTTTTCCCTTTAAATGACAGGCTCATCACCCTACAATTTCCTAACTCTACCCTACTGCATTTTTTAATAATGACACTAGCATCCTCCCAAGCAGACAACACTTGTTCTAAACATGGCTCAGCAACACTTCTTGTTTATATTGTTGGTAGATAACTTATCTGGACACAGAAAAACACCCAGTCATGTTTATTAGACTCTTCGGTGGAGGGACACTTCTCTTCCCATTACCTGCCTCCTTTCTAGCCTTCTTGGCAGAATAATACTACTGAACTTTTTTAAACGGAGGATTAGCACCTTTTGAAAAGTGTGTGACTGGATCTTCCTGAGGGCCCTGGGGTAGATCCCTAATTCCACAGTTCCTGTAAGGAAACAAACTCTAAAGCATTTTAAAACTTGTCCCGGTAACCTGTAGGGTGCTGAACTGCATTCCTCTCTTCCCACAGTCCAGGTGTTTGCCCCACACTTGTAACAACCAGAAATGCCTTGAGATTTTGCTAGAACTTCAGAGAGCAACAAAATTATCTAGCGTTTTGCACCACTGGCCTAAAGGAAGATTAATTTGGTAGTGGTGTGGTTGATAAACAGAAGAGCTGGAAACAAAGTCAGACTCTGGCTGAGGCTGTAGACGCTGCAGAGATGGGAAGGTGGCTGTCACAGAGCTTAGTCCATTGGGCACAGGAGTGACAGTACCATCATTTGGGAAGAGTTAAGGTGGGAGAAGCCCCTTTGGCTGTACTTAGACCGGGCTGAATATTTATGTAGAGCTACTGAGGCTGCTGAGGCTTAGGCTGGTTTCCTCTGCTTAGTCATAAGGTAGCTGACGCCAGGAAAACCCACGGATTCAGCTGTTCCTAGTGCTGGTGAGTAACACCGGGTTCTATGAAGCAGGCAGAAGTTGCTAACGAAGTTGAATGCTGGTTATCTTCCTGAGTTGTGGGGAGGATTTTTCCAGTTCTTCTCATTGTTCCTCTCACTGGATTAAGCACTAGATAGTATTTAAGTTTTAAATGGTTGAAATTACTGCCAGGCTCAGTGGCATACCCCTGTGATCCCAGCACTCAGGGAGACAGAGGCAGGTGGATGGATCTCTGTGAGTTGGAAACCAGCCTAGTCTATAAAATGAGTCCAGGATGGCCTAGGCTACACAGAGAAACCCTGTGCTGGAAAAAAAAAAAAAAATCATTGGGCCGGACGTGGTGATGCAGGCCTTTAATCCCAGCACTCAGGAGGCAGAGGCTGGTGAATCGCTGTGAGTTCGAGGCTAGCCTGGTCTACAAAGTGAGTCCAGGACAGCCAGGGCTACACAGAGAAACCCTGTCTCAAAAAACACACAAACAAGTCATTGACATTGAGGATTTTAAAGGGTCATTGCTTAAAGCATGCTCTGTCAGAGCAGCAGTAAAGACTTAGTTTCGCCTAGCGTTCTGGTTCTAGCAGACTTGCTCAGAGTTGGGAATACCGAAGACATACTTGTCTGTGAAGGGGTGCTGGTGTGTCAGTAGTGACAAACACAGCCCTCTGGGCCAGAGGACTTTATACTTAACTGCATTATATGCACGGTGCTTGGAAAGCCTGAAAGGTGGATGTTGATGCTGAAAGTTGTATAAACTCTTGACAAGATAGGTAAAAGCTGTGTCAAATTGCAGTTTAGAGTTGGCATCGCTGTGGTTACTGTTGGTTAACAGGTCACATGCTCCTAGCTGAAATTGTGGCATGGCCTTTTAAGAATGGCATTTTACATCCTTGAATGTTATTTACTAAGAGCCAAACAATTGACAGAGGGCTGGAGAAAGGGTTTGAATTGCAAGAAAGCAAGGGGGACCTCAGAGATACAGAAGGATGCCCAACCTAGCCAGCCAGTTACTCTGTTACCTGAGTGGTCCTGCAGTGATGCTGCCGTGCTGACCTTAAAGACAACCAGGTCTGTTAGGGTCCCTGAAAATGGCCACAGTATTGCAATGATGGGAATTGTAAGACTTTTAATTAAAGTTTCCCTGTGACTAGTTCTAAGATCTTAGTCAGGGAAAATAGAAAAACCCAACTTTAGTGAAACCATATGTTCAGATGTACTCATTTTACACTGGCAGTGCATGTTAAATGGTGTTTTATATGTAGATAATCAGTTTTTGATCTGTGCTCTCAAATGATCTGCAACTTCACATTGGAATGTAAAATGTATCTTGGTTCTATAAAGAGCCAGAAGTGGCACCTTAACAGCCTCATCCAAGGTGGGGTCAATTAGGACAGTTCCCCAGAAAGATTGGGATTTTTTTTTTTTTGATTGACAGGCTCAGGACATTAGGAGGGTATGTATATGTGTGGAAGGTGGGCTGAGGACTTGTGTGTACCTGACGTAGTGTTCCAAAAGGCTAAAAGGTCTGAAATGAGCAGACAAGGAAAAGCTGCAAAAGAGTTCTCAGTAAGAGTGTTCTGTAGTATTTTAAACAAATCCCTTTTCAGGGAAGAGGGCGGTGGTGGTAAAGTTTTGGTTTTTGTATGTTTGCGTGTGATGGAGTCTTGTGGGTATTTCATGCTAGTCCTCAAGTCATGGTCCTCTTGTCTTAGCCTCCCAGTTGCTGGTGTCTATAGGCATACGTCATCATACTGGCCCAAATTTTTTATTAACTTATTTTTATTTTTTGTATATGAATGTTCTGTGTACATGCATGGAAGTGTACCACATGTATAGCTGATGCCCAGGAAGGCCAGATGAAGGCACTGGAACTGGAGTCAGGGAGCTTTCTAAGTCACCACGTGAATCCTGGGACGCATCAGGTCTTCTGCTAAAGAGCAAGTGTTCTTAACCACGGGGCCATTGCTCTAGGTCTCTTCTCCCTCCCCTAATTTTTGACAAAATGAAATCATACAGAATATAATTATTTAGAGTAGTGTCCAGTTGTGAATTGTGTCCTCCTCATTCACCCTAGCCAACCATGCAAAAATTTCTATGTTGTATAACAAGACATTTACAGTCCAGATTCTTCTCCTTATGAGGTCATTTCCCTTGTAGTTCTGGAAGACAGGCCAGTTGTTCAAATCCATTCTTTCATGAATAACTTTCCATGGGCGTCCATGTCCCATGCCACAAAAATCTGATAAGTTGAACAGGTAGTACTTGTCTAGTGGGCAGAGACCTATACAGAAATTAGACAAGATGCGTGAAAGGAGGCCTCTCTGAGGCTGGAGAGATGGCTTAGTGGTTAGCGTGAGCGTTGCTTTTGCAGAGGCCCCCACTTCAGTTCCCAGCACCCACATTAGATGACTCACAGGGCCTGTAATTCCAGCTGCAGGAGATCTGATTCCTCATCCCAGCTCCTTGGACACCTCACGTGAATGCACGTGTGTGTGCTCAACACACAATTAAAGAGAAAACTGCTAACAGTGGCTGCAGGTAGAGCAGGCGCTGCTGTAGAGGTTAAGCTGAGTTTGCAGGACATCTTGGTTTTGTTGAGTCCCTAGGAGAAAAGAAGTGGCTAAAATGTGGCAGTTTATTTACAAAAAAGAAAATTTAAATTCAGGAGATCCTGTTACTGTAACCTCACAATCAATTATTGCTGCTAAATTAGTTTTCTCCACCAGAAATTTAACCTGCTACTTTAAATATTTCAGTACTTCTTATCTTCAAGGCAATACTGAAAGTAGACTTTAGTTTCCTTGGGAGGAAAGATGGTACCTTATATTCCTATGTCTTGATACAAATTTTAAAGTTACTGACCAAGTGCGAATCCTTTACAAATGTGTTGTTTAGTTTTTGACAAAGTAGCAAGAGGATCACAACATTATAAGAAGGAAATAGACACCATTTTACTTTTGGCATAAGAAAACTTGTGCTTCTGTTACTGGTAACTTGGCCTGCTAAAAGTACTATTCTGCATCTGTTACTCAAGAAGGAGTTTTGTGACAACACTATGTGCTCACTGAGACAGTGTGCTCAGCGTAAGGCAAAATAAAGCAGAAACTGCCCACAGGGACCCGTCTGCCCGAGGGTAGGTGTAGAGATCACCTTATCGGTGAGATTGAGCAAGATGACCCTTTTCAGTGGAGCAGGAATGACAGCAACACTGAGCCCTGGGGGAGAAAAAGATTCCAAAGGCTTGTTTCTTCTGTCTCAAGTCTATGAACAAATTCACCTGTTTAGCTGAGCTTTCCTCCCCCCCCCCCTCTCTCTCTCTGTGTGTGTGTGTGTGTGTGTGTGTGTGTGTGTGTGTCAGTTCAGGCACAGTTGTACAAAATTGCCTGAGCAGATTAGCTTTTCTGGATTGGATCAAGGAGCCAGTGATTTGACAGGAAGTAGAGTTTGGGGGATTTCGGTAAGTGTGTTTGGCACCCCTAGCTTATGCATGAACTCACTCCAGAGCTAGTACAATTTAGACAGGGTTTCTCTGGAGCCTTGGCTGTCCTGGACTCACTTTGTAGACCAGGCTGACCTTGAACTCACAGAGATCCTGCCTCTGCCTCCTGAGTGCTGGGGTTCCAGGTGTGCACCACCGCACCTGGCTAAGCCAATACATTTTTTATCCTTCTGCTTTGCTGCTTGTTAAGCTGCACCCCACCCCCACCCCGCCATTTTCCCCATTTTTTGAGAATTGTTCTTGGTATATTGATCAGTCTGACCTTGAGAACTCTGAGCCTCCTGAATATCTGTGGTTACAGGGTTTTCAAAAACCCTGAAAATGGTTTTGAAAAGCGAATCAATCACAGGGTAGAAAAGGCCATCCTTGGGTTTTATTAATGTAACATAAGTCCTGGAAGCAGTCTGGCTGCTGGGACTGTTGCACAACAGACCAGCCCAAGGCACTGTTCTACAGGCCACAGCTTTTGACTTAGTGAGCTAAGTGCTCTTTTCTCACTTGGTTAATGTCTCTCTTTCCTCTTCATCAACAAAATGCCTGATTCTAGTAACTGGCCAAGCTAGATGCATCACAGTATCAGATAAAACTTTTTAAAAGATCTATTTGAGTTTTTTTTTTTTAGAAGAGGGCATTGAATCTCCTGAAACTGTAGTTATATAAATGGTTACGAGCGCCATGTGGGTACTCAGATTTGAACCTGAGTCCTCTGGAACATGAGCCGGTATTCTTAACCACTGAGCCAACTGTCTAGCCCCGCAAATATGATTCTATGAAAGTTTTATGACCTAGAAAAAATTCCTTTCCTTTGCAAAACTTTTTCCATACCTTTTTTTTAAAGATAGGAAAGTAGGATTTATTTATTTATTTATTTATTAAGTGTGCAGTGTTCTGCCTGCATATACACCTGTAGGCCAGAAGATGGCATCAGATCACATTACAGATGGTTGCGAACCACCATGTGGTTGCTGGGAATTGAACTCAGGACCTTTGGAAGAGCAGGCGGTGCTCTTAACCACTGAGCCACCTTTCCAGGCCCCAGTGTTTTCCATTCCTGAAGATAAAATGTAAATGTGCCTCCCAGGGAAAGCTTTCCCTCTATCCAAACAAGATTATCCCTCATATCTATAGCTTTTTGTTGTTCTACTTGCTTGTTAAATAAGTGGCAGCCCAAAGAAGAATCATTCTCAAACTAACTTAAAACTTAGAAATGAACTTAAGAAACACTCTCAGGGAGCAGTTTGTCTAGGAGCACATCTCCCCTCTGGCAGTGAGCAGCAAGACGAGCTTTGACCCCTAAGCTGACTCTGCAGCTGCTCCCTTGTGGAGAAGATTCAGGGAATGAATACTGCCCTAGACATGAGCTTCCTGCCCCTGAGAACCCGCATTCCCAGTTCAGGAGAACCAGAACCCCCTGAAGATTTCTGCTTTAAATGAGATGTTCAGTAATTGAGGTCGTCTGCCCCCTCCCCACACATATCTCCCCACACTGTCACAAAATGAATGTGATGATATTGGCACCAGGAATTGTTTCAACTGGTAATTGTAGAATAAAAGCCATTTGGGGTTCTGTATGAATGCTTTTAACTGAGATGGCAGTATTATACTGTTGTTTCTACTTGAAATGCTCTAAAAGTTTCTTTTTTTTATTAAAAAGGCTTTTTAGCAGCCTGGGCAGTGGTGGTACACAACTGTAATCCCAGCACTCTGCAGGCAGAGGCAGGCCTACCTCTGCGAGTTTGAGACCAGCCTGGTCTATAAGACAGCCAGGACTGTTAAACAGAAAAACTGTCTTAAAACAAACAAACAAAAAAGAGGCAAGTGGATCTTTGTGAGTTTGAGGCCAACCTGGTCTACAAAGCGAGTCTAGGACAGCCATGGCTGTGTATAGAAATCATGTAAAAAATTGAAAACTGTACAAGACCATCAAGACTGGTGAATCTGGACCCAGGGGGCCTGCACAAACTGCTGTACCAATCAAGGACAATGCATGCAGGAAACCTAGACTCCCTATTCAGATCTGGCCAATGGACAGTTGGGTAGGGAGTGGGGACTGACTCTGACATGAATTCTGGTGCCCCCTATTTGACCACTTCCTCTTGCTGAGGAGGCCTGATGGCACTCAGAGGAATGGGAAGCAGGCTATCTGGATGAGACCTGATAGGCTGTGATCATATGGTGAGGGAGGAGGTCCCCTTCTGTCACAGGCCTAGGGGAGGGGAATAGGGTGAAAGAAGGAGGGAGGGGGAACAGAAGATACAAATGAGGGGATAACAATCGAGATGTAATCTGAATAAATTGCTTAAATTTTTAAAAATTGGAAAAATAACTGGTGTGGTGTGACCCATGCCTTTAATCCCAGCAGTTGGGGAGACAGAGGCAAGTGAATCTCTGAGTTAGAGGCCAGCCTGGACTACCGCAGAAACCGTACGGGTGTGTGTGTATGTGTGCACGCGCAAGCTTGTACCTTATAATGTTGAGTGGGTTAAGCCTGTGTCCTAGTTGTTGCTGTACATGTTTCTGGTTTGCTGAATGCTTGTTTTCCTTAAGGTAGTCAGTACTTGCCTCCTGGTGCATCTTCTTAGTGACTACAGGGTCATCAATGCTGAGGAGACTGCAGTTTCCTCTAGTTGAGTTCAAACTGGTTCCAGTATCACCTTGCAGACCGAAGCCACTTTAGAAGGGTACTCTTCTGGCATTTCAGTAACAAAGTTCCTGTGGCTAAGATTACAGTGGAAATGCTATGAACTATATGTCTCACTAAGATAAAAATAGTCTGCTTTGTTTTCACCAGATGGATGGAGAAAAATGAGAATGTGATGCTCTGAGGTATGGTTGAGAAAAAGGATTATCGTAGATTGGAAGAGCACAGCCAGAAGCATCTGGAAGGGTCCAGGCTGAACCAGGCCATGAGGCGAGAGAGGACAAGAGAGTGGGCTAGGAGTGAGCCAGGAGACCAAGAGAACCAGGAGGAGAAAGACCAAGATTGCCAAAGTGAAAAGAGAAGCTGGGAGAGGGGAGCCAAGCTCAGGTGGGGGACAGGTTTTGGGAAGAGGGCAGGGCCTACCAGCTAGCCCGGCGTCCCCTTTGATACGTTAAATAGCATCTGAGTTAGCCATTTGTCCCAGGTTTCTTTGAAACCTCACACATTATACATTCATCATAGGATTTTCTGCTCGGTAAAGTGAGACTCCTCCATCCAACCGTAGATCCAGTCAAGGCCGTCAACTAGTTCTTCAGGAACCTTCCGGGGTCCTCTGTTGGTACAGCCAAGTAAGGCTTGGAGGTGTTTAAGGATGGCATGCTGCCAGTGCCTTACCTGGCCTGCTGCTTTTTTCTCTTGAGCACTGTCAGCTACTGCCTCACCTTGTGCGCACACGTAGCCCCATCATTGTGAGACATTTGGGTTGTCAGAGCAGGCCCTCAGGGAAAATACTAGCAAACCAAGGAGAGGCTTAAGGGTCAGACTGGATGCAAAGGTGCAGCAGAACCAGACAGCCGCCCTCGTTTACATGCGCCCATCCGAGGGTCACGTGATCTCACTGTGGCGGCAGCAGCTCGTAGGCTTTGTTTCTCTGGAGAACGTGGTGGCATTTTAGAAAGAATTATTATTTTTTATGTGAGTGTGTTTGTGTGCATGAGTTTATGTGACCCGTGTGTGTAGCAGTGCCCACAGAGGCCACAGGGCAGCAGATCCCTTTGAACTGGAGTTACAGTAACTGGAGCAATGACAAAAGCAGGAAGTGCTCTTTTCTGCTGAGCCCTCTCAAGTAGTCTCCAAGGTGTTTAAAGCTGTTCAGCTGAGGCTAGAGCTAGGGAAAATTGATTTCTGAGAAGCGTTAGTGCAAATTGTTCTCGCATGGAGGAAATTTCTTTTGTACCACCTAAGTTGTACGTCCAGACGGTCTCAGCAGTGATATTTGGGAAGGCTGATTGTTTTTTTGTTTTGTTTTGTTTTGTTTTTTTGCACCAATACCAAACACCAGAACTTCATCATTCTTTACCAAGTAAATTATATTTATGCTGTCCCCAAACCTAGGCTGCTTAATTCTTTTATCCCTATCAATACGACCATTAGGAAAGCAAAGCCTTGAGTGTGCTGCTCCTGCCTCCACATGGTCAGTAAGGGAGCCTATTGTTTGAAATGTGACCAGTTAGCAGCCACACTTGGCCTGGCTCTGTAGACTAAAGCTGGAGGCATCTAGCATTGCAGAAGACCTGATGGGTCTCTTTGTCCTGTCTTTCTTTGCTACTGGGCACTGAAACTGAGGTCTCAGACATGCTAAGGAGTTCGTCTCATCCATACAGCATGTAGTAAACACATCTTTACAGCTAAGCACACAGGGTACCATTAAGTTACTTCCCAGCCCCTTAAGCACTAGTCTTGTCTGTCTGCCTTTTTCACTTTAATTGGGTTAACTTCAGCTTGGTTCAGAACTAGCTGAGGAGACAATTCAGCATACTGATTGGTATTGATAAGTGATTTTAACTACTTTTCCTGTTCTTGAGGTAGGAATTGGCCTTCTGCCTAGTAGGCGAGCACTCACTGCTGAGCCTTTCCCCAGCTCTAACCTTTTTAAAAGTGACAATGGTGAGGACAGTTAGAGATTTCAATTAGTGTCACCTTAATTTGCTTTTTGTGCTTGAAACTGGGAAGAGGTAGTGAAAGAATTCACAAAGTTTCTGTAAGGAAGTTTTGGGGTTTTTTTTGGCATGGTAATGCATATTTACTCTCAGCATGTAGGAGGAATTTGGGGCCCACTGTTGAGACACTATCTCAAAAAAAAAAAAATATTCAATGCCAAATGTCTTTATGCAACACATATCTTAGTTGGGGAAAGAAACAGAAAAACTGCTTGTGTGTTTGTCCTCTCTGGGCATGTCCTTTGCTATCCTGAGCAGTCTCAAATACCTGATTTTATTTATTCTGGATTCTGTCTTCCTGACATAGGGGCTGATCTCATTGAGAGATTCCGGAACCTAAAATTATCAGGACATCTGGTAGAACATTGTTTTGACAATAGAATTCTTACTTTATCTTTTAAAAGCTTTGCTTTTGGTTTGTTTAATCGCTGAAGGCGCTGTGGAGATGGCTTAGTAGTTCAGGGCACTGGCTGCTCTTCCAGAGGACCCAGGTTCAGTTCCCAGCACCCTGGGGCAGCGTGCAACTGTCAGTAACTTTAGTAATGGGGCACCTGACACCCTGGCCTCTATAGTCACCAGGCACACATGTGGTATACGAGCATGCAGACAAAATATTAGCATGTATAAAATAAACATCTTAATTACATTTTAAATCACTGGATAAAATATCTTTACAGGTATCTATCATATTTGTGTATGATTACATTTAAGTTTCTGTATACAGATTTACTGGAACAAATCAACTGAATTTCAGATTTTATGGTAGCCTTGATTTCTCTCTCCCTCCTCATCCCCCTGACCCCATCTCTCTCATGCCCTGCCTTGCATGCACATACACAGAGTATACAAACATGCTGACTTGTGCATATTGCTGCTATCAGAATATATGAAACTTATATCTTTGCCGATTTCACATGTTTTCATATATTTAAAACTCACTCACTGGGAGATGACTGCTGACGATGGACTCAGGATTCCTTCAGGTGGTGGAATGGTACTGAGTTAAAGGGTGCCTACCAGTCTCTAAGCCACCAAATTGTGCTGTAAAGCAGGTGATTTTTTTGTGGTATTTGAATTATTTTCTCAGTAAAGCAACATTTTTGTTTTTGTTGTTTAGTATATGTGCTGCCAAAGCAAGCACTAACAACCATTTTTTAAAAACTTACACTTTTCTAAAAATTCCTTTGTTTTCTGTTGTTGTTTCTTTTATAAGAAACTAGTTTGTTAGCTGGGCCACACACCTTTAATCCCAGTACTTGGGAGGCTGAGGTAGGTCCCTGTGAGTTCCAGGACAGCCAGAGCAACACAGAGAAACCCTTTTTTAAAAAATAAACAAGAAACTAGTTTGTTGTATTTGTTTTATCTATTCCTAAGTTGGCCATTTGTTACTTTAACCTTAACTTTGAAGAAAAGTTTGTTTTCCCATTGTCATCTCTCCTTCCCTCTTCCAGACCTATGATGGCTTCTTAAGAACCGCTTGGTAGCTTGTCATAATTGAAATTTTTCTTTCTTTCTTTCTCGAGACGGTTTCTCTGTGTAGCCTTGGATGTCCTAGACTCGCTTTGTAGACCAGGCTGGCTTCAAACTCACAGTGATCCACCTGCCTCTGCCTGCCGAGTGATGGGATTAAAGGCGTGCGCCACCAACGCCCAGCGTTTCTTTTTCTTTATACATTTAACATTTTTGGCTTAGTAATTTATTTTGGTGTACATTGTGAGGAAAACATACAGGTTTTCCCCCCAATATAACATCCGTTTGCCTTCATCTGGTTTTTAAAAATAGTTCATTTTCCTTATTGACTTCTTTATCACTTGCTATCTACTTTTTGTGTATTTGGGTTTATTTCTGGACTTTTTGTTCTATCCAGTTCTGTGGTCATCTTCCTCTGCCAGCAGCAGACTGTTTTTATGCTTAGCTGTAGTGACTAGTTCCGGGCTCGTTGTTTAAACGCTTCCCTGGCCATCGTGTATCCCCACGTCACTTTACAGGGCCTGTGTTTTGTTTGCTTGCTTTTTAAAATTTTATCTGTTGATATTTTGTGGTTGCTGTATTAATTTATAGCTAGAATCATAATAAAACTGAAGAGTTTGCCTCTTTTCTCCTTATTTTTGTCTTAGGTCTGCTCATGACTTGAAAGCAGTTTTAAACAGTAGTGACCACAAGCTGGGCGGGGCAGTGCACGCCTTTAATCCCAGCCCTTGGGAGGCAGAGGTCCTGGATCTGCATGAGTTCCAGGCCAGCCTAGTTTACACACACCCTGAGCTACGGAGTGAGACACTAACTTGGGAAAAAATGGCAGTGATCACAATAGAGTTCTCATGTTCCCTCCTCCTCCCCTTCCTCCTCCTCCCCTTCCTCCTCCTCCTCTTCCTCCTCCTCCTCCCCTTCCTCCTCTATCCTCCTCCTTTCTTCTCTGTGTAGTCCTGGCTGTCCTGGAACTCACTCTATAGACATAGTCCCTAATTCTAATGGGCATATTTGAAGCGTTCTACATTCTTACTCATAAGTGAAATTAATCTGTGTGTCTCTTTTGCTTTTTGTTAGCGTGTTTGGCTGTGTAGTCCTTGATAGGCTTCTCTATAGTTCTGGTGTGAACCCAGGCCATGTCCATGTTACTGTGTTTGGCTGTGTAGTCCTAGATAGGCTTCTCTATAGTTCTGGTGTGAACCCAGCCCTTGCCCATGTTACTGTGTGTTTTGCTGTATAGTCCTAGACAGACTTCCCTATAGTTCTGGTGTAAACCCAGGCCCTTGTCCATGCTACTGTGTTTGGCTGTGTAGTCCTAGACAGACTTCCCTATAGTTCTGATGTGAACCCAGGCCCTGTCCATGCCAGGCAAATACTCTACCACTGAGCCACAGCCACAGCTCTTGGGTTTTGTTTTTTGGGGCAGGGTCTCCACTTACTATATAGTAGGACTTAGCTTACAACTGAGAGCCTGCTTTCTCCACCTCTAGGTTAGAGGCTTTAGCCACATGTCTGCAGTGTCCTTTTCTTTTCTTTTACTTAGCTACGGAACAGTTTAAATGCCACTAGTGTTTTGTGCTTCTTTAAAGGCGTGATGATAGATCCATCTGTGAGTGTAAATGGTGGCCTAGCTTTGGGGGGAATAGTTCACAGGAACCAGTTTTGGCAGTTGATGTTTTTCTAAAAATTACTCATTTTTCAAATGTATATGTTGATGAACATACTCTTAATTTTACCTAACTTTTGTCTTCTTTGTTCTTTTGTGCAGGAACAGGAAACACAGTTGTCATTATGATTAGCTATCCAAAAGGACGAGAAATTTTTGATCTGGTGCAAAAAGGCATTCCAGTAAAAATGACCATTGGGATTGGTACCCGCCATATGCAGGAGTTCATCAGTGGTCAGTCCGTGGTGTTTGTGGCCATTGCCTTCATCACGATGATGATCATCTCATTAGCATGGCTAATATTCTATTACATACAGCGCTTCCTGTACACTGGCTCACAGTTTGGAAGTCAGGTAGTTACAGATAATTATCCATTCTAATTATATAGCAGTAGCTCATAAGTACAGTCCATATGCTACTTGAAGTTACATTTAGCCACACTTATCTTAGTTTACTTACTTAAGTATTCATATGACTTTGATAACATTTTTAATTGGAATACATCTTTAAGTCTGGGTGACTTTCTGCACCTTTAGTTCCTGCAGGTGCCCATACCCTCTTTGTCTTAGTGTTGACAGAGGGGGCCTAGCGAAAGGGCATGTGACAGCAAGAGCATCGTGACCCTGTGTTCTGACTTGGCATAAGGTTGAGGAGCAAAGAGAAAAGGCCTGCTCTGTCTCCTGGAGTAGCTGGCCAGCCATTTGCCTGAAGGGAGCCCCTTCCTCATGGCAGCAGATACAAGAGCCAGAGGCTCCTGGTAGCACGCTCCGCCCTACAACACAATAGGCCTGGCTGGTGACTAGCCAGGACTCTTCTCTTAGGGACTTGATGGAGAGGATGGTGCCTTCTTCCTGGGCATCATTACAGTTTCTTTTTCTTTCTTTCTTTCTTTTTTTTTTTCTCCAATGTTAAGTGTGGGAATTGTTTTCTGGAAGTTGAAAAGCTGAGGCTAAATAACACACATGTTTAGAGTGCTAGAGCTGCCCCGAGTTTCATTTCAACATCACCAAAAAGGGGGGGAGATGTTCTTTTTCAAATATGGAATTAAAAGCAATTATTCCTGGGCTGGGGACTACAGCCTGTGGTAGGGTATTCGCTTAGCGCTGTGAGGCCGTAGATTTAATCCTACTGTTGCAAATTAGCAAGCAGGTAAATACTTGGTAGCTCATGCCTCTAGTCCTGGGCTGCTTTGCGCTCAAGGCCAGTCAGGGCTTTAGAGTGAAGCATTATCTCCAAATAATAATAATAAATAATAATTCTTATCAAGTAGCTTATAAGTTATGTGGCTTTTTTATATGTTAAAAGTTAAGGTTTTTTTTTTTTTTCTAAGTTCATGCATTTTAATGTGTGGGGTACTTTTAAAAGACTATTTAATAATACTATTTTCCTTCCCAAGAATCATAGAAAGGAAACTAAGAAGGCTATTGGCCAGCTTCCATTGCACACCGTAAAGCTTGGAGAGAAGGTAATGCTTTCTGTGCCTGGTCTGCTCCATACTGGAGGGTGTTTAGGTTATGAGAAGTGTTTTTTCCCTGTCCCTGTTCAGTAGTAAGAAGATGTGATGTTTTGTCAAGCCTTCATGTGTGTGTTTCATACTGTAAAGAGTTGACAGACATATAATGAATGAAGAGGCTATTATGGCAGCCATTAGCCACATGTGAAACAGTTACATTACAGGCCAGGTCTGTAGCCCAGTGGTAGAGCACGTGCTCAGCACACATGTGTCCTGGGTTGACTCCACGCCCCATCTCCCTACCTTGTATGTGTTCAGTGATGACAATATGCTAATGTTGCTGTGCTTGAAAGTCCCCACAGGCCAAGGAGAATGACGGTGAAGATGCTATACATTAAAAAGTATGCATCCAGCCAGGCGGTTGTGGCGCACGCCTTTAATCCCAGCACTTGGGAGTCAGAGGCAGACGGATCACTGTGAGTTCGAGGCCAGCCTGTTCTGCAAAGTGAGTGCAGGACAGCCAAGGCTACACAGAGAAACCCTGTCTCGAAAAACAAACCAAAACAAAAAAGTATGCACCTGGAATACTATAAATTCATTCCATTGAATATGAGTCTTTGTGCACATTCTCTGCAAGCTCTTCAGCTACAGCGAGAAAACACTGAACATCTGTGGAGGAGAGAGGGTTTGAGACACACATCTAAGAAGGAATCACTTTGACATGCTCAGTTAGGGAGTTAAAGCACTTATGGGACAGCACAGAGCCCCTCCTGAGGCACCGACTCAAGGCTTTACCCTGACTGGCGCGTCACATGTTGGTTCTTTACAGTGACGTGGCGCGTCACATGCTGCCTTGTAGCTGTGGCTGGTTTGGTTGCTTCATGGGACTCATTTTACTTCATTAAGCTCTGAGAGCCAAGTGCTTCACCTTCCAGTCTTTACTTCCCTTCAGGAAAGGAAGACTGAAGAGAAACTACTTAAGTGCTTCCTTTTCCCTGCTTAAAGGACTTTCTTAAAAGACCTTTGAGTTTTAAAATTTGGAACCTGTTGTTATGGCTTCTGTGGTATATTTAGGATTAAAATATGCTTGGAATTGTTTGGGTGGTTCAGTCCTTCCCCAATAACTTGGCTTTTTGTTGTTGTTGTTGTTTATTTGTCTTGTTTTTTGGGACAGGGTCTCTCTGTGTATGGCGGTCCTGAAACTCGCTTTGTAGACCAGGCTGGCCTCGAACTCACCTGCCTCTGCCTCCTGAGTGCTGGGATTGAAGGTGTGCACTGCCACCACCCAGCCCCAATAACTTTGACACTATAGTGTAGTGGAGTTTTAGTAGTTGGTGCAAGGTACTGATTTCCTACTCTGCAAATCACCAAGGGAGTTTCCAGATAATAACTAGTAGTGCAGAGGGTGTGTAGAATTTTCCATAGGAATTAGCAGAAAACTTCTGGTAGTTTATAAATTAGGTGCTGATCTTAAATGTGAGAATTGATTTCTAAACATTTGTTTGTTCTTCATTTCATTCACAGGAAGGAAATCAGTCCTTTTACAAACTATTAAAATTCTATTATACTTGCCACATGTTTTTTCTCCTTCTTAGCAGAAAATCTCATTCCTTACATGTGAGAAGACAGGTTCATATGTGTAACTTACTGAGCTAAGCCCTTGACAATACAAGTAAATTGATACTTTTCTTCCTATACCCAACATTTGTTAAATGTTTTCTATGCAAAATATTTGTATGATACCAGGAACTTGCTTTAAAATTGATAAAATGATTTTTTTAATAAAATGTCTCTAAAATGAATGTTATGTAAAGTATGTACCTGGATTTGTAAGCATTTTTACATTGTAAACTGACACAGAAAAATGAGGTTTTTGTAGTTTACTTCTTATCCAGTTCTGGAGACAAGTGATTATTTTTTTTTTTTAATCTTTTCATGTGGATTTATTTATAATAATGTATAAGCTTGTTAATTGTTAAAGAATTTAAAGTTGAGCCGGGCATGGTGGCGGACTCCTGTCCCCCATGTCAGCTCATAACCACCCCTAACTGCACTGCCAGGGCATCTGTTGCTTCTGGCATCTGAGGCTTGATGCATGTACATGGTGCATAAACTTACACAGGAACCCTACAGACAAAAGATTTATTTATTATGTATACAATGTTTTGCCTGAATGTGACGCCTGCAGGCTAGAAGAGGACACCTGATCTCATTATAGATGGTTGTGAGCCACCATGTGGTTGCTGGGAATTGAACTCAGGACTTTTGGAAGAGAAGGCAGTGCTCTTACCTTCTGAGTCATCTCTCCAGCCCCAAGTAAATCTTTTTATAAAGTATCACAGCATATGCCAAGGCAGGTTGATATCTATTAGAGGCCTCCCCTTTTCTGAGGAGAACGAGAGTGGGGGTGGAGGAGAGGAGAGGTGAGCGGGACTGGAAGGAGAGGAGGAAGGGGAAGCTGAGATCAAGATTTAAAGTTAATTAATTAATGAAAAAAAAAAAAAAAGAAGAAGAACCCAGGATTTAAAATGCTCTTGTAAAGTTAATTTTAATAGGCTTTGATATTGGTATGTACATAAAAAAAACCAAATTTTTGCTGTTTTCTCATTAATTGCTGCATGTGGCTAAGGGTATGTTTAAATAATAACTCAGAGATGTGTTCTGTAACGTGAAGTTGCCCAAAACTGAGCCTCAGAAGCACATCCTCCCTGAGCTCCTGAGCCCTGTCTCAGAACCGTGCTTGCTGCCTCTGCTGGCCCTTACTCACAGAACCCTACGCCTGTAGCTTCTTAGATGGACAGCCAACGACTTTTGTTTCTTTATTCCTTTGTTCATTTCTTATTATATTTTATGTGCATTGATGCTTTGCCTGCATATATGCCTGTGTAAGGGTGTTGGATCCCAAAGTTATAGTTGTGTGCTGCTATGTGGGTGCTGGGAATTGAACCCAGATCCTCTGCGAGAGTGGTCAGTGCTCTTAACCACAGAGCTCTCTCTCCAGCCTCCTTTGTTTAGTTTTAAACTCAAAAGGTGCCCACTCATTCTAATTTGGGGGCAGGACGTTAACACCGATGAAGTAAAATTCCAGGTATGTAGCCGCTTGTACATTCTCCAAGTTGTAACTGTTCTTCCAGAGATAAAAATTTATTTTAAATAACTTCAGAATACAAATACCTTCTTTGAGTACTCGTTCTCTTTATGATTTTTATACTTGGAATTATTTCATTTTATCCTAACAGCAGGCCTGGCTGGAATATAGTTAGCTTTGTAATGTAATGTAGCATTGAGGACATTCTGAATTCAGTCTCCAGCCCCATATAAGCTGGGCTTGGTCCTACATGACTGTAATCCAAACTTTTGGAAGATAAACTTTTGGAACATCGGAAAGTCAAGGTCACCATTGGTGCACAGTGAACCTGAGGCTTGCCTAGGAAGAAGAGCCCTCTCAGAAAAAGCGTGTGTGGTTTGCATTTCTACAGCCCCTAGTAGTCTAATATTTGTTCCAACACTTCTTTAAAGCACTGTTAATACCTGCACGAGTCAGACAGTGATCCCTCCCCTTGTTTAGTTTCTTTACATAACTGATGACAGTGGTAAGCAATAAATGGGTTTTAGGCCCAGGTTGGTCGCATCGTGGGGAAGCCAGTTGTTTCAGTCAGTTTTCTGTTTCTGTAACTCAGTCTTGTCCGTGTGATGTGTGTGTGACTCTTCCTTTCTTTGCAGGGAATTGATGTTGATGCTGAGAATTGTGCAGTGTGTATTGAAAATTTTAAAGTCAAGGATGTTATCAGAATCCTGCCATGCAAGTATGAATACTTTTTCCTACTAAGATATTAAAGATTACTTAACGAGCTTTGGTACTTTGACAGGAAATTCTTGTGATCTTGGATCGTCTCATCTTTCATACTGTCCCCAAGCCTCCTTAAAACTGCCCTGCTTCAGAAGCTTGTGGTGAAGACCACTCAGACACCGTGTGCCTTTGTTTTTACTTTGTCTTTTACTCTTAAAGGCTCGTTTAGACTCCATCGCACACCTAGTGATACAGAACGCATGCTACCTTGAAAAGAAAAGGAAAGATGGAGTGAGAGCCTTTGGTGACCCAGAGTGGATTGACGCAGGCAGTGGTTTGCTATTACTTATACCTTACGTTTGCGTTCCTTTTGAAGCTCTGTAAAAGTGAATATTCCACCGGTCGTGGTGGCACATGCCTTTAATCCTAGCACTTGGGAGGCAGAGGCAGGCGGATCGCTGTGAGTTCGAGGCCAGCCTGGTCTACAAAGCGAGTCCAGGACAGCCAAGACTACACAGAGAAACCCTGTCTCAAAAAACCCAAAAAAAAAAAAAAAAAAGTGAATATTCCTCCCTTTACTCAGGTCCAATAGCACAGGCACAGTTTTAAAACTGGGAAGTAGCCAATTCATTTTTAATAATCTGCTACTTTAATGTGGTGGTGGTGGTGGGGTGTGTATGTGTGTGTGTGTTTGTTAAGAATTGTTGATTAAAGCCTGTCTGGAGAGATGGCTCAGTGGTTAAGAGCACTGGCTGCTTTTCTCCCATTGGTTCAATTCCCAGCAACCACATGGCAGCTCACAACTGTCTGTAACTCCTGTCCCAGGAGATCTGACACCCTCATACAGACATACGTGCAAGCAAAGCACCAATGCACATAAAAATTAAAATAAATAGATAGAAGATAGATAGATAGACAGACAGACAGATAGAATTGCTGATTAGCCAGGTGATGGTGGCACATGCCTTTATTCCTACTACTTAGGAGGCAGAGGCAGGTGAATCTTTGAGTTTGAGTCCAGTCTGGTCTACAGAGCGTGTCCAGGACAGCCAGGGCTATATAAAAAAACCCATCTCAAAAAAACAATGCCTCCCCAACATAAAATAATTGCTGATTAGCAGAATAGTTTGTTTTATGTATAGAAATTAGATTTTTTTTAAGTCTAGTAAATTTCAATTATAGTCTATGTATTTTAGAATCAAGTTACAAATTAGTGTATTTGCTTTTAAAAATGTATTATGCATACAGTACTTCTTGATACCTCTGCTGAGGAAATTAAAAAAAAAAAGAATACCAAAATAGTAATGGTTCCGTGAAGAAAACTTGTGCTAAACTCCGTCAGCACATACATGTTGTCAGCACAGTAGATACCTAATGAGTTGAGGTCAGTGTTGTTGTCAGTTTTTGCAGAAAAACACTGAAAGTAGAGTTTTAAGCTGTGTTTAGAGAAGGTCTTTCTGATTTCAGAGTGATGCACTGATCTTTGCAGATACGCTATGTGTACACATTCTTGGTCTCCTTATTGGGGTTGTTATTGTGTCCACTTTTCTCCTGAGCACTATGTTAATCATCCCCCCAACAAACTGGAAGTTTCTTTTTTGTTTTTTGAAAATCTGTTCTGGGTCAGTCAGCTTTAATGTGAGGGTGAACAGCAAGCCGGGCTCGACTGTCACGTAATTAAGAACTGCTGTTTTTAATGGCACTGGCAGCTTTTTGTTTAAAGAAAAACTCCTTGAAAGAGTAACAGTCATGAACAGCATGTTGTAGGCACGATGAACAGCTCCTGGGGTGGGTGCAGAGATAAGGAGACACGGGTCCTTGTGGTCACACAGCTGGTATGTGAGCCCAGTCTGTCTGCCTTCCAAGCCTGCACTTAACTTCACACATCACATGGGAGAGGCAGGAAGCCAGCCTAAACCAACAAGAAAAGAAGGTCTGTGCGCCTTTCTGGTAGCACAGATGTTTATTATTAAAGAGGGGTCTGTGAAGTGTGCAAGACGGAGTAACTACTCTTTCTGCTGCTCACAGATATTTCCACTTGAGTCATTTTGTAGACTTAAAGAAGATAGTACCAGCCTAGGATTAGTTTGCTACTGATAGCTTATTTATAGGCGTTGCTAGCCTAAATGGTGTGTAAGTATTCTGCTAGGGCACATAAAAACAGTTGAGCATTGTAGTGAATAACAGAATCCTAGTACTTGGGAAGCAAGGGCACAAGGATTGTAAGATCAAGGCAATCCTGGACTACTTAGCACATTCTAGGCCAGCTTGAGTAGTATATGATATTGCAAGATCCTAAACTCAAGAATATAAAACAGTACATACGTACACAATGTACAACTTATTATGTGGTGGGAGTAGATCCACAGTGTTTCTGTGTAATAAAGAGCTTCACTTATTTAAAAAAATGTCAGTAAGTCCGAAATCTGTGACAAATAGGCTAGAGATAGCTTACATGGGTGATTAGACCACAGTGTTGATGTGCTGTTGATGACTTTTCATAGAGGGATGTGCTGGTAAAGTGCGTTATTTCCTTTATAAGATATGGAAACATTTATTTTAAGACATTAATGCATACTTAATTTTTTTAGGCATATTTTTCATAGAATATGCATTGACCCATGGCTTTTGGATCACCGAACATGTCCAATGTGTAAACTTGATGTCATCAAAGCCCTGGGATATTGGGTTTGTTACGTTTTTGTTTATATTCAATCTCTGCCCAGTTCTTTCTAAGCACCTCACCTTTACCGCTGACAGGCAGGGCGGACAGGCGAGGTGCTCCTTCTGGTGTCCTTACTGCTGTCTGAAGGCGTTCTCACGGTTAAGATGAATTCGTGGAGTTGAGCTTATGACAGAATAATATGACATGGTAACGTGTTCCCCAGTTTGTAATGACTTAGAGCAGGGTAGTTCTGTGTACTCCAGAGTCCTGTGCTCACACACACATGCATGTTGGGTTTTATGTAACCCTGACTCATAGAATGTGTGAAACATAGCTGCCTTCTGCATTTCCTGGCTTCAGAGGTACGTTTTACACACACTGCCCCCTTCACACATTGCACCCCCAACAGTTTTTGTCATCTATTCTCACTATTTCTGGGTTCCACAGTTCACTAGTTCAGGCTAACATTGTCCCACATTAAGTGTCCCACTGCTTTGTGATATTTTGATTGGCAGAACCTTTCTTAGGAGACATAGGGGTAAAATGAAAGAGATTGTAACAATAGCTAGCCATATGTTTGCTCTAAGCCTTAAACACATTATTACATTTAATCTTCACAGTCTCTGTGAAGCATTCAAATTCTTAAGGTAGACACCTAAGCTTAGAGCCACTTACTTTTTCATCTAAGATCTCACAGCTAATTGGTAAGGAATTGATTTCACACATAAGTTATTTCTTCCCTACTTAGAGGAAGACATAAAGGAGTTCTTTTTTAATTTTTTGTTTTTTAAGATTTCCATATAATTTATTAGGCCTCAGAATAACAGCATATTTTAGCTAAAAACGTTTGAGGGGACTGGGATGGAGCTCAGAGAGCTTGCACACCTTGCACTATAGTCCCACATTCAGTCTCCTGAGGCTGCATGAACATTTTATGCAACTAAAGCCATAATGCCTTGTAGGCGTCTATGAGGGGGTCGCTGGGAACCGCCCGTGGACCTGGACTGGTGTCAGGGGCTGCAGGCCTCACCTCCCCCTCCAACTCGGTCTATCTCTTGCTTCGTTGCTGGTTACACCCAAGGACTGCTGTGCCGCAGCCTCCTGCTTTGTCCTGAACTGTGTCTTCCTTAGAGAACTCCTAAACTTCCTTTATTGGCAGTTTTTAATTATCCATCCCTTTAGTCTGGGGCCTGCCCTCCTCACGGGCTGGGTTCATGCTCTCTACTGTAGAAACTGCAGCTCTACAAGAGGCTGAGCCATCACGGTTCAGAATTTTAAATGAAAAAGCACAGAGCTTGATGTATCTTGTTTCAGTCTTCAACTTCCCTCCTTAGGCGCACAAGTAAGCTTGGGCTAAGTTGTCTTTGTTGGATGATTACAAACCAGGCTTGACATCAGTGTGAGACTGGTTTCTGTTCTTAGCTAAGCGAGACTTGCACCTCATACATTGTGTTCAGAGACTATAGGTGTACTTATTAACATGTAGTAGGGACCAGACTTCATTTTTATATGGAGTTGAATTATTTTCTTATTAGAATATAGAGAACCAAAGTGTGTGACTTACTTTGTGAAGGACAGAAAGCCATTATAACTTCAAAGCTAAGGATTTGCCTTGCTTTTAATTTTCAATTTTTAGAAGTCTCTATTTTCTTATAACACGTAGAGTCACCAGTCACCTTTACACAGACTTTAAAGGCAGTCCTTTGCTTGCAGCCATGTCCGCTGCACTCATTAGGCAAACACTGATCTGAAGAATGCTGTCTCAGCTTGGCGCAGAGGGAAATAGGGAGCAGTCCTTTTGTTGCAGCAAGGACTCTTAGCGATCTCTCTTTCAGGCCAAGTGGGGCCAGTAGATATGCAGAGATCCAGCATAGCAAGGAAACATGGTAGGTGCCGGTGGATGAGAGAGGAAAGGCTTTATGCTGCCTGTTAGGCATGGAAAGATGGAGGGATGTGTCTTAGCGGGCCAGCTGAGGGTTTGACTGTCACCTCAGCACATAATGGGTGGATGGTGCTGCACAGGGGCATGAGCTCGGGCAGAGTTGAGTGGGGAGTTAGGCCTGGCAGCCTTGCTGAGAAACAGGTTGGAATGAGTCTAAGCAGGAGTCGGCATTGTGACATTACGACAGGAAGTTTTGCTTGAAGTGTTAGGAGTCGAAGTCAGGAAAGAGCTGTGTGGAATGTCTATAGTGGCTAGTTAGCAGTGAGGGATGAGGGGTGGTTTTAAAGTGCTCCTAGAGCAGAACCCAAGGAGGGTGAGTGCCCAGGACCCCACGCCCATGCCCACCAGCCCTTAGTCACTTGCCAGCACTCCATCTGCCCACAGGCTGCTCTAGCTCTTAGGTTAGCTCCACCGCTGGGGTTGGGGCTCAGTGCAGTCTTGCTAAAGGAGTCTCTGGCCTCCTTATCGTCCTGAAAGCAGCAAGTAGAAGGGGGCGGGGCAAGTTGGAGACAAACCACAGCTGGGAAACTACACAAGAAAGGAGGCAGAACTGATTTTTAAAACAAACAAAAGCCTGAAGCCTTTAGCTGCTCAGAGCCTCGTTGTCTCTGACACCCAGTTCTGTACATAGCCATTGTCACTGGGGCCCAGTTGCCTCGTGACAGAGCAGCAGTGAAGCTGCGCAGGTCTGTAGACTGCAAGAAAGAGCCACTCTGTGTGAATAGTTTTAAAGGTGAGATACAGCTTGCCTCAAGCAGGGAAACTGTTGTTGGAGGAAAACAAACCAAACTCTGTAGTTGTTAGACAGCTGCCTACCCTCTCTCATGACACAGGAAGTAGGTAGGAGGTGGTGTGCTTCCCACCAGACTCCCCGTAGAGAGTCAAGGATGTGTCACACGACCTCACACTGGTCACTGTACTGAGAAAGCCGTTGCCTTTTGTCTGCCTCTCTAGGGGGACCCTGAGGATGCCCAGGAGCCACCCATCCCAGAAGCTGCCCCGGGAAGTGTTTCTGTTGGGAATCTGAGTGTGACATCCCAAGATGAGGACCGGAGTGGTGAAACCAACCTTCCATCCTCTTCCTCAAGCGAGTCTGGGCCACGGCGCCCCTGTTTTAAAGACGATGTGGGGGAAGACTCAGCATTACTGGGTACGTGGATGCGGGTGTGACGCCATGGTGCTGTCAGTGACAAGGGAAACGGAAAGCAGAAGAACGTAAATGTAAGCTGCGGCGCACACTTAGACACCCGTTAACCTTTGATAGGAATAGGAAGCTCGCGTAAATGCCGTTTGGTAACTGCTCTTTTACTGTATGGTGCTCATTCTGTGTCATTTGGTAGGTCAGCTTCTATAACCATGTTGTGTTTTGAATTTTCTTTTGAATTGCTCGATTCATCTCTACATTTCCTGTGGGTTTTGTTTTGTTTTCTGTGGTCTCATTATAGTGTGTAGCATAGCGCACTAGCGGCCTTGTTGCACTTGCTTCTCAAGTCAACTGCTTTTTATTCATGCCAGTCCTTAGTTGAAGCTGTCTCAGTTACTTTTCTAATGCCATAACAAAACACCGTGGCCAAGATAACTTAAAGGAAACCCGCATTGGAGCCTACTGCTGTAGGTTAGAATCCCAAGGCCGGCACAGAGGCAAGCGTGGCAGCAGGCATGGGGCAGGCGCTGAGAGCTCGCATCTCAGCCTGGGCCTCATGTGGAATTCTAAAACCTCAGAGCCTCGTCTGCAATGGCACTCCTCCAACAAGGCCGCAGCACTAACCCTTCCAAACACACAGTCCCAGTGCCTGGGGACCAAGTGATGGAATACAGGAGGCTCATAAAGTTTTTTACTTTTTATTTATTTTTCCGAGACAGGGTTCCTCTGTGTAGCCCTGGGTGTCCTGGACTAGCTTTGAGGACCAGGCTGGCCTCGACTCACAGTGATCTGCCTGCCTTTGCCTCCCGAGTGCTGGGATTAAAGGCATGCACCAACCCAGCTTTATTTTTTAGTGCAGTGGGGTGGGGCCAGTCAACTCAGGGCTTTAGGCTTGCCTGACAAGAGGTGTACTTCTAGCTCTTTCTTAGAACTTTTTAAAAATTAAATACTGCATCAGATATGGTGGCACACACATTTACTCCCAGCACTCAGGGAGGCAGAGGCAGGCAGATCTCTTGAGTTCAGGGTCAACTTGGTCAACAAAGTGAGACCAGGACAGCCAGGGCTACACAGTGAAACCCTGTTTTGAAAAACAAAAGCAAACAAACAAGGGCTGGAGAGATGGTGCAGAGGTTAAGAGCACTGACTGCTCTTCCAGAGGTCGTGAGTTCAGTTGCCAGCAACCACATGATAGCTCATAACCATCTATGGCCCTCTTCTGGCCTGACGGTGTACATGCCGGCAGAGCACTGTATATACTATAACAACAAATAAAAACATCTTTAAAAATACACAAATATTAAGTACAGACCTTTGTCATGTATTTTGTATCCTTTCCCTCAGTTTCTTTATTTCTTCTTGTTGGGTTTTGGGACTCTAAGCACGAACTCTGCCACTTGGCCATATTTTGGTGCCTAATTTCTGTATTCTTAGCCTCTTTGTAATTTTTGTCTTTTCTTCTTCTTCTTCTTTTTTTTTTTTTTTTTTTTTTTTTTTTGTCTTCTAGTGTCTTAGGTCTTTTATGGCATGCTAAATAGAAGAATCTTTTTATAGGATTATTAACCTATATTTTGCAATATTTGTGGGGTTTTTTTTTTCAATTTGAATTTGTCTTATGTATACCAGACTAGCCTCAAATTCTCTAGATAGCTGAGGATGATCTTGAACTTCTGATCCTCTGCCCACCCACCACCTCCCAAGTGTGAGGTTATAGGCATGTATTACCACGTTGGTTTTATGTTGTGCTGGGGTTCAAAACCAGGGTTGTGTGCATGCTGAGCAAGCACTCTACCCACTGAGCCACATCCCCATATCTACTTTTAAATTAATTTATTTATTGGGATACCCAGGTATATCATCATGCAAGTGCTGAGGGCAGAAGATAACTTTGAGTAGCCAGTCCTCTCCTTCTACCACAGGTCCTAGGGGCAAACTCAGGCTGCCAGCCTGGGCAGCAGGCATCTGTACCCTCCCAACCATCCTACTGGCTCCTCTTGTAAGCATTCTTTTTTTGGTTTTTCGAGACAGGGTTTTTCTTTGTGTAGCCTTGACTATCCTCCCCTCTTCTGTATTCCTTCCCCCCACCCCCAGCCCCCAAGCAGGGTTTCTCTGTGTAGCCTTGGCTATCCTGGACTTTGTAGACCAGGCTGGCCTCTAACTCACAGCGATCCACCTGCCTCTGCCTCCCAAGTGCTGGGATTAAAGGAGTGCCACACCACCACCTGTCTTCTTCTGCGTTCTTTAGATTAATTATGAGCCAGGAATAATGGTGTACACCTTTAATCCCAGCACTCAGGGAGGCAGAGGCAGGTGGATTTGGCCTACAAAATTAGTCCAGGACAGCCAAGGATACACAGCAAAACCCTGTCTCAAAAAACCAAACCAAACAAACAAACAAACACTAATTATGAAAGTATTTTGAGCCTGGTGTGATAGCACATGCCTTTAATCCTAGCACTTGAGAGGCAGAGGCAGGTGGACCTTCTGAGCTTGAGGCCAACCTGGTCTACCTTAGGATTTCCAAACCAGCCAGGGCTACATAGTGGGATCCTATCTGCCTGTGTGGTTAAGAGCACTGGCTGCTCTTCCAGAGGGCCTGAGACCCATTGCCAGCACTCATGCGGTGGTCCACAACCATCTGTCACTCCAGTCCTGGGAATTCCATACCCTTTTTGGCCTCTACAGCTACCAGGCATGCATGTGGTATGCATGCATACATACATATGCGCAAAATACTCACACACATAAAATAAAATTTTTATCTTGTCAATTAAAAGAAAATTCTGCTGGGCGTGTGGTGCACATCTTTAATCCCAGCACATGGGAGGCAGAGGTAGGCGGATCGCTGTGAGTTTGAGGCTAGCCTGGTCTATAAAGTGAGCCTAAGATAGCCAAGGCAACACACAGAAGCCTGTCTCCAAAAAACAAAGAACAAAAAAAGAAGAAAAAAGGAAATCCCATCAATTTATTAGAGTTAAATTAATCTATAGATTGTTTTAATTGAGAGTAATTGATGCTTTTAATTTTGAATTCAGTTTTAAATTAAAAAATGTCAATACCAAAAATCTTTTTATGAAAAAGATTTCCAAAACAGTAAGATTCAAATGGAATCAGTTTTGTCTTTTAACATGTTTAGGAAGGAAAATTTACAGAAATGTTAGAACTTAAGTTTTTATTGTGTGTGTATGCACATGTGTGTGCAGTGTAACTGCAGTTGTGCACACATGTGTACAGGCCAGATGTTAACCTCAAGTATGACATCAGGGCATCATCCACCTTATTTTTGGAGACAAAGTCTCCTGCTGGCCTGGGACTTGCCTGGTGAGCTAGCCCGGCTGGGGAGCCTCGGGACCCACCCCCTCCACTGTTTCCTGGGTTATAAGAACACACCGCCACGCCCAGCTGTTGTGAGTGCTCTGGGGACCAGGCCGAGGTGGTCAGCACTTTATGAACTTAGCTAGAGCTCGGGGTTTAAAGCAGTACTAGAGGCAAGAGGGAAAGGAACACACTGCGGCGGCAGTGGCACTAGGAAGTGGATTTCACAGGATTCTAGGCTGGGGCTTGATCTCAGCAGTTCTCTGGCTAACACGGAAGCAGGTCCTTCAGAGGCGGTCAGCAGGTGAATGCTGGCTCAGGTAACACCAGAAAGCCTGTCTGTCATACTCCAGGAAAGGAGATTTCCTCATTTTTCTTACTGGCTGTCTTTGAAGTGGGTTGTCATTTTTACATGTAAGTTTTATTTAAATGTTTCTATAATCTGTTAATTGAATTGTTATTTCCACATGTGTAACTGAGATTGGACAGACCTACTGACTTGTGGTGACCTCTGATGCTTTGTTGTAGGAGCCGGCAGGACTGACTCTCACCATGGAGGCTCCATCTGCTAGCACACGCCTCACTGGCAGCCTCACCGACAGAGCCTTGGCTTGGACTACAGGACATTTAATTTTTTACTCTAGGGCATAGTTTGTATACTTGAAAACAGTGGGTATTATTTTACTTTACCTTTCAGATTCAGGTTTGATATACAAAGGGCTGAGATATTTTATTCCTAAAAGACTTTTAATTAGCCTTCCTCTATTTATCTACTGAAGTATGATGTCCATCAGTTTGCTGCGTCCGACTCACATGCGTGTGGGTTTCTGAGTACTAGACTAGCTTCTGTGGTACTGTAAAACACGATTCTGCTTCTCAGGCTTTTAAGAAGCTCCCTAAGTTAAAGTAGGATTGTGTAATGTAATGCATAATCGATCACATGGACTTTGCCTGGAGCAGAGACTCTTAGAGTCACACCGTAACCCAGCACTCAGGAGGCTGAGACTCGAGGATGTGGAGTTCAAGCCAGCCCTGGCCTGTGTAGCAAGACTGCCTCACAGAAGGGGCTGAGGGGAGAGAATCATCTCTCCTGCACTGTGTCGTCCACGGAGACTCCAAAACCAAGCATACCTTTTTATTATGTGGAATTGTGAACAGAACACTAGATGATTTTATGATTTGCATTTTTACCTTTCTTGCCTAGTTTCTTTTCACACTTGGAAGAAGGAAATTTATCCGTGTTTTTCTACAAATTAAAAGAAATAGCAAGAATGCCATATTGTATGTTAAAAGCATTAAAATATTGATTCATTAAGAAAATCAAGTAAGCAGACTGATGTTTCCAAATGATTAGTGTATTTCAGAGGATTTCATCTTTACAAATAAAAAGACTTAAATTTTGTTAGACTAAAATAACATTTTTCGAGTGAAATTGTGAGCCTGTTTTGTGCTGCGGCTTTTATCCTTCTGTCCTGTGGCTGATGTTCTCAGAGATGAAGCCGAGAAGGCTGCTGCTGTCTGAGCTCTGTATTGTGCTCTAATACATTTTCAAGAGTGAGGCGCCCGTGGCTGATCCTAAACTTATGCTGCATGTCTACTTTGTAGACAAAATTAAATGCTTATTGACAAATTTTTTATGTAACAAATTTTATTTGGCATAGTCAATACCAACATTCAACACAAGTTTACAGAAGATAGAAAGTGCATTACTAAAACCAGTCTTTACCCAGAGGAAGCAGAAAATACATTCTTGATTCAAAATATTTTACACTTCAGTGATAACTGAGTTTATTTGATCTAAATGAGTGCTTCGCCTGTTGTGCATGCCTGGAGCCCAGGGGGGCCAGAAGAGGGCATCAGAATTGCCTGGACGGGAGTTGCAGAGGGCTGTGAGCCACCTGGTGGATACTGGGTATTGAACCTGGGTCCTCTAGCAAAGCAGCCCATGCTCCTAACCACTGACCACCTCTGCAGCCCAAGGAAAGAATGTTCTAGGACGCCTATCTCTGGGGCTGGAGAAATGGCTCAGAGGTTAAGAGCACTGTCTGTTCTTCCAAAGATCTTGAGTTCACAATCACCTATACTGAGATCTGGTGCCCTCGTCTGGTGTTCAGGTGAAACACTATACATAATAAGTAATAATTAAAAAAAAAAAAAAAGAAGCCCATCTCTGGCTGACAGCAGTAGTCAGTAGAGGTCACTGATTCATGGTCTTTTTTGCTTTTTGAATTAATGCCCTTAGCTGGAACTACTTACACGAGACAGACATGCATCGGGAACACATCCAAGTAAAAGATAAGTCTTCGCAGCATGGTCTCTGCATACAGACTTAGGAATAGCTTCATCATCGTTTTCAGATCTATTTTCTATTTTCCTCCAGAGCAAACCATAAGTACTTCATCTTTCTTCACAAGTTCTGTTTTTTGCCACCGTCAGCTACTGCTTGATCCACATGGGACCATTTCTTCGAGTCTACAGTGATCTGGTCTTTGTTTCCTGGCATTGAGCCCTAACTAGGTGTGTTTTCCCATCTGCCATCTGCTTGTCACTGACTGCGGTTAGATGCTCGGGTAGTGTCCTCACTGATGGTCTCATCTCCTCTGGGACCAATAGGAGTCTCAGGAGCCTAGGAAGGTACTGAGAACTTGTGAGTGTGTGGACCACTGGTGGATAAGGAGAGTAAGGGGAACCACTGGGAATTGGGGGGGAGGGGTTATCCAGGTGGGTATACAGATTCCACTTGGCACGCCTGGCATACAGGAGGACTTTGGTGGTCCTGTTCAGGTACAATAAATAGAATATAGAAATGACAGGTTGGAGACACTACAGTCATGACCTAAGTAAGCTCCAAATATTTTGGCTGTTGGTGTTTGTTCATGTAGGTACGGAAGGTGAATCTTCCCATTTTGAACCACATGCTTTGTGTTTTAGTGGTCACTGACCCAGTAGGCTTAGCAAAGTGGGACGGTGTATGTGTCCAGCAGCCATACAGATATTGAAATATTACACATTCTACTCCCATAATACATAGGAATTGTTCCAGTAAGGCTCATTAGTTCCCTGGAACTGCCATCATTACAAAAATGAGTCTAGTACAATTTTGAGATTTTTGTATTGAGTAATAACTGACATTCAATGTCATTTGTCTCTATTTGTGGACACAGTCTCCTACAGCTGGCTCCGGGGCTTTCTTACCATGGCGTCGTACAGCATCTTCATAGGCAGAGTATTAGCACCAAGGGCTGTCCCAGGTCTCCAGAGAATTGCAGGCGCTGTACTATACAGGACGCCAGTGCCAAGCCACATATAAAGCATAGTGCTTTTATAAGGTGGATTACCACACTGTTTTTCTACACAATTTGATTGTAGCTACTGGCAGTAAAGTATGTGGTGAGTTTTACTGAATGTACAACCAGATGAATATGAGCTGCTGAAGTAGAAGATATTTATTATTTTGAGTACTTTCTAAAGAGTCAAGTAGATTAGTGCTGTCTTTTAAGACATACCAGGGAAAATGCTGTGATCATTCTAACAGCTAACGAAGTTGGCTTTAACAAAGGATATCATAACAGCAAGGTAAAGTGGTTTTTTGTTTTGTTTTGTAAAGTGTTTTTAATCGGTTAGCCACTACAGAAGAATTTTCTCACTGTTTGATCTGAGTTTGACTTCACAGCCCTTCTGCCTCAGCCTTCACAGTGGTGAGATTACAGGCATACAGCCTGCTCCTGACTGACTGGTGTTTTGAAGATTGGAGGCAGTGAAAAGGCAGTCTGTGACACTGAAGGCTGTTTGCTGTGGCTCTGCTCTCCTGGCCTCACTCTGCTCTTCCAGCAGAAAGCAGTTGTGACCGCATGGCCTCACCTGGCAGGTAAACCGTCCCTCACATGCTGGGTTGGGGTTTAGACCCTCTCTTCCCAAATGGTTGCTTCCTATGGCTGCTGAGGAATGATGACAATAAAAGGCCGAATTGCAGTGTCTCCATCAACAGTTAGCTCTCTATGTGGGCACACGATGACAAAACCTCCTGAAGCGAATCACTGTCTGACCTCAGTAATGCCAAGACGGAAGCTTCCTGCCTGTGGTCAACTTCCCAGGTGGGGGGGGCCAGGATAGGCTTTTCTATGCTAAGAAAATAAATATCTGACTAACCACCCTGACCAAGCAGTATCAGCGCCTTCATCAAAGGCTGCTAGAATTGTAAAATAGTAGCCCTTCCAGAATAAGATAGCAAAAATTGGCAGCACTTTTCCTGGGGAAAGCTGATATGAATTGCTCAGAGAAGGATGAGGTTTATCGGTGTTCCATTTATTATTAGCTAGCACTTTGAGGACATTGTTGAAGACAAAAGTACTTTTTACAGGTCAAGGAAACACCGCTTTGTCATTCCAGGCAGCACACGAGGGCATGGAGCCGATAGCTTTGTAGTGCAATACTATGTTGTGTTTCTCTGAGGCAGCACATTAGAAAAGCAGCCCGTGCCATCTCCAGCTCAGTCTTGCTTCTAAAAAACCTTAGAAATATTTGTCCGTGTTCCATTTCTAAAAATGCTTGTATTTGCATCTCTCGTAGTACTGAAGTGTCTGCCATGCAGCTACCTGCCTCTAACTACAGCCAAGTACAGAACAAAATGATTTGTTGAAGTATTTGTGCCCATTCACTGAAAACATGAGGAACAGCCAGCGTGGTGGTGCACGCCTTCAGTCCCAGCACTCGGGAGCAGAGGCTGTCAGATCTTGAGTGTGAGGCCAGCTTGGTCTACAAAGCAAGCCCAGGACAGCCAGGGCTGTTAAACAGAGGAAGTCCACCTTTCTGACAGTTGGTAGGTTGTATGCTGGCTGGTGAGAAGTCTGGGGAAAGCCTATTTCTTGTGGGCCCCTTGTAGTTAGCACATCTCAAGCTTTTGTAAATCTTATGTTCCTAATATAGACAGTAATTACAAAAAAAAAGACAGATGAGGATGAAATGAAACCAGCAGTCGCTGAGATTTAATGAATACCTAAAACCTTTTTCCTAGCTTAATTTCGAGGATACCCTTGTTTCCAAGAGCTACTCAGAATATTGTGCAAACTGCTGCATAGATCGTACTGAGATTCACTCTGGAAATGTTACCAAACATGTGTAAAGTGTGCTACTTAAAATTAGGTGTAAATGGGAACATGCCCTATAAACTTAGTGGTCTTGTTCTCAGAAAGTTGCTTAAATCATTAATACACGCTGTTAAGAATTATTTAAGTAGTTGTATTTTGGGACTCTAAAATGTGTTTTTAAAAAACTTCTACTCTTAAAATGTTACTGATTGTGTGTTTGTTTGTTTGTTTTTTACAGGTGATTAGAAGATTTTAAGTTGGACTGAAAAAAATTCACGAAGTTATTTTACCTGTTAAATTAAACTCATTTAATTATACTTAAAAGCTGATTGTGGTTTCTCATGCTCAAGATTTTATATGTAATCTTCTTTTGAGATGATAACTTGTTGCCCAGGCTGAGGCTGCTGCACTGGTGTGTGCACCTTGCCCTTTAAACATGGTAAACCAAGAGCATCTGTGGTATTGCAAACTTGATTATGTACATCTAATGTTGACCAAGCACAGCTACACTTTGTAAACAGTCTTTGTTTTCCTTGTTGGAGGGTCCTTACTTGAGAATTTTATTTGGGATTCCAAAATCAACACAGTGCGCATTTTTCCTCTGTGTGCCACAACACACAGAGCTTGCTTTCTGACATTTTTGAGTTGCTTGTGCCTTTTTGCTGCAGCTTTCACTGCAAGGATCCCATTTCAAGTTTGTACCTTATTGGGGAACACTGTGTTTGTTTTGACAATTACATTTTTTAAAACAAGTAAGCATATAATGAAATACCATTTGGTATAAACTTAATACAGCTGTGACAGGCCTTATGGACAAAATACATGTTAAAGTTTCAGAAGTTTATTCATGGACCCCAATTCCGTGTCCTGGTTGGCTGCACCTTAAATTTATTTTACCAAACTCAGGTACAACTGTTTGGTATCTTGACAGGACACTTGTCATCTACAAAGTTCATGTTCAAGAACCACACAACCGAGTTTTAAATATAAATGCACACATTTAACCTTCACCTAAACAAGAAACTGTCATATTTAAGTAAGTGTTTTAATTTGGGGTTGGGCTGCAGCTATAGCTACCCTGGACTACAGGATAGGTGGGCCTATCAGCTGTAGAGCTGTTTCCCACAGTGAGTCTTTGAGAACTTGTTTAGGACATGAGCTGTTCTTTGCCCGCTGTCATCTGCAAAATGGTGTGGACATTGAGGGAAGTCAGCTGTTTGGTTGGGGGTCCTTCCTACAGGGGCTGAGGCGCGCATCTTCTGTTCCTTCTGCACTGTTAGAAAGCCACCAAGCTTGGCTTTTTGCCAAGCTTTACTTTTTGCCAAATGCTGGAGAATCGACTCTGTCCCCATGTATCTCTTCTGGGAATATCTCTAGAAAAGGAGCCCTGACTTCAAGAGCAGTCTGGTCTACGTCGTGAGCCCCAGGGCTACGTAGACAGAGCCTGTCTAAAAAGAAAAATTAAGGCACCTTCCCAAGCACCGACCTTGCTCTAACCCCCG
Organism: Acomys russatus; assembly: GCF_903995435.1. Classification (NCBI taxonomy): domain Eukaryota; kingdom Metazoa; phylum Chordata; class Mammalia; order Rodentia; family Muridae; genus Acomys; species Acomys russatus. Next base: position 4,702,150 of record NC_067147.1, read on the forward strand.
CTCCCTACAGGCATCTAGGGTACACACTCCTGCTGTGCCAACAAGACCACACCTATCTCAGACTACAGTTAGGAGGGAATAAAACGCCAGCTATTACAGCCAAGCAAAAGGTCCCTGCCTGAGTGCCCATGCTTGTGGCCCGGCTGCTCTCAGCACACCCACCGTGAACTCTCGGTGTCTGCACTCATTCTCATCGAACATGTTTCACACTAGAAGCTTCAAAAGCAGATGCCTGGTTTTTCAGAAACTATTTTGTTCTAAAAGAGTCATGTACTGTGTTTTATTTCAAACCTCTTTTCTTATAGTAACTATTTCCAGAATAACTATTTTCTACAATGGATTGTCATCAGCAAAAGAGCTAAAAGATACATTCCTTCAAGTTCTTACCAAAATTTATCCATGGGAAACTCAGCTAGGAAAAAGGAAATTCTGCTTTAGGTAAATAAAGTATCGTTTATATTTCTTAGATAAAGCAAGCAATGCACTCAAATGTTACAACAGTTTTAAAAAACCAATCCAAATACAGTTGAGCAGCAGAGGGCAGGGCTGTTGGTGCTATTTTGTTATTTTGGTCTCTGAAGGTGTTTCCCCAGTATCCAGTGTCTTTAGCAACCGGAATAGGCCTGCAGCTTCCCGTATCCTACTGAACTCAATACAGAAGGCCTGCACTTCTATAAACAAGTCCTGCACGTTAATAATTTTGTTACGGATCAAAGACTGGAGGAACACACATACGAGGCGCACCAAACGATTCTGGAAAAGAAAAAGGAACAAGTTTTAGAAACATGTTTTCTTGGCAGATAATAATGTTAGAAACGTTTCTACTACTCACCTGCATGTATTTATCCTTAATTTGTTCACAGGTAGAGATGCAATTTGATATGTAGAGATGAATAAATTCAGGAGGTAGATCAACAGCTGTAGTTAGTCTGTCACACGAAGGAGAATTTGAGCTGTTAGTAAACTGTGTTTGCTGATACAGAGAAGAAGCGTAAACACGAGGTGCAAATCTCCCTGTGGTCGTCCATGGTCATCTAGTGAAACCATGCGGCCCAGTTCTCTAGCTTCTAACCCCAGACCACGGCCACGTCAGCCTCTGACACTTCCATCAACAGTGAGTATCACGCCCGTTACTGCCATCATTTAAGACTTAACAAGTCCTATACGTGTAAGCACTATGAGGCAGTGAGTCTGATAAGGTGTATTTAAACAGCACAGCGTATAATCAGACTAAAGTGGCCCTTTGAAAAACCAACGTGAACCTGGTAAAGCCTTAAAAAGTTATTTAGCTGATATGGAAAACAGGCTTTCCTGAGAACTGCGTGAGGCAAGCAGGCTTAGCTGGGGGGTTACACAGTAACACTGGAAGACACAGCAGCTATGTAACAAGTTTAAGAGTCTTTACAGGGGCTGAAGAGATGGCTCAGCAGATAATAATCTCTGCTCTTCCAGAGATTCTGAGTTAAATTCCAAGCAAGCACATGGTGGCTCATGACCATGTACAATGTGATCTGATGCCCTCTTCTGGACTGCAGGTGTACAAGCAGACAGTACTTTCCAAAGGAATAAGGAGAATATTATGAAATGGAGTCAGGTAAGAATTCCACACTGAGCCAGGCATGGTGGCACACGACTTTAATCCCAGCACTCAGAAGGCAGAGCCAGGTGGATCTCTGAGTTCGAGGCCAGCCTGGTCTACAAATAAGAGGCCAGGGCTCTGTGTAAAAGAGAAACCCTGTCTTGAAAGAAAGAAATAAAGAAAAGAAAAGAAAGAAAAAAAAATTCCACACTGAGCTCAAGTTCAGCCCAGGAAACATTAGGGGACAGGGCTGACTGCTGCAAAGCTTTTTTTGCTACAAACTTTGCAAAGGCCAATGAACACATGCTGCCTTCTCTAAACCTGTAGGGCCTTAAACAAAGCACAAGCCACTATGCCCACTGCAATCTGTGCAGCAGCATCAAGGCTGCCTCATGCTTGGGAATAGTAAGTTGTAACAGGTGCCAGAGAACAAGGAAAGCTAGGAGATGACTGGCTGGTAAAGAGGAATGCAGTGCAGGAGAATCCATGACCTCTCAGACTGCTCCATCCAAGGCAGAACGTGGCCACTACAAAAACAGCAACTGCAACTATAGTAAGTCCCAGCAAGCAGCGTGTGTCACAGGTACCCAGCCAGCTCTGCCAGTGACCGTCTTACAAAGTAATTAGGAAACTCATGCTGGCTTTTCCCTCTGACCCCTTCCTTGTGCTATCAGCCAAGCTTTGGTCACCAGTCTACTTAGCACACTCCTCAGTTCAAATTTAAAACAATTGCCATTTATATATGCATGTTCAAGAAGTTGTGGTCTGGTTCACACCCGTGATCCAGCATTCGGGATGAGGCAGGCGGGCTGGTATGAATGAGAAGGTACTGGGATATGATGAGATTTCATCTCAGCAGACAACTACAAAAACCAAACAAAGCTCAGAAAAATAAATACCCCATCCACCTAAGTACATTTAATTCACAATTTACCTTTAAAAAAGAAAAAAAGAAACCTGAAAGGAAAGTAAGAGATGGGAACTATATAGCGTTCCCCCAGCAGGGGAAGAATGCATTCTTTCCTTGATGATCCCTGAGCTGGAGAACTGGACAAAAAAAATCCCAGCACTTGGGAGCGAGAGGCATGTGGATCTCTGTGAGTTAACACACTGAGGTCCAGGACAGCCAGGGCTGCACTAAGGCTGTCTCAACAACAGGAAGTACTGGGAGAACCCTAGTAATCACGGCAGCGTGCCAAGAGGTCCAGCTCTCTGACCAACAATGTGCACACTGCCGCTACTGGCTGCCAAGGAATGTATATCTGCATCTGTAAGGGGCACAAAAGTCAGGGAAGTAAACTCAACAACTGAGTTCTTAACAAATGCAGTGAACGCTAAGGATCAGCTTAGGTTCAACAGTATCAGAAAAGAGAAAAGAAAACAAAACCAAAAACACTGCAGCTTTTCAAACTTTTGGGTAACTGAGTCAGGGCTTGTGTATCACCTCTGCTGGAACACAAGAACTTACCGGTTTACAACTTCCATTGAATGTAAGGACATATCCATATTGACCAGGACAGAGAAATACTCCGTGATCTGGCTGGACTGCATTAGTTTCAGCAGCATTTCTATAGCCACTAAAGGGTTGTTTTCCACTAGGTCGGGAAGCTTTGCTGGAGTAAGGCCAATGTGATAAACAAGTTTGGGGTCTTTTTCCAATTCACCGAGGAGCTAAAGAAAACCAAATTGACAGGTTCTTTAGTCAGATTAAGAGAATTTTCCTGCATACAAACGCAAGTGTTTTATATAAGAATTATATAAATTATTCTTGTTAATTTGTTAAATTTCTTCCCTCAAAGCCATGTTCATTATGTCTTCATATATTTTCAGATCTAAATTATGATCCAAAAATAAAAGACAATTTAAAAATCCAGACAGCTGGGCACAGTGGCACACACTTGTAATCCTAGTACTCAGAGGCGCAGAGGCAGGCAGATCTCTGTGAGTTTGAGGCCAGCCTGGTCCACAAAGCGAATCCAGGACAGAGAAACCCTGTCTCTAAAAAGCCGTATGTATGTAGCATGCGTGCATGTGTAATAAAGCCTGCTCACTAGTCATTCTTCCTCCAGGCGGGAGCCTTGGTTTTGTCTGGTAGTACACAGTGTGACTGTAACAGTATCATTCTTAAAATCTTAATTACCAACTACTTCTCCAAAAACACACAAACCAAGTCGAGTGTGGTAGCACACATCTGTAATACAAGCATTGAGGCAGGAAGTAGCCAGCCTGGGCTACATGTTGAGTTCAAGGCTGTCTGAGGTTTATATAGCCATGCTCTGTTGTATGCAGAAAGATAGCAGAATAAGAAACACTTCCTGTCTTCTACCTGTAGTGTACTACAGGTCAAGTCCTACCCACACCTCGCAATTCCAAAACATGAGAAAAACACCCTTTTTCTTTGTCCAAATACATACATGTTCTTTCTTTTAAAAATTACTTGTTTTGAGGCTAGGTCCCCTGTGGACTAGGACAGCCTTGAGCTCTATCCTGTGGAGCCTGACCTTTAATTCCTGCCTCTCAGTCTCTACTTTGCAAGAGCTGGATCACAGGCATGCACCATGCCCACTCCTTCTAACTCTGTATCTTCCTTTATCTACTTGTATAGTCCACACTGGAACGTGTCATGATTATCAAACAGCAAACCGGATCCGCAAACAATTGTTATTACATCACTTCAAAACTACCTGGGGGTGATATGTAGCCCTACTGTAACAACCAGCTCACTCTTACTTATCTATCCATTCTTGTTTTGAGGGGAAGTGTTAATGCTCTGAAAGAAATCCTCCATGTATAAAATCCCATACCCTTGCTTTTATTTGAACCTATCTTTAGCATTTGTTAGATCTTGCAGTTAAGGAAATGAGCTGTAACCTAAAATATAATACCATATGCTTTCCTAATGACGTTTTTTATTAAAAGAGAAAAAAAAATATTTGGGTAGAGGCTGGAAAATGATTCAGTGGTCAGGAGAACTTGCTGCTCTTCCGAGGACCAGGGTGTGGTTCCCAGCACCCACAAGGAGGCTCACACCTGTACCTCCAGTTCCAGGGGTAACTTCTGGCATCTGTGGGCACTGCATGCGCAAAACATCCACACACATAAAACAAATCTTTTTAAAATGCATATTTTAAATGATAAACTGGACTGGAGGTGACAGTATCGTCCTACCAGTTCTAACTCTAAACTGTGCAAATCTAATAAAATCTACAACCATAGGGTGTCTTTGCTTTTCTGCCCTAGACGCTCTGTTTAGTTGTGACCTTGGGCTGCAGGAGAAATAACCTCCGTCTACCCCTGAACACTATAGCACTATAGTCGAGTGCACTCCCTGGGCCTTGTTTTCTATACAACATTAGCTCCACACACCCTCTAGGGACCCCGTGCAGCCTAGTGCAGCAATGCCTATGATGTGCCCAGCTGATCTGCACCTGGACCCGTGCTGCAGTGAGGCCCTGCCTTTCCCACATCTCCTTTGGACAAAATGAACAGGGTGCAGACATTTTCAGTCATTAGACTTCTCGTCTCATCGGAGCCAGACCGCCAAATGAGGAAAGGCCAGCATACAGCTACAGAGACTGCAAAGACCTCGGCAGCTTCCTCCTGCTGGTTCACGTCTGCAACTGACCACTCACGCACCACTCACGCGGGACACTAAGACATGCATACCTGTGTTTGCTGGGGAGAAGACAAAGGGCTTTTGAAGGCCTTGGCCATGATCCGCTTGATCTCCACACCAGTGCTGTTCTTCACACACATTGATTTATCCCACTGAATAGCATGCTCAGGCTCTGTAGGATTTAGCCAGGCCAGTTCATCCTCACAAATGTGGAGAGGTGGCGGCGGGCGGATGAACTCTGGCCGGAAATGGCCTATAATGAGAGAATCTGGAAGCTAACATGTGCATCACACCTATGTACGCTTCATCTGCTGAAGTACAGGAACGCCTTTAATAAGGACACACGGTAAAGCTCGTGCCTCAAACAGTGACGACACAGAAACCAGAGTTCCACGCAAATTACAGCCAAGAACGCGGCTGCACACAGCACCCCTTCAGGATGACACCAGAGACCAGATACACTTTTTGGAAGAGGAGAGGAGAGCATGCACATGAAGTGAGTTTTAATGCAAGCATATCCCTTTAGGCTAAGAATAAAGATGTCAGTGGCAGATTTTTATTAATTTTTATTATTATTTTTAAAATATTAAACATTTAAGTTTTAAACATAGTATTTTTATGTCATATTTTAATTTGTTAAAACAGTCTCACTCTGTCTCTGGCTGTCCTGGAATTTACTATGTAGACCAGACTACTCTCAAACTCAGAGAGACCTGCCTGTGTCTGCTTCCCAAGGGCTAGTTTTAAAGGAGTGCACCACCACACCTAACTTAAAATTAAATTTTTTATTTTTATTTTTTCATTTTCTTTCTTTTTTCGGCACTTAGGACCTCAGAATGTTAAACAGCATGCTTGGAGCTATCCACACAACTCAAGGCTGCTATGTAAGTTATCAGTTATCAACACACTAAAATACCTGGCTAGTACCTCTTCTGAACTAACAACTCACCTCATTGTTGCTACACAGAAGAAAAGCTAACATCCCACACTATGGCAACCAAGGCACACTGCCTGCTCCCAGTGGAATATTATGTCTTATGTAAACACTTGCAGCCCAACTCTAGTGACCCACAATGCTATAGCCAATGACCAGTCTCAAGAAAGACACTTTGCCCCGTAACAAGATAGACACGCACCTATCCATCCAGCCGTGGGCCTGCCTGCCCACTAAACCCCACCAGGGCACAGGAAATGAAAACCCAGGTAATCTCCACTCAGCTGTGGTACAAGAACTCCCACTCCCTTTCCACAGCTTTCGGGTATAGCTGTGTCCTGGGAGTAGGTCCTACCCAGTCGCATCACCTGCCTCCCAGAGAGCACTTGCCACATAGGACAGAAGGCAGTCTGCTCTATTATAGATCCTAAGCTCAGCCGAATTAGAGATGGATCTGTACTTTACTGACAGCAAAGAACCACGTTAACATCTCTAATTCCCCCTCACTGGCATCACCAGAATGAACCCCCATGTCTCTCCTCTGACACTTAGAGAGATGGTCTCAGCACGGGAACAAGGACTCCTTCTCTGAGGTAGGATGCTGGGGCATGGCTACACATATGGCTGACCATGGCCCTTGCAATCAAACCCAGAGGCAGGCAAATCACTGAGTTCAAGGCCAGTCTGGTCTACAGAGTGAGTCCAGGACAGCCAGGGCTCCACAGGGAAACCTTACCTCTAAAACCAAAAGCCACCACCTGCCATGGAGCTGAAGACATGCTTGTAACTAGCTGAAACGTCAAGTAGTACATGCACATATGCCAGAGACCACACCAAATGGACGTTACTGTAAGCCTACAGCCCTGGGAGTACTGTCACCAGGGGCCATGTCCAACCCTACGTGGACTGACTTCATCATTCAAACCACCCAGAAGCTTACAGCACCAAATGGTACAGCGGGGTTCTTTCTAACTCAGTGGGCTTTGTTTGTTTCTGGTTTGTTTGCAGTTGAAGTAGAGTAAGGACTGTCGAGTCAGTAAACTCTAAGACAGAGATGCTGGCACGGTTACTGTAAATGACCTCAGCAGGACAGGGAGTGAGGGACAAGCTGCTTCAGAGCTGGGGGTGTGGGTTAGCTGTGGAGTGCTTCCCTTCCACACAAGCGGGCCTGGCCTTCACCTCAAACACTGTGAACAAGCAAAGCTAGGCGCGGCACACCTCCTCCGCCCCGGCACTTGAGAGGCAGGAGCAGAAGGACCAGGGCTTTAAAGTCATCCTCAGCCACACCTGAGTTTTCGAGGCTACTCTGTGCTACACAAGACTCTCATTAAAACAAAAACAAGTAAGAAGATTCATTTTAGTAAAACCTGACTTTGTCTCCCAGGAGGCATACAACAAACAAGTAACAAGTGTCCTAGTACATAGCTGGCTTTATCTCTGCTATATTCTAGACAGGAAGGCAGGAAGTCTCTCATCAGATTCAATGAAAGCAAAGTATTGTGAAAAACTGAAAAATTTCAGAGTGCTGCTAAAATATAAGCCTGAGAACATAAAATTAGTTCCTATAAACCTATTTTCTTTTTTTTTAATATTTTATTAATTTAGTCATATTACATCTCAGTTGTTAGCCCATCCCTTGTATCCTCCCATTCCTCCCCCCTCCCCCTTCCCCCTACTCCCCTCCCCATGTCTGTGACTGAGGGGGCCCTCCTCCCCTGTGTATGCTCATAGGGTCTATATACCTACTTTCAATAGGTGGTTTTGGCCCACTGACCAAAGACTCTGTTATCCGAGAGGCAACGGAGCTGTCAAATCCAGAGTTAGAGGAGTCCGGGTCGGGGTCACTAAGGATACTTGGGAAACTCGCTTTGCTCTGGGTTGGCAGTTCAGACTGACGCTCTGAAACAGATTCAGATGAGAAGCATTTACGCTATTTAAGCTGGGCCTGGGGCTATACACCTATAATCCCCGCACTTGGAAGACTGAGGCAAGAATCAAGACTCCATGGCCAGCTTTGGCTATTTGAGCTGTGGGAAAAATAACATTTTAAAATTGAAAATACCATGAACAGAGTGGGGATACAAAATAAATAGGTTTAACTCCTATAAACCAAACAGTAATATTAAAATAACTGAACAAGAAAAAAGTGACTAATGATTTTAACAAGCATTTTACAGAAAACTGTAAACGGCAGTAAACATTTGAAGAGATGCTGGAGATCTTGTCACACACTCACAGACTTGGCAAAAAATTAACACACCTGGCATCAAGTCTGGAGGAGGATACTCCATACTGTGCTGGGGACGGGACAACTGGACATGACCCATTAACTGCCACATGTGCCTGTCTTCCCATGCAGAAGCAGCACTTTGCACAGGCCCCAGAAGAATGCTCAGGAACTCTCACAGGAACACCAAGTCCAACCAGCTTGGGATCAAAGGCCCGGAGCAGTGCATACAACACTGACAAGGGCTATGCATCCCCAACACGGACTCATCTCTCAAATCACACCCTACAGAAGGCTGGAAGAATACAGTATGATTCTGTGTGCACCGGCTTCAAGGACAAAGTGAGCACCACAGGCATGCACAGGAGGGAAGGCTATACAGCGCCCTGTGAGTACAACTAAAGGCGGGTCAGTTGCAGAGCCAGCCTGAGGGATCACCTCATCTTACCCTCCTAAGGAACAGAGAGCACAGGCTAGCACCAACCTGGAGACTACTGATTCTTTTTTTGGTTTTTTTGTTGTTTTTGTTTTTGAGACAAGGTTTCTCTGTGTAGCCTTGGCTGTCCTGGACTCACTTTGTAGACCAGGCTGGCCTCAAACTCAAGAGATCCGCCTGCCTCTGCCTCCCAGATTGCTGGGATTAAAAGTGTGCACCACCACACCCGGCAGAGACTACTGATTCTTTATTTTAATTAATTTATTTATTTATTTATTTATTTATTTATTTATTTTTGGTTTTTCGAGACAGGGTTTCTCTGTGTAGCCTTGGCTGTCCTGGACTCACTTTGTAGACCAGGCTGGCCTCGAACTCAGAGATCTGCCTGCCTCTGCCTCCCAGATTGCTGGGATTAAAGGTGTGCACCACCACACCCGGCAGAGACTACTGATTCTTTATTTTTATTTATTTATTTATTTATTTATTTATTTATTTATTTATTTTTGGTTTTTTGAGACAGGGTTTCTCTCTGTAGCCTTGCATGTCCTGGATTTGCTTTGTAGACCAGGCTGGCCTCGAACTCACAGTGATCCACCTGCCTCCGGGATTAAAGGTGTTCACTACCACACCCAGTTTACTGACTCTTTTTAAGACCTAAGCAGTGGTGGCCTGTGGTGAGTGGCCTGATGACAATGTCCCTGACAGTGTTTGGCATTTGGAGGCGGGCCCCCAGTTGGTGGGGCCAGCTGTCTTGGGAGTCAGATGTGGCTTTACTGGAAGAAGGATGCCACAGGGCAGCTTTTGAGAGCTTATAGACTCAAGCCATTTCACATCTGCTTCTCTCTGCTTTGTGTTTGTGGTTTAAAATGTGAACTCTCAGCTTGCTAATTCAGCTGCCAAGGTCCCCATGACGGGGACCCGTCTGGAACAGTTAAGCTCAAACACACCCTTCCTATAAATTGCCTTGGTCATGGTATTTATCACAGACAGTAATTAACATATTGCCAGTGATGAATTTATTATAATCCTGAGATACAAATGCATGTTTCAGATTCATTTTAGAAACGAGGGGCTGGAAATGGCTTAGTGGTTAACAGCACTTGCTCTTGCAGAGGACCTGGGTTCAATTCCTAGCACCAACATGGCGGATCACAACCATTCTAGTTCCAGGGATCCCACACTCTCCTCTGAGTCCCAAGGGTATCAGGCATGTATGTAGTATGTATGCACGGTGCAGGCAAAACACTCATATATGTGAAACAAATAAATCTACAAAACTTTTAAAAATTAAAACAAAAACAGATGTCTCTAATGATAAGAGTTTCATGAAAATATCTTCTACACATTAAGAGACTGGATCTCTTGCAGCACCTCACAGCTAAGTAAATAATATACCCAAAGGCCACTTAAGACCTGACCTGAGGAGGAGCTGTGTGCTCAGCCTGTCTGTTTACCCTGTCCTGAAGAGAACAACGTAACAACCAGCCTTGCTTGCCTTGGATTTCTCCTGACTGTGCTTTCACAGCCTAAGCTGATGTAGAGCTAGGGTCTCAGGGCAGGTGTAAAGAGACCTTGTGCAGTGAGTGTCTACATCAATCCTGGGACAACACACAGACACAAGCCGGCAGCAGCACGCTGACTGTGTGGTCAGCTGCAGCCAGCGGCCTCCTCCTCTGTCCACTCTGTGAGGGACTTCTACAGAGTGTCCTCATTCCTATCCCGAGAGATGTTCTCCGTGCTGCTCAGGAAATAAGGGCAAAGCCCTTTCTCAGAGACAGTGAGACCAGGCAGACAGAGAGATATGGACGCATTCAGACTCACACATCGGAGGCCACAGACAAGGTAGAAACTACAGACAGACAGAAGACACGGGGAGAGGAGTCAAGAATCCAAACAGGTTCAATCTTGGTCAGATTAATCCAAAGTAAAGTCCTTGGCTTTCATTGCTTAAAATACTGAAATAAACCAATGCCACTTTCCCATCGCTGATTGAAATTAAATAACATACTATCAACAAAGATGTAAGAAAAAGTTAACTGGAAAAATGTTGGAAAGCCAATATACAGTAGGTATTTGTTGGGAATTCTAAATAAAATTTCTGAAGGGAACAGATTGTTCACGATAAATCTCTACCCCTTGGAGTCACTAAAACGCAACTTCTTGGTTTGTATTTTTAAAGGAAGACATAGATCCTGCTGTATTTGTTTCCATCATCTGTATTTGGGGTGTGTTTGTTTGGTCTTGTGTTTTATTGTTTTCAGATACGTCTCACTACGTAACCCGGAGTGGACTAGACCTTACAGACCCAAGTGCCTCATGCGTGTTCGCACACCTGGCTCAGAGACAACTGTGCAGCAAGCTCTGGGGAGACCATGAAGCAGATGAAGAAGGGGACTTGGACAACTTCCATCTGAGCGGAGGACACAACTTTAGTCACTCCCTTCTGCTAGGAAGACAAGAGGTTCCCTCTCACACGCAGATCTTAGCTCATACAAGGTAGGAATGCATGTAAATGCTGGGAGACCTGGAAATGACAATAAGGGCTAAAAGAGGGTTAAGAAAGAGGATAAGGAAGGTAACAGAACACACATAATACAAATGAATGTGGGGGGGGGGGGATGCTAGGGTGAAAGGGTCTGAGCAAGGGCGGACAGCTGAGGTGGAAAATGAGGATGGGCAGGGGGTCAATCAAAAGAACACAAAATAAAGAGAGTAAAAAGGAAAGTGAAGGAGCGGATTCCAGGGTAGGAGGGTGTAACACGGGATGGCAGATGGCCTTGGTGTGCACACCTTTAAGCCTGGTGCTCAGAAGTCAGAATCGGGAAGAGCTTAGTTAGAGGCTATTGTGGTCTATATAGCAAATTCCAGAATAGCCAAGGCTACACAAAGAAACCCTGTCTCCAAAAAGGGGGGGGGGTGACACATGGGGAGATGGGGAAAATAAAAGGACAGAAAAGGATGGGAAAGTATCAAACAAATAGAAACAAAAGTGTAATTTTTTTTAAAATTATTTTTTAAGTAGAGAGGATCTCAAAAATGAAGAATGCCCAATTCCCTGGCCCCTCATACCTGCCAAAGCTAACTGAAGGCCGCTGATGTCCACAGACTGTCCCATGTTGCCAACATCCATGAGCGCAATTTGGCGAGGTGTCTTTTTGAAGAGTTCCCTCGGGGGTGCCAGCATCAGCTGGGAAAGAAAAAACTTTTCTGGTGGAGTTATAGGAGGCAAAAACCCTGCAAATAAAAACGCATACCGATTTCTCTCCGATGGTTACTTTAAGAATCTGGCAAAACTTAGCATCTGCTACTTACAAAGCTATTTTTATAAATGAAATGTAACTGAGTTCCAGTTACCGGAATATATACACTTAGGAACTCCACAAACAAATACATTACTTGAGATTCTCTGATCTACAGATATGTCAATGAAACTTAGTTTTAATAACTGCTGCGACTTTCCTGTTATCAAATACTTCAATTCCTGCAAAGACTAACGCTTACATATGGTAGCATTCAGAGATGCTTTCTAGCGCTTGGCCTATGGAGCAGTTTAAATATACTTTTTAAAAAATCTAAAACGTAGCCTGTGGTTTGTGGGGTAGAGGGGTGACCCTGGATTCCATCAGAAGCGCCAGAGGTAGGGGAGCATCCTCGGATCTAATCTTTCCCTGATCTCAGCAATATGGCAAAAGAAACACCCCACAATACTGCCAGGAGACTTGCACCTTCTTACAGTGAATTAGGAACTCCTTCATCCTCTGCGCCTGTGACATCACAGCGAACCAAGAAGGCAGGTGCAAAGATGTTAGGTGTAGTGTGATGTGGGTTTTTTTCTTCTTTTTTCGAGACAGGGTTTCTCTGTGTAGCCTTGACTGTCCTGCACTTGCTTTGTAGACCAGGCTGGCCTCGAACTCACAGCAATCCGCCTGCCTCTGCCTCCCAAGTGCTGGGATTAAAGGCGTGCGCCACCACCGCCCAGCGTGATGTGGATTTCAACCTGCCATTTCTCTGGGTTCTTTACTCTGAGACTTACAAAGGAGGTAGACTCGGAGGCGATGGCTGTAACTTCGCATACCTCTGGGCCTTAAAATTATGAGTGAACCGTACTTGACATACTAAAATATATCCAGCTATTCGGTGGGCTGTAGTATGTGTTGAATTTTTCGATTGGGAGGGATCATGTGGAGTGCAGCGAATTTGAAAGAAACAAACAAAAAACCCGTGCAGCTTTTGGCTACCCCTCCCCTATGTTAGTGAAAGAAAGCGTGGGAAGGGGAGGAGGGCTGATGCTCTCCAAGGAGGGTTAATTTTCCCAGCCGCTCAACTCCCACAGAACATCGGGCTGCAGGATGTACCTGAGAGCGGGGGCCGGTCGGGCTCCTGTCCGCCGCGGGCGGGCGGCGCAGGGTTGAGCAGGTGCGCGAAGCTGGCGGCGAACGGGTTGGCAGCAAGTGGCTCGGTGCGGTACATCTCCCAGAGAAGGTAGAGCGCCGTGAGGCGCTGCGCCGCGCTGGGCAGCAGGTCCGGCTGCTGCAGCAGCATCACCAGCACCGAGCCCAGGCGGAAGTGGTCGGCCTTGCTGAAGTAGTGATGGAAGGCGGTGGACAGGCCCTCGAAGGTGCTGCCGCCGCCCGCCTCCTCGGAGATGATGCTCAGCAGGCTCGAGAGTTCCTTCGGGGTCAGGCTCATCCTGCCCGCGGGGCCCCCGGGGCCTCCACTCCCTGGCCTGGAGCCACCTGCTCCGCCTCGGCCTCCGCTCGAGCCTGCCGGGCCGCTCCGGAACGTCGCCGCCGCCGCCGCCTCCCGCGCCCCTCTCTGATCCGCCGAGGGGAGAAGCCGGCCAGACGCCGCGCTCACCCCGCCGCCGGGCATCAACCTCGCCCGCCTACTCTGCTTCCCGGCCGAAAGGCCCACCGGCGCCGGCTCGCTGCGTCCCCCACCCCACCCCCCGCCCGCGGCCGTAAAGCGCGCCCACACACGACAGAGTCGCAAATAAAACAGCTTGGAAGTCGGACGTTCGGGACAGAGAAACAGCGCGGAGTGACCGAGCGAGGCCAAGCCGAGGTTCCGGAGACGCGAGGTGGGCGGTGCGCCGTGACCGGAAGTGGGCGGGGCGTTGCAGAAGGCCGGCCCGCGAGGTCTGAGATGGGTCCCTCTGGTAAAGTAGGCCGCGGGTAAGGTGTGGTTAAAGCCCAAGAAAGCCATTCTTGGGTGGTGGGTGGTGCCAGACGGTCCAGTAAATATTGCTTAATTTGAGAAATAGGTCTTAGATGTTAACCAGCTTAGTATAGCATCCTTGACGGTTCAAGGTGGAATTATTGTAAATGCCAATGTAAACAAGGTTTCTCATAGCCAGTTTAAATTTCAAGGCTTACTCGTGAATGGTTGTGCATGGTTATGTAAGCAAAAATCTGTGCGGGCGCCGGCTATAGAGAGGCAGAGGCAGGAAGATCACTGTGAGTTCGAGGGTAGCCTGGTCTACATAGTGAGTTAAGTTAGTTCAAGGATAGCCCGGTCTACATAGAGAGACCCTGTCTCAAAAAGTTTAAAAAAAAAAAAATTAAAAAGGAAACAAAAACCTGAGAAAGTGTCTCAAGAAATACTCGGTTACAAAATCGTTTGCTGTGCTTTTTTCCTTAGCCTTGGCCACGCCTTAGCTAAACACTGGGAACTTCTTACAATCCAGCCTTTTAGTCTGTGATCTGATTTAGATGTTCAAAAACACCACTGCCCGCCCACACCCCGTCCCCCCCCCCCCAACCCCCGTGCGCTCTCCAAGTGGTGAACTACAGAAACCGTCGGAAATGGCATCAGCATCGCTTGCTACCCTGTACTAAATAATGGCAACAGCTCAAGGATTTTCTATTTGCTTAACTGCTGAAATTCCCAAGGAAAATCTGTACAGGTGTTGGGCATCGTGCATATTTTAAAGGCTTCTTTTCTGTTAAACCTGTGGAGGGGTTCTGCCAGTGACCTCTACAGTCAGGAGAAACTGCAACTTGGCAGATGGGGGAAAGAATTCAAATTAACCTGTTTTTGTTTTTATTATAAATCAACTACGTTCTCCATGAACACTGTACGCTCTGTTTGTGCCAAGTCAACCGACTCACGCTAGTGTTTCAAGAGGCTTTAAAAAAGTTGAACATGCCCGGCGAGGGGGTGCACGCCTTTAATCCCAGCACTCAGGAGGCAGAGGCAGGCGGATCCCTGTGAGTTCGAGGCCAGCCTGGTCTACAAAGCGAGTCCAGGATGGCCAAGGCTACACATAGAAACCCTGTCTCGAAAAACAGAACAGAACAAAACAAAACAAAACAAAAGTTGACTATAGCACATTACCCCCAATACAGCTGCTTTTCTTTTAAGATACATGTGGTGCCAAGAGTTTCTTTAGTGTTTCTATTTTCTTTGTTTCTAGGGCTTCTATGGCATAGCCACCAACTGGGTGCATTTTCACAGTAGAAACCAACCTCTCTCCCTTCCTGAGGCTGAAAGTCTGGAATCTGTTATCAGCTCTGCCATTCGCCTCTGAGGTGTCTTGTTCTCGCTTTTGGCGTTTATTGTCACCGCACTGTTCCAGTCTTTTGTCGTGCGGCCTTAATTGTTGTTAAGTTTCAAACTAGAGACAAATAGCTGAGGGACCTGTCTGACCTATTAGAGCTGACCTGGCCCTCAGGTTCTCCCAGCATCCCTCAGTCCACCTGCTATAGGGGATAGCTGGCACAATCTGCCCTCTACTCTGAACTCTCCAGCCCAGAGCTGGGCTGCCCTCCCCCAGAGACTCCTCCCTATAGAATCCAGACACTTTGGTCACTCGTCCCTTTTGTACCCTTGGACTCCTGGCTGCTGCACCTGGTCTCTTCTCTTCCCTCTCCTTCGCCTGACGTGACCCAGCTCAATCTGGTCATATCCACTTTTGGATTTTCCAGAAGACCCAGCTCTACCTGTGCTCTCCTCTGGAGCAGCCTTGCCCTTTCCATTCCTTGTTCTTTCTTTCTTTTTATTCCATTGTGTCTCCTCTAGGCTTTTCTGTGGCTTCCTGGTACGGAAGGCTGTGCTCTGGGCGCCACATGGGTGTTGCCATCAGAGCAGCTGGTGACCCACATGAGACACAAGATCGGAGCCACTAACATTGCCTTGTAAACCGTCATAGGGCATGTGGAGTGGTGCACTACATGCACAAGGCCCTGGCCTTCCCACCTTCCCAGGGTGTAATGGTTTTGGAGTTAGAGACTTAAGTGGTTGCCCTTACATGGTCTATGCTCCTGTGGGTAACCCCGCCCCCATGCTCCTGTGGGTAGCCTCTCCCCCATGCTCCTGTGAATAGCCTCTCCCCCATGCTCCTGTGGGTAGCCCTGCCCCCATGCTCCTGTGGGTAGCCCTGCCCCCATGCTCCTGTGAATAGCCTCTCCCCCATGCTCCTGTGGGTAGCCCTGCCCCCATGCTCCTGTGGGTAACCTCTCCCCCATGCTCCTGTGGGTAGCCTCTCCCCCATGCTCCTGTGGGTAGCCCCGCCCCCTCCCTCATGCTCCTGTAGCTGAACTCATTGAATTCCCAGCTGAATTCATTGATTCACCAAGCTAAACTTCAGGTCGGGTTTTGGTGCCCTGCCAGGGTGAATAGATAACGTCTTCTCAGGAAAGACATGAACACCATAAAAAGAATCAAAGATAAGCCCAGCAGTGGTGGTGGCACACTCCTTTAAAGATTTATTTATTTATTATTATGTATACAGTGCTCTGCCTGCATGTAAGCCTGCAGGCCAGAAGAGGGCATCAGATCACATTAGAGACGGTTGTGAGCCACCATGTGGTTGCTGGGAATTGAACTCAGGACCTCTGGAAGAGCAGTCAGTGCTCTTAACCTCTGAGCCATCTCTCCAGCCCGGCACATGCCTTTAATCCCAGCACTCAGGCGGCAGAGATAGGTGATCTCTGAGTTCAAGGCCAACCTGGTCTACAGAGTGAGTGTCAGGATAGCCAGGGCTAAACAGAGAAACTCTTGTCTCAAAAAACAAAAGCAATTTAAAAAAAAAAAAAGAAAAGAAGAACCAAGGATGCATCTGAGAGGAGCATTTGCATTGTCACTGCTGTGGGTGATGAGCCCTACAGTGGAGCTGAGCCATCTGAGGGTGGAGCTTATGCCTAGAAATCCCAGTATGGTTCTTTTCCTCCATGGCACGGACGGACGGACGGAAAGGCTGCTGCAGTAACATTCTCCCTACTGTGGGTGAAAAGGCTGCTCCAACAGAGGATGGAGTACCCATGAGTACCCATGAGGAGAGCCCCATAGTGGCCAGCTTCCTCTGTGCAGTACCAAATGGGATGCCTCCTTAATGAATGGGGATGCTTTTAATAAATAAAAAATAAGATGCCAGACAACAGATATGATATGGAGAAGTTTATTGTATGAGCATGGGAAGAGGAGGAAAGGGGGAGGGGTACCCCAGAGAGACAGAGACAGAGAGAGGGGGAGGGATACCCCAGAGAGACAGAGACAGAGAGAGGAGGAGGGGTACCCCAGAGAGACAGAGACAGAGAGAGGGGGAGGGGTACCCCAGAGAGACAGAGACAGAGAGAGGGGAAGGGGTACCCCAGAGAGACAGAGACAGAGAGAAGAGGAGGAGGGAGAGAAGAGATAAGATGGGATATGAGGTGAGAGGGAGAGAGGAGTGAGAGCCAGGAGGAGAGTTTGTCTTTTTATAATCTTGGGCAGGGCCACGCCCAGTGGCAGGTAAGCAATGACATCTCAGGTAGGCAGACTGGGGCAGAATCCTAGCATCCCCTCTTTCCTATAATAAAAAAAAAAACAAAACGAGGACATTGGATTGTTTTTCATGTAAGGTAAGTTAAAGTATGGAAATGTAGGTAAAGGGGAAGAGAAAGAGGAAGAAAGCAAGAGCAACAAAATGTGCAGATGATGTGGGGAAGGGGAAGGAAAAGCTCTGTCCTGAAAGCACAGGGTGGAGGGCAGGGTATGGCAACATAAAATAGAATCTTATATAATCCTACTCAGTGCTTGACCTTGAAAATATAACTAATTACATTGGTTCTTAGCATGACTAAAAATACATTTTGAATATGTTAAAGGACTTGATCATTTATAAGACCTTAATAATTAAAGCCTAGGAGTTTAGGTTTTAGCCCTGTTAAGTTGGACCCTTAAAAATATAAACACAGTCCATTAAAAGAGAGTGGAACAGTTTCTTGTATGATTAATAACATCATATTTAGAAAATAAAGTTAGACATGTTTTAAGGCAGTGATTTTTAGGCTTTGTAGGGCATGACAATAAGTTTTAGCATTGTAAACAAATAAATGTTAATACAGCAGAACAGTATACCAGAGCAGTTGACCAGGAAGCTTGTAGGTGAATCCAGGGTAACTAGTGACAGGGGGAACAGTATTTATTTATTTGTCTAGGAATTAGTAAAGACATAAGTTAGATGTAAAAACATTTTGAATCAGGGTAAAAACATAACTTTGAAAATGTAAAAATCAAAATTAGGTAACCATTGTAAAACACAGAAGCTATGTTTGGAGTTTAGAAAGGATATGAACAAGGCTGGGAGCCATTAGTAAAGATGGCGGGTGCAGCCACTGTACTTCCAAAACAAAGATGGTGGCTAGTCATGTGATTGCCCCTAACAAGGATGGTGATGCGGGAAATGGGGGCAGAATCCTAGCAGATGGTCCATGTTGTCCTATATGGTTGGTAGACTAAAAGATGTATTGCAACCCCCAAATGCAGTGCGAGAAGAATAGGATCCTAAGCAGAATGTGGCATCACTTGTGTGGCCTTGTTCTGGGCATATGACATGAATTGCGAGGCTATGCTGTCTGTCCAGAAAGAAACTGCCCTTGCAAGGGAGAAACTGCAGTGAGAAAAGAAGTGTGCTGCTGTCCTTCATGTCCCAGCTCACCTGACAGGAAGTGTGAAGGAGCTGAAGAAGAAGATGGAGCTGCTGGTTGTCATTTCTCACTGCTGGGGACGGAGAACACCAAGGGGGGAAAATACAAAACAGATCTAAATAAGCCCCCCTGGGAGCCAAACTTCAGAATCCATGAGAAGAATCAGACAATAGGAGAAAGTAAGGTGGATGTGGTAGGAGATAGCCCTCAGGTCTAAGCTTGGCTAGGGAGGAAAGGAAAATCCATGGTACAACATGCAGGTAGGACCTTAGTATTAGCCCAGCACAGGGAATACTCTGCCTTTGAACTGTTTGAATGAAAACAAAAAACAAAACAAAAACAAACAAACAAAAAACAACCTTTTAAAAGGGTGACTGAACAAAAACTACAAAAGGAGGACGAACATTCCTGGGGATGGTGAAGGAGAGAGCTCACTGTGGAAATGAAGGAGAGCATAGCTAGGGGCGAGTCCAGACGGGGCCATGTGAGGAGAAAGGGCATGCGAGATGAGAGAGCCAGTGCCAAGAGGCCAGGAGGCAAAGCGGCCAAGGGACTAAGACAGACCAAAGGGCGGCATAGCCAAGATGGCTGGATTATACAGGGAAGAGCCTCAGGGGGAGGGGCAGCCCTGCCCCTGAGCTGCAGAGTTCAGGGTCCAGGGTCGGGTGTGCTAGCTATACCCTGTAACAGGTAGGGACTGAGGGATGCTGGGAGAATCTGGGGCTAGGTCTGCTTTGATATGTTACATAGGCACCTCAGTTAGCCCTCTGTCCCAGGTTTGAGGTCTAACAGAGGATCTGCAAGGTGGCTCAGCAGGCAAAGGTGCACTGTATGTAGCACACGCTGAAATGAGAGACGAAAGGCCCTTTCCCCTTGGCTCGTGAGGCTGTGGGGGTATGGGCGGACATGGGATGAGCCGAGCACTGTGGGAGCCGAGAAACTGAGTAATATAGCACCCATCCCTCCACAAGCAAAGACTGCATGCTCTGAGACAATATGAAATCAGTCCCTGGTGGGCTGGCCCCATGAGCCCTTAGGAACGCTTGGTTGTTGCTAACTGAGGTCCCACTGCGTATCAGAGACCGGAGAGCAATAGATGATGGAGCTTGTTTGTGTTTTGGTTTTGGGGGGTCATAGTCTTGCCAAGTAGTCAGGGTAGTTTTGAACTTGCTCTGTAGGACAGACTATCTCCTAGCACTCAGTCCTCCTGCCTCGGCTTCCTGCCATGCCCAGCTTCATTTGGGGCCATCTAAACCACCCAGTTTGTAGCACACCTGACATAGCAGTCCACCGTGTACATGTATGAGACTACCCATCGTTATTGCTGGGAGGACTGAGGGAATGTCTAACCTGAGTGTCTGAGGAGATGAACTTGGCCACTCAAGGAAATCTCTTTTGTAGCTATAAACACTGACCTCTTGGCCCTGTGTGGAGGAGTGCTCCAGCAAGCTCTCAGGACATGTGCCTGCTCAGCTTCAGTAATGTTTGAGGTAAACGAAAACAAAAATTTAAAAAAGAGGACATGACTGCTCCTAGGTAGGATGGAGGAGAGGGTTTACTGTAGATATGAGGAACAGCAGCCAGAGGCAGAGGCCAGATTGACTATGACTCTGAGCCAGGCCGCCTGAGGACAAGGGGGAGGGGAGGAGGGGGAGTCAGGAGACCAGAAAACCAAGAGTCCAAAAGGGTAAAAAGGATCAGTGTAGCCAACACGGAGGAGAGGCAACCCAGCCCAGTCCCTGGGGTGGAGAAGATGAGGGTAAAGGGCAGGGTATGCCAGCCAGGACCACCCTGTAACAGGGAGGGACTGAGGGATGCTGGGAGAACCTGTGTCAGCTTTGCTATGCTAAAAGACACTTCAGTTAGCCGGCTGTCCCAGGGTTAAGACCTAACTCTAGGTACTTTCTGCTGCTGTGATAAAATACTGACCAAAGCCAACTTGTCAAAGAAGGTTTACTTGGCCGTCAGGTTACAGCAAGGAAAGACAAGCAAGGCAGGAACTGATGCCAACTGTACAGGAATGCTGCTTACTGCTTTGCTCACCAGGTCTTGCTTTCTTATTCAACGCACAACCACCTGCCTGGGCTGGCTGGCATTGTCCACAGTAGGCTGGGTCCCCCCACATCAATTATTTAGAAACAAACAAACAAACAAACAAACAAACCCTCCCCCATGTGCTCATAGGCCAATCTGCTGGAGGCGATTCCTTATTGGAACTCCTCTTCCTGGCGATATAGTTTGTGTCAAGAGTGACAAAAAACTAACCAGCCCACCTAAGCCATAGGAATTACCCTCCCTGAACTATGCATGAGAATTCCAGCTGGGCCACAGACTTTTCTTTGTAGCCATTCCAGCTGGTGGGCAGAAAGTTCCAGGAGGCTTTTAATTTTCCCTTCCAAGCCAGGCGTGCCTTTGACCCTAGCACATGGGAGGCAGAGACAAGTGGATCAAGGTTCTCCGTGAGTTCAAGACCAGCCTGGTCTACATAGCTAATTCCAGGACAGACAGAGTTATGTAAGAGACCCTGTCTCAAACAATTGGTTTCAAGTCCTTAACGTCTTAGTTAGACATGTGAAGAGACACCATGACCACTGCAGCTCTTGTGAAGAAAACATTTAGTTGGGGCTGGTTTACATTTCAGAGATTTAGTCCATCATTATGCAGGGAAGCATGGTGGCGTGGAGGAAGAGCTGAGAGTTCTACGTCTTGGCCCACAGACAGCAGAAGGAAGACTGAGACAGAGCTGAGCTCGTAAGGTCGCAAAGCCCACCCCCACAGTGTCATGCCTCCTCCAACAAGGCCGCGTCTCCTAATAACACTGCTCTCTATGCGCCAAGCATTCAAACACTAAGTCTATGGGCCATTCCTATTCAAACCATCACACCTAACGACTAACAGCCGGTTTATTTATATGGTGCTGGGCATGCAGTGATCTCCTCTGCCGGGTTCTCATTACAGCTTTCTGCCCCCGCCCCACGCCCTCCTCCCCGAGACAGGGTTTCTCTGTGTAGCCTTGGCTGTCCTGCACTCACTCTGTAGACCAGGCTGGCCTCAAACTCACAGAGATCCTGCCTCTGCCTCCAGAGTGCTGGGATTACAGGTGTATGCCCTCAAGCCGGGCTGCTGATTCTTTGTTTGTTTTGGTTTTTTGAGAAAGGGTTTCTCTGTGTAGCCTTGACTATCCTGGACTCCCTTTGTAGACCAGGCTGGTTTCAAACTCACAGTGATCCACTTGCCTCTGCCTCCCAAGTGCTGGGATTAAAAGTGTGTGCCACTACGCCCGGCTGCTGATTCTTATACTTGTTTTCTTTCTTATTGATTTCTACAATTAAAAAAAAAAAATCTAGATATGATTCCTCTGTAAGATTTATGTTTTGGTGATGTGTTTTCCCAGAACACACTGCTTTTACTCTATTGATGGCTTCCTGTAGTTGTAGTCCTGATTTCCTGTGGCCAAATCTGGTATACCAACACATCCAAATATTTGTGACATGCTATTAAAGGCGGCCACTTCAAAGGGACTGAGGTTGCCTGGGTTCCGAGGGAGCTCAGAACAGCGGTAACCATGTCTGGCTGTTGGTTTTTATAGCTATGTGTCTTAGCACCGTGGGGCTCTGAGGGCAAAGTGGCTGCATTTGCTGATCTCTCTTAACTCCCCTGACCTTTAACACAGGTCTCTGCTGCAGCACACTGCCGTAGCTGCCAACTGAGCCACAAACCCTAACTCCTTGTTTCTGATCCAACTGGGATTGTGGTTGTGGTTGTGGTTGTTGTTCTATTTGTTATGTGTATGGGCCTGCATGCACCTCCAGGTATCACATACATGCAGTGCCAATGGAGACCAGAAGAGGGCGGCAAATCCTCTAGAACTAGAGTTATAGTTGGTTGCATGCCTCCATGCTGGGAATTGCACTAGGATCCTACGGGGTCTTAATGTGTGAGCTATCTATCTTACCTGTCCCTTCATGTGGGATTTTTTTTTCCCCTACTGGATTTCCTATACTAATATAGAAATCACCCAACATTTATTTCTCCAAGGAAAAATGGCTTCTTAGTCCACCTTCCATTGAATGCCACAGACTGAATATTATGGTTTTGTTATAAATTATCCCCTGTGCCCCATCACAAAAGAGTTGTGTATTAAAGATTGGTTCCCAGCTGATGGTGGTGTCTGGAAAGTTCTGGTATCTTTAGGATGTGGCGCCCAGGAAGAAGGAGTAGGCCAATAGTGGTCAGGATATTTACCCTTGACTCTTTCCCCTTCGCTCTTCTGCCTCCCGCCCACCATGGTGTGGACTGCCGGCTCCACCCTGCCCTCCCCACCCTGACAGACTGACATGTGTGACACCTCAAGCTGAAGTGAGCCTTCGCTTCCTTGAGCTGTTTCTCTCACTCGCTCTGATCATATCTTTGCAAATGTCAGTGCTCTGCTAAGTAGTGGGTTTTATTAATTTAATCAATTTTAATAAATTAATTAATTTCCTGGATATGGGTGTTGTGTCTGCGTGTGTGTACTAAGTGGGTGCCTGTGACCCATGGAGGGCAGAAGAAGGTATTGGATCTACATGGGAGCAGAGAACACACCCCATAACACAAGCATACACACATATAAATAAAAAATAAAACCAAAAAAAAGTAGGTTCCCACTCTGTACACACGACGTGCCTGAACATATAAATACCGTGGCAAAGCCCCATTAAAGAATAACTTGGTGTTGTTTGCCACTGGTCCTGGTTTATTTAGAAAAGCGTTGTCTCTCCTGTTTGGTAGATTACATTTGATAGTATTGCTTCTCTTTCTGTTTTATGGAACAGCTGGGGAGGCATTGGTGTTAGCTGGTTGCTTAATCTAGAAGACAGCCATCCTCTCACGCATTGATTCACACAGCAAAGATGGCTACAAAAGGAATGAGGAACTTTAGTCTTAAACAATCTTTTACAGGTGTCTTGTAAGGGAGAAATGGCTTTCTAGTGTCACTAACTCAGAACAGCACACACAGCCAGAGTGAGAGCTTATCACTCTACAGGGAGTGCTGCTGTCGACATAAGGGAGGGGGGCGGTTAGGTATCACTCTCAATGCATCGCTGCTTCCAGCAGATGGTCTTAGACCCGAATACCACATCACACGCACGCGCGCACGCACGCATGCACACACACACGCGCAGTCAGGGGCATGAAAGAGTCTCAAAAGAGAAAGCAGGGATGTAACCCTGCTGACTCCCGTGCTCTTGGAGGGCTGTGTCCAGTGTGTCAGCAGAATGGGCAATAGTTGTAACTGAAAGCACATTGCCAACTTGGCTACAGGTTGCGTCAAAAGTCTCATTTGTAAAGGCCACATTTAAACATCTTTTCTCAGAAAAGCCATTCCCAAGCTGGATATGATGGCGTACACCTTTAACCCCAGCACTCATGGAGGCAAGACAGGAGGATCTCTGTGAGTTCAAGGCCAGCCTGGCCTACAAAGGGAGTCCAGGACAGTGAAGGCTACACAGAGAAACCCTGTCTCAAAAATCAAAACAAAACAAAACAAAACAAAAAATAAATAAACAACAACCAGAAAGAAGGAAGAGGAGGAGAAGGAAAGAAGAAAAACCAGTCCCACAACTACACAGAACAGTATAAAGTTAAAAGCTTTTTTGTTTTCTGTTTTGTTTTGTTTTGTTTTGCTTTGCTTTGTTTTTTGTTTTTTGAGACAGGTTCCCTGGGTCTTTCTTACTGGACTGGAACTCTGTGTAGACCAGGCTGGCATCCAGTCCACAGAGGCCCACCTACCTCTGCCTCCTAAGTGCTGGGACTCGCAGTGTAGACACCATACCTAGTGGAGAGCCAGAAAAAGGATCGAATGCTTAAATGTTTTTTTTTCCTTCAAATACAACTTTCAAGTTGTTTTTTCCTCTCATGCATTTATAAATTTGGTTCTTCTCATTCAAACAAAGTTCAGTAAACATTAGAAAAAAAAATTATTCCCAACCCTCTCTTGTGCCTGAATGGGTGATTTCAAGTTCCAGCTCACATATTGTTTCTTCGGCTTAATTGAGCCTTTGTTAAGGCTTGATATTTTTATTTGTCTGATTATGCCCATTTTAAAGGTTTTTTGTTGTTTCTTTTTCAAAATCCCTACTTCTTTGTACTAAATTTCTCATTCATTTTCTACAGTGTCTTTCTAATTTTACTTAATTTCTTAACTCTATTTTCCAGAATTCTATTGGTCTTTTAATATTTGTTTTGGGGCTGGAGAGATGGCTCAGTGGTTAAGAGTGCTGCCTGTTCTTCCAAAGGTCCTGAGTTCAATTCCCAGCAACCTCATGGTGGCTCACAACCATCTATAATGTGATCTGATGCCCTCTTCTGCAGATAGAGCACTCATATACAATAAATAAATACATTTTAAAAAATTAATATTTGTTTTGTGGGGGGGTGTTCATGCATATATGATTCATGTATATCAAGGGCAGAGGACACTTTGCAGGAGTTACCCCACTCCTTCTGCTAGGTGGGACCCAGGGAATGGACTCAGGCTGTTGGGTTTTGGTAGCAAGCTCCTTGACTAGATGAACCAGCTACCAATCCTCATTCAATTTTTTTGCAATAATTCTTTAGAATCTTTATTGGACAGTACAGTCTGTTTTGTGTGTGTGTGTGTTTTAAAGATTTATTTATGTATTTATTATGTATACAGTGCTCTGCCTGCATGAACACCTGCAGGCCAGAAGAGGGCACCAGATCTCATTATAGATGGTTGTGAGTCACCATGTGGGTGCTGGGAATTGAACTCAAGACCTCTGGAAGAGCGGTCAGTGCTCTTAACCTCTGAGCTATCTCTCCAGTGGTAGAGTCTGGTTTCGTGTGTGTGTGTGTGTGTGTGTGTGTGTGTGTGTGCGCGTGCGCACACACACACGCATTTATTGTGTTCCTACTTTGAGATTTGTGTATCTGGCGGGTTGAGATTTCTACCATTTTTTGTGGATGGCTTTCTTCTGAAGATGGGCTTTGGGGGTGTCAGCCGTTTGCACAACACTGGCTTGACGTAACCTGGGTCTTAAAGTGTCATCTCCCTGTGGCTATGTGACGAGAGACGCTGTATATCACAATGGATTTGGGAAAACAGTCAGGATTGTCTTCCCTAGCTGTTCAGGTGTGAATAGGAGAGTGTGTCAGGGGAATCCTGAGTCACTCACTGTTCCTGGAACAGACCCTGGGGTCAGAGCGTCCCAAAGTGCTGTTGCTTTGAGCTCTGTTCTCAAGTAACAGCTCTGGTACTAGCAGTGCCGACAGGGGAGAGGGGCCAGGCTGCAAACATTTGCCTTCCGAGCAGTCAGTGTGCTCAGACAAGTTGCAGCGGTGGCCAGCAGGACACATTGTGCTGCCTGAGTGGCACCAGGAATGGTAGTGTTCCTAGGTCCTGTTTTGATGGGAGAAGTAAGACCTCAGCATCCCCTGCAGCTCTCTAGACAGACCTCCTTTGGTTGTGTGCCCTGGGGGCAGGGTGACACCAGGGGACATTGATCAAGGCAGCTGAGGAACCAGATGCTCTTCTGTCACCTGTCAACAGCAGGTACTTGGGCAAGAATGGAGGGCGGTGGGCAGGAACCATATGGATGGTTGCCATCAGTCCTGGCCTAGTGTGAGGCACATTCAGCTAGTGTCCACCTGGTGTCCACCTGGTGTCCACCTGGTCTCAGAGGGCAAGCTCCCTGGTCTTCCAGTTCTCCAGGGTGACACCTTCTGTGTCCCTCCATTGGACTGCAACAACTATCCCCTAAGGACAGAGTACCCACTAAGTTTAAGTCAGAGTAACTTTGCTGGGCAAGTTGGCTTTTCAAGACCTGGGGCTTTGTGTGTTCTAGGCATGCACTCTGCTGACTGAACCACCTCGAAAGTCCAGTTACTTCTTTGTTTTGGGGAGTGCTCCCCATCTGCAGCCATCTTGAAAGTCTCCTGTGTCACACTGGAACACTATGTCCTTAAGGGTTGGAGGTAGGAAGTAGGTTAGGAGCTCCCATGAGTTGGGGGTGGTATAGGCGGAGAGATAGGTAAAGTCAATCCTGAAGGTTCCCTGAGGGAGCATCGTGGTGACAGAACAACTCTGCACCTTGTGGCTTCAGGGTTGTGTCTACACATGCGCTAAGCTCTCAGGCAATTATGCACACACCCACGGTGACTGCCAGCTTCCTAGTTGCGTCTTAACTGCACTTCTAGAAGGTGTTACCGCTGAGGGAGACTGGGTGAAGCGCATTCTGCACATTGTCTCCCGACGTCCTATCAATGTGGGATTATTTCAAAATAAACATGAAAACGGTCTGGCAATACTGCTACTACTATTACTATTACTACTGCTACTACTGAAAAAAATTACTAGCACAATGCTAACTAGGAGCAGGTATAATCGTGTGTATATGAACACGTGGCCATGATTGTTGTCCAAGAAAGCAGGCAAGATGAAGTAGCTGGGGCGCTTGGTCCAGCCCGGGGGCCATTGTTAGTCAGGTCTGACACATCCACAGCTGAACTTTTGAACTGGGCCAAACCACAGTTTCCTGAAGCATTGTTTCCTAACCTCTGGTGACCTTCTGAATTACGGCGCTCTTCCCCAAACCACACCCCTTTACCCACCAATGGCTTAACGTTTGCCACAGCAATTATAACCTCTATAGCAAGTGAATTGGGTGGTTACCAATCCCACACCACGTGGTTTAAAACTATAGATACAGCTACCATTGTGTAAAACCACATAGAACTCTCTCTCTCTCTCTCTCTCTCTCTCTCTCTCTCTCTCTCTCTCTTCTTTTCTGTGTATGTGTTTTGCCTACATGTATGCCTGTGCTCCATGTGTATGCCTGGTCCTGAAGAGGCCGGAAGAGAGCGTGGATCCCCCGCACTGCAATTGTAGATACAGTAAACATAAACCTCTAGGTGGGTGCTGGGAGTCAAACTCAGATCCTCAGCAAGACAAGCCCGTGTTCTTAACCACTGAGCCATCTTTACATCCTAAAATGTACGTAACTGTAAGTGCACAGTTAGAGATTCTTTCTTTCTTTCTTTCTCTTTTAGATTTTTCAAGACAGGGTTTCTGTCCTGTTAATACTTTTGGAAGTTGCTTGCCTGCACTTCCTTTATATTAGTTTTTCCTTCTGGGGTCTCTGATGGGGTTGAAGACTAGATAGCCACAGTATTAAGGTAAGTTTAGTTTAAAAAAGAAAAAAGAAAAAACTTTAGACATTAGGATAAGAATCAGTAGCATAGGAGAGATAGTGGAATAATTTCTTAAAAATTGTTGACTACAAATGGATTGGTACTTGTAAATGTGACTTAATGGATAATTCTTATTTTGTTGTATATAGCTTATTTTATTTAATAGAAAGGGGGAGATGAAGGAGGGATAAACATGTTTTTTGTTTGTTTGTTTAGATCACAAGTGGGGGATGATAAAAAGGCTTGTGAGAGAGCAGGTGATGTTTATCCCCTTAGAAGTTGAACCATCGTGTGGGGGAGATTGGTTGTTAAACAGCTGAAAAACATCCTTGTACAAATTCTGGGAAGAGGTATAAATGTGAGCCAAAAACAAGAGGTGGGGCCTTTTGCAGACTTGGCACAGTTTTGGCTGTTTATCACTCCACTTTGAGACGCTCCTAGAAAGAACTGCTTGAGGGAAGGCTTCTGGGTTCCAGGCTCCTTCTGAGGTTCCACGTTCTGGTTGCTCCAGGTTCCAGCAGAAGAAATCCTGCTGATTATGCCAGGAAAATAATTCCTCAGAACTGATATCTTTATGGTTACATTATTGTATTCTTTAATTTCCTTTTCCTATTGTTTAGGTTAGTCGGGTTATAAGTGAGGTACTCTCAGTTAGTAAGTTTGTAATAAAATACACTTGTTAAGAAAAGTGAGCCTACAAGGGTTTATATGTATGCAGGCTTGGATGTCCTGGACTCGCTTTGTAGACCAGGCTGGCCTCAAACTCACAGAGATCTGCCTATCTCTGCTTCCAGAGTGCTGGGATTAAAGGCATGTACCACCACACCCAGCTAGGGATCGTAATCCAAGAAAGCGAGCAAGCAAAAGAGTGCTTCTGGCCATGTTTGGCTTCTTTCCCCAAGAAAAGTTTTAATTGTAGCCAGAAGAAAGAACGCTTTGAAAGTGTGCTGCTGATAAGGGACTTCCCCTACGGGCTCTGCCCCCTTAGCTTCAAGCACATCTTCCCCAGTGCAGACTGCCGTGCCCTGAAAAGCCGCAGACATCTGTGTGAAGAGTCCACAGACCGATTAGAACTTCATGGTTACGGACCTGTTGCAGAAAGCCAACATTATCCTGTTTATCGTCTCTGCGTCTCATTAACATCACTTGCAGATAAGATGCTGGCGACGTCTTAGGCTAACGGTGACACCAGACAGCACCTGGGACCCAGCTCCGGGATTCCTCCTCTTTGCTTTAAGCAGCCTATGTGCTCCGCACCAAAATGTTTTCTTTTGATTTGGTTTTGGAGCTTTGAGGATTGAATCCAGGGCCTTAAGCGTGCTAGGCAGAGCTGTACCACTGAACCACACACCCAGTAATGTTCTGGTGAATACACTGATTGTGTCTGTACCTCATCCAGGGCAACCTGAGCCCTTATTCTTAGAGTAGAGACACTCAAATTTGCCTCAAAATAGATAACTTCTTCTTCTTCTTCTTCTTCTTCTTCTTC
Source organism: Acomys russatus (assembly GCF_903995435.1). Lineage (NCBI taxonomy): Eukaryota > Metazoa > Chordata > Mammalia > Rodentia > Muridae > Acomys > Acomys russatus. The sequence continues at coordinate 4,731,531 of NC_067147.1, forward strand.
TTCTTCTTCTTCTTCTTCTTCTTCTTCTCTTCTTCTTCTTCTTCCTCTTCTTCTTCTTCTTCTTCTTCTTCTTCTTCTTCTTCTTCTTCTTCTTCTTCTTCTTCTTCTTCTTCCTCTTCTTGCAACAGGGTCTCATTCTGTAGCTCAGGCTAGCCTCTTGCATGCTAGGACTCCATCATACCCAGCTTAAAATGATCTCCTATTTGTTTTGGAGCAAGAGCTGTGTTCACTTTAATACCAACACATCTGGCTGTTTTCTTGATGATTCTGTTCTGACTGGGAGTGGGGTGGAGTCTCACTGTAGACTCTGATCTCGCTGGGGGTCTCACCGTAGTCTGTGTTCCTCTGGTATTAAAGATACTGAAAGCCGGGCGTGGTGGCGCACGAAGCTGGGCGTGGTGGCGCACGCCTTTAATCCCAGCACTCGGGAGGCAGAGGCAGGCGGATCGCTGTGAGTTCGAGGCCAGCCTGGTCTACAAAGCGAGTCCATGATGGCCAAGGCTACACAGAGAAACCCTGTCTCGAAAAACCAAAAAAAAAAAAAAAAAAAAAAAAAAAGATACTGAACATTTTTGTGTGTTTCATGTGTTGTCTGTGTCCTTTTAAACATCGCTCAGTTTATTTTCTCCTGTATTGATTGATGGGGATGTCTGTAAGGGATTGTTTAGTCCCAGCACTCAGCAGAGAGAAACAAGGCAATCTTTGTGAAGCCAGCCAGATCTATAGTGAGTTCCAGGCCAGCCAGAGCTACATAGTGAGTTCCAGGCCAGCCAGAGCTACATAGTGAGTTCCAGGCCAGCCAGAGCTACATAGCGAGTTCCAGGCCAGCCAGAGCTACATAGCGAGTTCCAGGCCAGCCAGAGCTACATAGTAAGGCTATGTTTAAAAAACAAGAAGGAGTTTATGCCAATTAACACTGCCTACAAGTGAAACTATAAAACGCGCATGTCCATAAAGAGTATATACATTTGTATAAAATTAGATGTCAAAAATACATTTATGAAAATTTTCAAAAATATTATTTAGTAAGTCAGTATTTACCAGGTTTTTACAAAGGTATATCACATCAGATCTAGGTGGTGGTAGTGCACGCCTTTAATCCCAGCACTTGGGAGGCAGAAGCAGACAGATCTCTGAAGCCAGTGTAAACAGATAGTTCCAGGACATCTAGGGTTACACAGAAAAACCTTCTCCTGAAAAAAAAAAAAAAAAAAAAAAAAAAAAAGGAAGGAAAGAAAGAAAATCACCCAAGGAGCTTTTTGAAGAAAATTCCCCAAGAATGGGGCCAGTTGCCAGTGTTTCCAAGGCCTATGCACTTTGCACATTATCACCACTAGATGGCAGTAGACACTGGCCTAACATCATCAACTTAGTTCTTTTTTATTTTTCCAAGTTCTTAAAGCCAACCACAAACCTGTTATTTCTTTCTTTTATTTTGAAATTGGACAATGGTGTCAGAGTCCACTGATGGCCATGTGTCCACTTGTAACACACAAATACCAACCCCACAATCCTCTCCTCAAGGCTGAGAAGAACACAAATCCAGGAGGCAGGAAATGCGTTTGAATAAAGTTAGTCCCTCCCAACCCCTTCCTTAAACATTTTAGGCATACAGAACTTAAGTGTCTCCAGGTGAGAGCCAGGAACAGAAAGACAACCGTGCTCTCGTGGGCGTGGCCCCTCAGGCTTTGCTCCATCTGTGAACCATCTAACTCCATGTTGCTCAGGAGCTTCGGCAGCGCGGAGCCACCAAAAGCTCACAACGCTGTGGCTTGGGAGCCTGGGTTACTTTGAGCTCTGTAGAACTAGTCTCTTCAGAATAATAAATACGATAACTTTTAAAATAGATTTATTTATTTATTATTATGTATACAGTGCTCTGCTTGCATGTACACCCACAAGCCAGAAGAGGGCGCCATATCACAATACAGATGGCTGTGAGCAACCATGTGGTTGCTGGGAATTGAACTCAGGACCTTTGGAAGAGCAGGGCGCTCTTAACCACTGAGCCATCTCTCCAGCCCCAAATATGATAACTTTTAAGATATAAACCTATGCTGGGCGTGGTGGAAACCATCTTTAATTCCAGCACTCTAGGAATAGAGCTGTGTGAGAGTTCAAGGCTAGCCTGGTCTACATAGCAAGCTGTGCCTATGGGCTAGCCAGGGCTACACAGTGAGGCCTCATCTTTTTTTTTTTTTTTTTTTTCTGTTATTGTTTTTGTTTTTGTTTTTCAAGACAGGGTGTCTCTATGTAGCCTTTGCTGTCCTAGACTCACTTTGTAGATCAGGCTGGCCTCGAACTCACAGAGATCTGCCTGCCTCTGCCTCCCGAGTGCTGGGATTAAACACGTGCACCACCACGCCCAGCTGTGAGACCCTGTCTTAAAAAGTAGTCCCCCCCCCATATCTGGTGGGAAAGGTTGGCTATATCTCCTTTCTGATTAATGCTGGAAGAAGTGAAACGGGCAACTAGCGGACTGAAGTGAGCCGTGATGGAGCGCGCAGAGGGCGGGATAAGGCCCGACCTGATCATTCCAGCGCCTTTGATTACAGAGTTAGGGGGATACAGCTCACCAGAGAAGCCCGCTTCGCAGCCCAGCCCAATCACCCCTTCTGAGGTCAAACACAGAGTTGGCCATGGGTTCCCTGATTTTGCCTCTGGGACAGCCCTTAACCCTGCACGCACAGGTACGAGCGGGTATGCTGAGTGCTCCGTTATGAAGGAGGTTGCTTCTGAGACCGCTTTGGCTTCTCTCAAAAACAACACGCTCTAGGGCCGACATTTCCCAAACCCTATGCCTAGAATGAAGAGCTATTTGTGAACTTGTTTTAAGAGAAGAGTAGGGAAGGGCTTCTCAGGCAGTCTTTCTTCTGTGGAAAGCAAGCGCCTCCCACAGACAGAACCCGAGTGTGCGCTCCCAACCCGCCTACCTTTCTCTCCTCTTAGGAGATGGAGCACATGGTAACCCCCCCCCCCACTACCCCCTCCACTCCCCCACTCCCCTCCGCTCCCCCTGCAACCTTTTTGAAAATTTTCTCTTGCATTAGCTGAGATCACCACCTACATAATAACGACATAGCGAAAATAAAGTTTGTAAGTCTTTGTGACTGTTAAATACTTTGCACACGTTACTATCTGAGTTCTTCCGAACAGCTCAGTGGTCAAAGGGGGAAGCTACAATTTTAGTTACAGCTCCAGTTGGCCTTGGCCACAGTCTGCACGTGCGGTGGTGTTGAGAAGCGGAGCCGGAGCCTACCGAGCACACTGTTCTTGGATGAAGGCAGGTCTGCAACCCTGATTTACTTCTGTAGCAGGCTTATAAAACAACAGGCTCATGCCGGACTCCTCGCTTTAACGTCCCTCACCTGCTGCTGGATCGTGTCATGCGTGCCCCCATGATCTCAGCTCCTATGATCTCACCCGATTCCCTGATGAATAATGCTAAAGCGCTCCTTCCCAGTGGGTGGCACTATTAGGAAAGGGTGGTACATGTGAGGAGCAGGGACTGATGGGAGACCTTCAAGTCATCAGGGTGTGCGGGGCGGGGCTGTGGACTGGCTTCTCCCTCATTCTCTTTCTTGCTTCCAAGCCATGGGGGCCCGGTGTGTGTGTGGCAGCAGTGTTCAGTGGCGTGTTCCACCACGTATGCTATCCTCAACAACCCTTAACTGACCACAGGCTAGATTCCTCAAAGTGTGAATTAAAGCAATCCTTTCTTCTTTTTCTTCTTTTTCTTCTTCTTCTTCTTCTTCTTCTTCTTCTTCTTCTTCTTCTTCTTCTTCTTCTTCTTCTTCTTCTTTCTTCTTCTTCTTCTTCTTCTTCTTCTTCTTCTTCTTCTTCTTCTTTCTTTTCCTGAGACAAGGTTTCTCTGTGTAGCCTTGGCTGTCCTGGACTCACTGTGTAGACCAGGCTGGCCTTGAACTCACAGCGATCCACCTGCCTCTGCCTCCGAGTGCTGGGATTAAAGGCGTGCGCCACCACCACCTGGCTCGCTTCTTTTTTTTTTTTTCCAAAAAAAACTCTATGTGTATGAGTGCTTTTCGTGTGTATGTTTATGCTATGTGCCTGCACTGCCTATGGGGACAAGAGACAGTGTTTGAGTCCCCTGGCGCTGGACTTTACAGATGGCTGTGAGCTGTCATGTATGTGCTGGCATGAGAACCAAGCCAGTGCCCTTAACAACTGCTGAGCCATCTCTCCGACCCCCTTTTCTGCTCTTTATGAGTTGATTATCATAGACTTTTGTTATGGTGTTAGAAAGCTAGTTGGCATATAGCATAGGCGTTCACCAACATCCAGCCAATTCTAGTGCCATGACAACTGGTCTCCAGAACTAGGGACAAACACCCCTCCCTTTTCTTATAATGTACCCAGCACCCACCCACCCTCACCCACGTGTGTGCCTGTCTGTCTGTGTCTGCGTGTGTCTGTGTGTCCACGTCTGTGTCTGTCTGTGTGATTAACAGGTTGAGACAACCTCCATTTTGTAAGACAGAAAGTTCCCAGGCGCCTATGGAAGAACAGTAGAGTTCGTAAGGCACACACAGCAGACAATGAAGAGAGTAACAGTTGGTGAATATCAAATTACTAAAGATTAATTTTTAAAAATTTTTAAAATTAATTTATTATTGTTACATCTCAATGTTTATCCCATCCCTTGTATCCTCCCATTCTCCCCCCCCCCCCATTTTCCCCTTATTCCCCTCCCCTATGACTGTTCCTGAGGGGGACTTCCTCCCCCTGTATATGCTCATAGGGTATCAAGTCTCTTCTTGGTAACCTGCTGTCCTTCCTCTGAGTGCCACCAGGTCTCCCCCTCCAGGGGACATGGTCAAATGTGAGGCACCAGAGTACGTGAGAAAGTCAGTCCCCACTCTCCACTCAAGTGTGGAGACTGTTCTGACCGTTGGCTAGATCTGGGTAGGGGCTTAAAGTTTACTGCCTGTATTGTCCTTGGCTGGTGCCTTAGTTTGAGTGGGACCCCTGGTAAAGATTAATTTTTTAAGAGTAAAGCAAGGGACTTCCATATTGGGCTGACCTGGGTAAGCTGAGATCTTCTACTTCCTGGAAAACTGATCTGGTTTTTTTTTTCTTTTATTGAAAATAGATTTTTTTCATACAATATATTCTGATTATGGTTTCCCCTCCCCCTATTCCTGCCATTTTCTCCCCACCCCATCCCTGCCCAGGTCCACGCCCTTTCTGTCTCTCCTAAAACAAACAGGGATCAAAGGAATAATGATAAAATAAAATGAGATAAACTAAAAGGAAACAAATCAGAATATGACAAAACAACCAAACAAGGGGGAAAAAAAAGAGCCAAAGAAAGCACAGGAAACATATATAGACACACATGTCCACAGAGTCAGGAATCCCATAAAAACCCCCAGCCAGAGCCATAATGTGTTCACAAAGAATCTCTAAGGTAGACAAACAATGGAACACCCTGACCTAATATTATGAGACAAAAAAAAATTGCCAAAGATGCCGCTGAGTTTGTTTTGTGTTGGCATCTCCTGCTCGGCAGGAGGACAGCCTGCCCTTAAGAGTATCTTCTTTTCCCGGTGAGATGCCTTGGAGAAAACCATTTTTTTTTTTTTTTTTTCATTTGCTATCAATTGGAGATAGTGTCTGGGTTAGGGACTGGGGGTGGGGGGGGGGGCGGAGAAATGTGGCTACTTTTCCTTTCATCTCTAGGACCCCATCTGGTACAGTCCTAGTCCTGTGTGCTGCCCCAGTCTCTGTGGGTTCACATCTGTACCAGCCCGGTTGTGTCTTGACAGCCTTGATTCTTGGGTGGTCTCTACCTCCACTGCCTTTTAGACATTTGTTTGCCTCCTTGCTGTAGCTTCCTGAGCTCTGAGGGGAAGTATTTGATGGAGACATACCTTTTAGGGATGAATGTCCCAAAGTCTCGCATTTTTCACCTAATGTCTGGCTGGGGGTCTCTGTATTTGTTCCCATCTGTTGGAGAAGAAAGCTCCTCTGATGATGGTTGAGCAAGGCACAATCTATGATTACAGCGGAATGTTGTTAGGAGTCATTTTATTGCTATGTTCCTTTAGCAGAACAGTAGTATTTGGATGTGCTTTGTGTCCCTGGTCTATTTGGTCTCAAGTGCTTAGTCACCCAAGCAGCACTGGGGATGGGATTCCATCTCATGGAGTGGGCTTTAAATCTAATCAGGTAGTGGCTGGTGTTACTTCCACAAGCTTTGTGCCAGCATGCCGGCTGGCCACCCTTGTACACCCAAGGATTTGCGGCTGGGATGGTTTTTTCCTTCTGCCTTTGGGATTGTGCAGAGGACCTTCCCGTACCCTGAGCACTCGTCATCCGAGGGGAAGGCTCCAGGTAAGCACCAACCCAACTGCTTCATGCCCAGGGAGCTGGGTAGCTGTTGCCTCATCTTCAGTTTGTGGAGAGTCTTGGCAATGGCGTGGGTTGTTTGGAGGCTCCCATGGGACCCCTTTGGCCAATAACTTGATTAGCTGTAACCCATTCCCAGTACTGGAAGCTTCATTTGAAGACAGTAAATGTCCATCGGGGGCTCTGTGTCCCCCATTACTTGGCGATTTCATTTAGCTCTCCTTCACATATATATACATCCTAGGAAGCATTTGCTGTTTTAGGGTTCCGTATGACCTCTCAAATGACCCTTGGTTTTTTATCTGTCCCTCCCCGTGTTCCCTTCCTTGTCTCCCCCCCCCCAACCCTGTTTGATCCTCTCATTTCAGTGCCCCACTCCTCCATCCATAACTATCTATTCTATATTTCCCCTTTCTAGGGCAGTTCCTCCCCTGGGCACTAGTCCCTTAGTCTTTACATAACCTCTGTGGCTATATGGGTTATAGTTTGTTTATCAATGGCTTCGCAGCTAATATCCACATAGAAATGATTACATATCATAGTTGTCTTTCCAGGTCTGAATTACCTCACTAGGGATGATTTTCTTCTAGTCATGCCCATTTACCTGTGAGTTTTTGTTTTTGTTTTGTTTTTATTTATTTATTTATTTTTTGTTTTTTGTTTTGTTTTGTTTTGTTTTGTTCTTTTTGGTTTTTCGAGACAGAGTTTCTCTGTGTAGCCTTGGCTGTCCTGGACTCACTTTGTAGACCAGGCTGGCCTCGAACTCACGAAGATCCACCTGCCTCTGCCTCCCGAGTGCTGGGATCAAAGGCGTGCGCCACCAGGTCTGCCTACCTGTGAGTTTTAAGACGAGTAATACTCCATTGTATAAATACACCATGTATTCTTTATCTGTTAATCCGTTTACAGGCATCTAGGTTGTTTCCCATCTCTGGCTGTTAGGAACAGAGCAGCAATGAACATGGTTGAGCAGTGTCTCTGTGGTGAAACGAGGCAGCCTTTGGGTATGCGCCCAAGAGTGGTGTAGCTGGATCTTGAGGTAGATGGACTCTCATCTTCCTGAGGAACTGTCACACTGATTTCCACGGCAGCTGTGCAAATTTTCACTCCACCAGCAATGGAGGAGTGTTCCCCGACACCACATCCTCACCAGCATGAGCTGTCATTTGTTGTATTGATCTTGGCCATTCTTGCTGTGTAAGATGGAGTCTCAGAGTCATTTTGATTTGCGTTTCCCTGATGAGTAAGGACATTAAACATTTAAGTGTTTCTCAGCCATTTCCTGTTTTGAGAATTCTCTGTTCAGATCTATGCTCCATTTTTTCTTTTTCTTTTCTTCTTTTCTTTCTTTCTGTTTTTTTGTTTTGTTTTTTTTTTTTGTTTTTTTTTTTTTTTGAGACAGGGTTTCTCTTTGTAGCTCTGGTTGTCCTGGACCTCTGTAGAGCAGGCTAGCCACAGACTTACAGAGGTCCTCGTCCTCTGCCTCCTGAGTGCTAGGATTAAAAGCTTGCACCACCACCTCCTGGATATACCCCACTTTAAAATTGGGCTATTTGCTTTCTTGATGTCTAGTTTTTTTAGTTCCTTATATGGTTTGGATACTAACCTTCTTCCCCAATGGTTCTCAACCTTCCCAATGCTGGGACCTTTTAATACAGTTCCACATGTTATGGTGACTCCCCCACCCGTAAATATTCTGATGATACTTCATAACTGTAATTTTGCTACTGTTATGAATTGTAATGTAAGTACCTGATATACAGGATATCTGATATGTGACCGCCAAAGGGGTCACGACCCACAGGTCGAGAACAGCTGCTCTATTGGCTGAGTAGTTGGTAAAAAGCATTTCCCAGTCTGTAGCCTACTACTTTGCCCAAATGATGGTGTCCTTTTTCTGTGTAGAAACTTTTCAGGAGCCAGGAGTGGTGGCATGTGCCTTTAATCCCAGCACTCAGCGAGGCAGAGGCAGGTGGATCGCTATGAGTTCGAGGCCAGCCTGGTCTACAGAGCGAGTCCAGGACAGCCAGGGATACACAGAGAAACCCTGTCTTGAACTAAACTAAATTAAAAAAAGAAAAAAGAAAAGAAAGAAAGAAAGAAAAGAAAGAAGAAAAATTTCAGGAAAACTGGTCTATTGGGGGACCTGCTTCCTTGACGTTTCAATTTGGCAGGGTGGCAGTTAATACAAGTAGCTCTGTGTTGGCTTGTCCTGACATGATGGGGCTCAGCACAAGGGCCCAGTCTGCAATGATGGCTTCCCACAGCTTCTGTTTTTTATCTCCTGGGTGATGAGGAGTGGAGGAAAGGGATGGGGATTCTGAGACTACTGGCAGGCAACAGCAGGCAGCAGCTCCCATCCTAGACCCTGCTTTCTTCCTGAAGATCCTGGGGGTGGTGTGAGGGTAGCTCCCTGTTACCATGGAGAACGGCGGCCTCGCTGCGAGGGAACATAACTTGTACAGGGAGGGCTAGGTGCCTCCATGTCTGCCCAGATGCTAAGATCTGGTCTTACCTTGGGGCAGCTCTGTTAACAGCCACTCTGGCAGGTGGACCCCATGCCACTTGCAGGAGCCTGTTGGAAAGGTGGGAGGGCCACAGGCTGAGCTTGTGCCTGGCTGGTCTGGGCTCAGTTCATGCTGGTGGACCTTCCCAAAGGCCTCTGATTCCAGGCACACAGGGCCCTTCCTATTTTTATCTCCCGTCTCTTCTTCTCCGCTCCTTGCCCAGTAGCTGGCGCTGTGCCAGCCAACCCCACTTGATGCTTAAAGGCTTTAAATACTCTGTAATGAAACCTAGCAGCAATCAGGTGCTCTCAGCAGGGAGTTATCGATTTTCCTGTGTAAAATATTAACATCTTTCAGTGCTATTTATGTATGTCATTACAGCACAGCTCACCTGCTGTCTCCTGAGGTACCAACCACATAAAGATCTATGTATCTTTCTGGGAAAACATCAAGATTTACCACTAGCGTTACCTCTTCCTCTGTATTTTCACTACATGTCCAGACACTAAATAATAGTAATATATCCAGGCTTGACCTGAGAATGCCTGAGCTGTTGCCACTTCTCTGGGCTCTGTCTGGTCTGTATGTACACGGAGCCTCAATCTTTGGTTACTGTCCCACTGACCTGGTTTTCAGTGGTCAGTTAGAGTCATGTCTTCTTGTTCCCATCTGACTCTGTCTCGGTCGAGATAGAAATGTGTGACTGTTTGGCATGTGGCCTCCTGAGTTGTTTCACATTATCACTAGCAAGGCAAGCACAATGTCGGAGAAAGTGCCGTTCTCCCAGCATCACCGAGAGTACCACCTTAGGTCAGGAGACAGCCGGGTCAAAGGTCACGGACCACTAGAGCTCATCAGTGTAACATCTGTCAATGTTCGTACCAGTCCTGAGGCCGGTTAAGCCTCTGCCACACTGTGCATCTCAAACCTCTTTCTACCGAAGCAGAAAGACCACGGGGCATCTAGAGAGGCGAGCCACTGCTCCATCCTAGGCAGGGGGCTTGGGGATGGTCCCTGGTGCTGTGAGGAAACACTGTGGCCCAAAAACAACTTGGGGAGGAAAGGGTCTCTTGGGGCTTACATTCCCACATCACAGTCAGGGAAGGTCAGGTCAGGAACTCAAACAGGGGGAGCTGGTGCAGAAGCCACAAAGGGGGTGCTGTTCCCTGGCTTGCTCTCTTAGCTCACTCAGCCTGCTTTTGACCAAGTCCATAGGAGTGTCCCCATCCTCAGTGTGCTGGCTCTCTCCCCATCACTCAATACAAATAATAAAATGCCCTACAAGCCTGCCTAGAGCCTGATCTTATTGAGGCATTTCCTTCCTTCCTTCCTTCCTTCCTTCCTTCCTTCCTTCCCTTTTTCGGGGGGAGGTGTTTTGTTGTTTGCTTGTTTTCAAAACAGGATCTCACTGTGTGTCTCTGGCACTCCTGGAACTCACAGAGATCCACCTGTCTCTGCTCCCAAGAGCTGAGATAAGAGGCATGCATCACTCCACTAGGAACCAGGGCATTTTCTTAATTGGGATCCCCTCCTCAGCTGCCTCTAGTTTATGTCAACTTGACATAACAACTGTCCAGCACAACAGGTGCTCTCACCGACTGTAAGCATAACAAACCCTCCCATCTTAGCAGCCCAGCTCATCCCACAGCATAGGACAGAGTGTCTGCCACACAGGTGGCAAGATGGACTGGAAGCTGCCACTGCCAGAGCCAAGCAGAGTAAGAGGGGCTCAGACGTCACGCTGTGAGCTGGGCATGGCATCCCAGTTCAGAGTTTGAGCTACGGTTTCTGTTGAGCGCTTACCTCTTTTGCAGAATAGAAAAATCAAATGCAGAAGCGCCGATGCTCTGGGATAGTCCCAGCAGAAGGGTACACGTGTGGGAAGTCCAGGCTGTAGATGGAAAGTACAGCTGTCACCTTATAGGGAGTGAGAACAGGCTAGCCTCTGGCCCCACTGTGACTCAGAGAGGGAAACATGGCTTCAGGTTGCCCTAAATACCATGTTCCTCGTGAAAGTGGTTCCATGAGGTTTTTATAGTCACGGAACAAAAGGCGTTGTAAGTTAGAGCATTTTCTTTGAAACACATTAGTGTGGGAATCAGACAGGTGGGTCATAGCAAACAGGAAAACCTGTTACAGGTCTCAGGCACTAGAGATTAAATTACTTGTTTTTTTGATTGATGGATGATACTGGTCAACTAAGTTGACGACTTCTGGAAGCTGCCGCCTGATGGGCACAAGGATGTTAGGCCACACACAGAGGAGGGCGAGGAATGGCCATCCCACGGGACAAAGACAGCCAGCTCCCCGCAACCACGCTGTTCCAGTCAGCCGGCCTCGCAGAATCTGTAACAGAAGTGTACACTTTTTTCCCTGGCAACTGCGATTCCTACAGTCTATCCCCACAGCACTCCCCCATCAGGGTTCTAATTTTTCCCCTCCCTTCCTGGTCTCCTAAGAGTCATATGTACCAGAGGGAGCAGCTGTGAGAGGAGGAGGCCAGCAGACTCACTGGATTCTAATGAGAGTGTAAGACTACTGTTCTTGTGACCGTGCAAACAAGCCTTCCTAATATAGCTCATCTTTTTGTTGTTGTTTTGTTTTGTTTTTGTTTTTTTGTTTTTTTTTTTTTGGTTTTTTCGAGGCAGGGTTTCTCTGTGTAGCCTTGGCCATCCTGGACTCACTTTGTAGACCAGGCTGGCCTCGAACTCACAGCAATCCGCCTGCCTCTGCCTCCTGAGTGCTGGGATTAAAGGCGTGCGCCACCACGCCCGGCTTTGTTTTGTTTTTTTGAGACAGGGTTTCTCTGTGTAGCCTTGGCTGTCCTGGACTCACTTTGTACACCAGGCTGGCCTCAAACTCACAGAGATCCTGCCTCTGCCTCCAGAGTGCTGGGATTAAAGCTGTGTGCCACCACACCCTGCCAGCCTGGCCTTTCTAACAATCAAGTACGCACTGGTTCAAAAGGTGCAAGCTGCTCTTCTGATATAATTTCTTGATGGGATGATTTTTGAAGCTTGGTTTAAACTTATTTGTTTGGTTTTGAGACAGAAAAACCTGAATATATAATTAAAGCTGAGCCAGGCTGTAGTTGCACACACCTTTAATCCTAGCACTCGGGAGGCTGCTGCAGGCGGATCCCTGAGTTTGAGGCCAGTCTGGCCTACAGAGTTAGTTCCAGGACAGCCAGGGCTACACAGAGAGCCCCTGTAAATTACCACACTGTCTCTGAGGGCCCCGCCAGGCTAGCAGTGCTGAGCTGAGCCCTGTGTTCATGGGAAAGGCAGTGAGGTTCCCCAGTCTTCTGAAGTCTGTCTGGCCTTTCGTGCTCCCGGAAAGGGTTGACCCTCATCTCTAAGAGCTCTCTTCCCCTTATGACTCAGCTAGCACGTCTGTCCAGCCATCCTCCCAAGGCTGGAGGCTTCCAAATTGGCTCCATCCACCTGCCCTGAGAACTGTCTCCCTTCCTTTGCCTCTGGTGTCTCTCAGCTATTGGTGGTTTCACTCTCGCAAAAGCCTAAAACAAAAACCATTCCTTAATTGCCCCCACTTCTGCCTTTCACAGGCCTGTAGCAAATTCCTTATTTTGAACTTAAGAGGTTGTATCTTTTTTATTGTAGGTAGGCTTCTCTTTATGACCCCCTGCTTCGCCCCGCCAAGAAAGTGCTAACAGGCTAAGGGAGAAGCTGAGAGGCTAAAAGCACCCATTGCTCTCACACAGGACCCAGGTTTGGTTCCCAGCACCCACGTGGTGGCTCACCAGTCTTTGTAACTGCAGTTCCAGGAGATCCAGTGCCTTCTTCTGGCCTCTGCAGCTGCCAGCCATGCATGTGCCACAGATACATGCAGGAAAAAAACAAACAACACGTATACACCTAAAATAAAATAAACGTTAAAAAAATGAAAGCGCTGAAAAAACAGAGCTAGCCAGGAGGTGGTGTTCAATCCCAGCATTTGGAAGGCAGAGGCAGGTGGCTCGTTGTGAGTTCGAGGCCAGCCTGGTCTACAGAGTGAGTTCCAGGACAATAAGAGTACACAGAGAAACACAAACACAAAAACAAGTAAACAAAAAAGAAAGAAAAGAAACCCAAAACTAAACAAACAAATAAACCAAACAGAGAGCTAAGCTATGATGCTAGCTAGCACTTGGGAGGCCAAGGCAAGATGCTCAGAATTCAAGACCAGTCTGGGTCACGTGAGAGTGTTTCAAAAACAAACAGAAAAAACAAAACAAAACAAAACAAAACAAAAAAACTAACGTGCCCATTCTTAGCAAGTACAGGCACAGGCTCTGTTGTGGAGGCAGAACACTGACTGGCCATGCCTGGGGAGGATGCTTCTGTTTCCCTGGTACTTTAGGAGCAGGAAGGGCCAATCCTAACATCAGCTATGTAAAAAGCTAAGCAGCAGAGGTTATAGGTGAATGGTGGAGCTGTACAGAGGGATGAAATCCTACCATGCAACAGATCCATTTGAGAGGTTTAATAAGGAGGTACAGGAACTGTCTCTGGAGACACACGTGGAGAGAGAGGGAGGAAGGGAGGGGGGGGGTAGAGAGGAGAGAGATAGAGAAGTAGAGAGAGGTAAAAAGAAATAGAGAGAGAGTCACATGCAAGGTGTCTTTTATATAGCCTAGGACAGGGCCGTGTCCCTGTGGCAGGTAAGCAACGACATCACAGCTAGGCAGACTGTACAGAATCCTAACATTATTACCTTTTCCTATATTTAAAAATGAGGAACATTGGATTGTTTTTATATAAGGCAAGTTAAGGTATATAAATGTAGGTAATGGGGAAAAGAGATAGAAAGAAGCAATAGCAACAAAATGTCCAAATTATATCGTGAAGAGGAAGGAAAAGTTCTGCCCTGAAAGTTTAAGGTAGAGGGCAGGCTATGTCAGCCATGTCCCGCAGCAGACAGGGACTGAGGGGTGCTGGGGGAACCTGCAGTACACCATTTCAGCCTTTTGTAAATGGATAAGGGGCAAAGTAATCATCTTAACTACTTCCTGCTGACAGTAGGGTGGCGCTAGGGGGTTAGAAAGGCTGAAATGCTGGCCAGGTTCTGGAAGAACAGGCTGTTGTATTTGCTGTCCGGGGTCTGAGAACATCTGCAGCTGGGAAGGGCAATGCAGGTTCAGCTAGGAGGAACAATGCAGGTCCAGCTGTTACGTCTGTGAGGTTGGATGGGAGCACTTGTGGATAGCTGCTTTGACGATGTCCCCGATGTAGGCGGTCTAGACATTTTGTTGCTATTGCTTTTTTTTTTTTCTATCTCTTTTCTCCATTACCGACAAGTTACCTTGTGCCCATCTGGGTATGTGTGTGTCATTGGGTGGCCGGGGACAAATGAGGACGATGCACCACAGCTCCGCTAAGGGGTTCATAATGTGAGGTTGTGTGTGTGTGTGTGTGTGTGTGTGTGTGTGTACAGAAAGCTCTCTGTTCCAGCTGACTTAAACTCTAACCCTCTACCTGTTCCAGGTGACTGAAGCTCTAGACAGTCGGGGAACAGGTTGGGAGGCTTTGGAGTTGTTGTTTCTGAGGTTTTTGTTTTTGTTTTTGTTGTTGTCTCTTCATCTGTGGGGTACATTCCAAGACACTCTCCCAAAGAGACCTTAAACTTTGTGTGATACCAACCCCTGTATATGCCCTTGTATTCCCCATGTACACACCTGTGAGAAAGTTAAAATTGTAAATTTCGCACAGTAAAAGATTAGTAGTAATAATAAAAATAGACCAATTGAAGCGACTCTGACCAGCGCAAGCCTGTTGAGCATGGCTCTGGCCAACCTTGCCCTTCTCCCCCATCCCCTGTGCTTTCATGAAAATTGTTAGATGACATTCCTAAAGCTAGCCCCCAAGGTCTAGTCTCATATCTGTCCACTTCCTCCTCCTGAGGCTGACTACCAAGGAAGAAGGCCCAGCTATCAAAGTAGTGAAGGCTAGCAAGCAAAAGCCCCCTTTGGCTCACCTAATTAATATGCCCTGTGAAATGATGCCCCTCGTGCTAACTTGGGTTTCCCTCTCACCTGTGGAAACCATTTGCCATGGACCACATCTGCCTCCTCTGTCCAGAGGCATCCTTGGTTCCTCTCTGGCACAAACACCTGCCCCCTTTGCTTGTTCCCTCCCCTTCTCCCTCATCCTCCTGGGTTTGTCCCTTATTTCCTGCCCTCTGTGCCTCTGGGGCAAATAAATCTCCCTTGGGCTGAGAACTTAGCCTTTTAGGGACCTTAGTAAATTTACTTAACTTTTTTTTTTTTTTTTGAGACAGGGTTTCTCTTTGTAGCCTTGGCTGTCCTGGACTCTCTTTGTAGACCAGGCTGGCCTTGAACTCACAGCAATCTGCCTGCTTCTGCCTCCCAAGTGCTGGGATTAAAGGCATGTGCCACCATGCCTGCCTCACTTAACCCTTAAGAGTTTTTTTTTTTAATTTTATTGATTTATTCATATTACATCTCAATGGTTATCCCATCTCTTGTATCCTCCCATTCCTCCCTCCCTCCCATTTTTCCCTTACTCCTCTCCCCTATGACTGTGACTGAGGGGGACTTCCTCCCCCTATATATGCTCATAGGGTTTCAAGTCTCTTCTTGGTAGCCTGCTATCCTTCCTCTGAGTGCCACCAGTCTCCCCATCCATGGGATGTGGTCAAATATGGGGCATCAGAGTTCTTGTGAAAGTCAGACCCCACTCTCCACTCAACTATGGAGAATGTCCTGTCCATTGGCTAGATCTGGGTAGGGGTTTGAAGTTTACTGCATGAATTGTCCTTGGCTGGTGCCATAGTTTGAGCAGGACCCCTGGGCCCAGATCTGCCCATCATAATGTTCTTCTTGTAGGTTTCTAGGACCCGCTGGACCCTTCTATTTTGCCATTCTCCTATGCTTCTCTCACCTAGAATCCCAATAGGATGTCCTCCTCTCTGTCTCACTTTCTTGGTAAGTGAAGACTTTCATGGGACATGCCCCTTGGGCTAATATGCAGATATAAGTGAGTATATACCATTTGACTCTTTCTGCTTCTGGGTTAACTCACTCATTATGATCATTTCTAGTTCAATATATTTGTCCACAAATTTCAGGAATTCCTTGTTTTTAATAGCTGAATAGTATTCCATAGTTTAAATGTGCCACAGTTTCTTTATCTATTCTTCTACTGAGGGACACTTAGGCTGTTCCATGATCTGGCTATTATGAATAAGGATGCCCCTTAAGAGTTCTTTATTTCTAGAATTTTCCACAGATCCTGGGAGACTGCTTGAAGTATAAGCATTAGAGTTGAGAATTTGACAAGACCATAGTTACCATTCTTACAGAATATATTTGAGCATATATGAATCATGTGATAAACGGCGAGGAAAATAAATATCCCAACTGTAAAGAGAAAAAAAAAAAAAAAAAAAAAAAAAAAAGACTGACCAAAGCCATATTGAGGGAGGAAAGGATTTGTTTTAGTTTACAGGTTATAGCCCATCACTAAGCTAAAGCAAGGACTCATGGCAAGAGCTTGACGCAGAATCTATGAGGAGTGCTGCTATTGCCTTAGGCTCCACACTCATAGTCTGCTGCCTTTATTAGCCAGCCCTTGCCTAGGAAGGTGCCCCACACAATGGCATGTGGGCACTGCTGGTGAAGCTGAAGTCTGACATTTCCAGGTAGCTTCTGAGTTTGCTCTATAATGGTTAGACTCCCTTTCTCAGCAGGGAGGGGTTCTCTCTGATCTGGGGAACCCCAGATCTTGTAAAGAGCATCACATAGCCCTCAGGGAAGATTACTGGCCTGACCTTCCCCACCCCCACCCCCATAGAACCTGGTCAGCAAGCACCGGGAGATTCCTGGAGTACCCCACCCCCCCCCCCAATGCTAAGGAGATCCTTGGCTTCAGCAAATGACCTTTAACTGTACCTAGAAATTCTTCCCCCACCCATGGGATAATTAAGTACTGTGCTCTCCTGTTTGTGATAGGACCCCTGCTACTGCATGTAAATTGGGTATTATACCACTGCATTTAGGTTAAGTATCCCTGGCACTTCCAGCCCTAGTGAATCAGACACATTCACCCTCAAACCCCTCCCCAGTGCCCAAGGCTTATACATAAAGGTTGGCTGGCGCTCTGTGGTACTTGCACCATTCCTCCACCTTGACTGTCAGAGACACATGGGGCTTGACTGCTGGTCAAGGCAGCGATGGGGAAGCTGCCGTGGCAGCCGCTGAAGCCCACTCCCTCATCTCAGTTAACTTAGTGCTGACTGCCAGTGAAGCCCCCACCGGCCAGCTTTCTGGCCAGTTTCCGGTGTCTAGCTGCATCCTCCGGCAGCTAAACGAAGAGTTGTAACACTTTTTTCTATCATCATCGCGGGGGTGTGGGAGCTCCTGAGTCTCCACAGCCATCTGGTACCAGCACTTTCATTCTAAAAGAGCTAAGCTGTAACACTCCATGGACAAAAGTTCTTCACCACCCAAGCCTTGCACATGGGCCTCACCCTAAAGAGCTCTAGCTGTTCCAGAGACCTTTGACCTCAAGGTCCAGCTGTTCTCATCCGGAAGCAAGCAGCACCTGGACCAGCCCACCAGATGCACCGGGCCACCCTCTGGATGCTGAACGAGAGACAACAGTACCTTCTACATAAACCAACAATCAAGAAGATGCCCCAGAGACACTTCCACAGGCCAATCTGATGGAGGCACTTCCTCAGTTGAGGTTCTCTCTCCTCAGGTGTGTCAAGTTAATAACTAAAATTATTCATCACCTACTGTAGACCCAATACAGTAAACATACTTTGTATGGGAGTGGAGTGAGGGTGGGAGTGGGGTGGGGGTGGGGCTTGTGCACACCTTTAAGCCAACATTCAAGAGGCAGAAGCAGGATGATTTCTTTTGAATTTCAGGCCAGTCCAGCCTGTACAGTTCCAGGACAGCCAGGGACACATAGTAAGGCAGTGTCTCCAGAAAACAAAACAAACTCACATAAGACAACACATTAGTTTTTTTGGATAATCTCCCAAAACTTCCTATTGAAGTAGAGATATTGGTTTGAATGCTTTGGGGGAAAATTGTATGGGGCCAACTGTGGTAGCACATGATTTTAATGCCAGCACTGAGAAGAGAGAAATGGGCATATCTCTGAGTTGGAGGCCAGCCTGGTCTACATAGTGAGTTCCAGGACTGTCAGGGCCACATGTGAGGTACTTGTGTATGTGTGTGTGTGTGTGTGTGTGTGTTGTATAGATGTACACACATTCCTGTGTCTATATCCCCGGTCGCTACTAACCTTCTTTCTCTCCTTCTTGGGTTGGTGGCCAGGAAGGGAGGTAGAGGCATTAAGGAGCCCCAGATAAGGTAGGTTTTAAAGAGTCAAAGCATTCATAGCTGATTTCACACAGAAGCTGGAGCTCCCAACTCAGATTCTCATGCTTGTGTGGGAAACGCTTGGCCATCTTCTCATCCCCGATGACTTCCTGCTTTAGGCCTTTTTGCTGTTTTCTGTTTGTTTTGGATTTTTGAAACAAGACCTCATTTGGCTTCAAACTTGGAGTCTCTTACCTCAGTCTTCCAAATACTGGGATCACAGGCATGCACTACAGTGCCTGGCTGCCTCCTCTAGCCATGAGCAGACGGCCCCACTGTGGAAGGAAGAGCGAGCAAGGACCCTGAATTCCTGTCTTAATCAACCACACTCCTTACAAGTAACAAATCTAATTCAACTAGGACTAAGCAAAAGAGGAGAATTAAGGAGATCTTGGTGTGTCTTGGGATTCAGAGCTGGAGAAAGACAGAGGTCAGGGTGCCCAGGCTGTAACACTGAAGAGGCCACTCCAGGTTTGTATGAAGGCAGGGCTACATGGTCCACCCTGGCAGGGCCTGCAGGATGGGAGAAGGGCAAGCCCGGACACGACCTGTGGGTCTGGGCCTCTGTCCACCACACGACACAGGGCACTGTCAAGAGGCTGACAACTCACACAAAATGCGTTTTGTAATTAAAAACATGTGGAAGACTTTATAATCCACTATCAGCAAATATAACGAACATTAATTGAGCTGCTGGATACACACCTCAGTGGTAGAGCCCTTGCCTAGAATAAAGAAGGCTGCTGTGGGTTCAACAGCAACAGCAACAACAACAACAACAACAAATTAATAAGATTTTATTATTGCCATTTTTCTATTTATATTTTTCAAAAATTTAAAAACACTTAGCCTGTGTCTGTCTGTGGGGGGGGGGGCACATGTGTGTGATGGCACATGTGTGGAGGTCAGACAACTGCTTTCAGGAAGTTTCTTCTACTATGTGGGTGGGTCCTGGGGGTCAAAGGTGACATCAGATTTGTGGCAAGCGTCTTTACCCACTGATCTAGCTCACTAGCCCTCCCTTCATATTTCGAAGCCAATGAAAGCTTCTTTTCAGCATGTAAATGCTCTCTGTAAGATGCAGGGTTGCTCTCAGTTCTGAGCCTGCATCTTTCCTCAGAGCTGAAACCTCGGCTGGTCCAGTCTGACTGTCTCCGCCAACAAAGAGCCCCAGCTGAAATCAATCCAGAGATGATATCTGATGCCCAGCTTTGATAAGGGGTCCAGGTAAGAACCCGAGCCACCTTGGGGACAGCCTGTGAATCTCTAAGCAGACACACATTCTCCATTAGAGGCCCCGGAGGAGGCCAACATCAGCAAAACCATTAAAAGCTGATGATTCTGCAGCCGTTGGGGGTGGGGAGCGAGCCGGCAAGTGTAGTTTTCCTCCAAAACAGAGTGACGGCGGCGCAGTAGGCCCAGAAAGACAGTAAGACAACCCCACGCTTAACCTTGAATAGGCCGTGAAATTCAACATCCAAGACTTTCCAGAGACTGGAGTTGGGGAGTGTTCCGGTGAGTGCTGTCCCGTCTCAAGGTTACCAAGTGGGAAAGGAGGTCAAAGGCTCTTCAGAGTAAATATGAGTGCCAGGGCCAGGAGTGAGCGTTAGATTTCTTCCCAGAAGATTTAACCAATCTCTGTGTGTGTGTCGGTGGTAGTGGTGGTGGTGGTGGTGGTATTGGTATGTGTGTGTGTGTGTGCGCATGCGCGCGTGTGTACCCGTGTATGTGTGTGTAAGTGGACAGGTGCATGTGTGTATGTAGAAGTGTGTAAATAAGGGTGTGTGTGTATACAGGCTAGAAGTTCAAGGCAACTATATTCCTCATTCTCTGCCTTATTTCTTTAAATGTTTATTATTTTATACGATTGGGTGTCTTGCCTGGATGTATGTCTGTGTACCATAGTATGTGCCCGGTACCTGAAGAAGCCAGAAGAAGGTATCAGAGCCCTTTGTGTTGGAGTTACAGACAGTTGTGAGCTGCCATGTGGATACTGGAAAGAGCAGCCAGTGCTCTTAACTGCCAAGCTGTCTCTTTAGCCCTTCTACCATTCTCTTACTGCCTCTCCAGGGACCTCCAGGGATCTTCCATCTCAGCCTCCCTGACGCTGAGATCACAGCTGCCCACTGCTGTGTCCCACGAGGGCGCTCTGGATCTGAACTCGGGTCCTCATGCTGTCACAACACTTTGCCAACTAAGCCACTGACCGTCCCTCAGGCTCGAGAGTTTTAATACTGCGGACACCACTATGTGTGCAGGCGTCTCCCTGCATCCAGCCTCACGTGGGCTGGGTTTGAACACCGCCTGTCAGGAGCCCCCACTGCTGTGGGGAGAAATATAGACAATGGAATTGCAGATGGGTCTAGATACACAGGCAATAAAAGGAGCAGAAGGGAAGACAGAGCATTTTGAGGCCTGAATTAAGGGCTGAACGGGAGCCCACGGCTGACCCTGACCACCAACCACACAGATATAATCTCATTCCCTTGGAAAAACAAACAGCATTTTAAGGTTCTGAATAAGGTTTATTTTATAATAATTTCATATTCATTTGAACTTTTAAATTTGATTTAATTTAAAAAAATTTTGTGTAGCCTGGTGCCATGGTGCATACCTGTAATCTCAGCACTTGGGGAGGCAGAGGCAGATAGATCTCTGTGGGTTCGAGGCCAACCTGGTCTACAGAGTGAGTTCCAGGACAGCCAAAGCTATACAGAGAAACTCTGTCTCAAAAAAAATCTAAAAAAAAATTTTTTTATATGTATAGCTGTTTTGCCTTCATGGATGTCTGTGCACCGTGTGTCTGCCTGGTACCTGCTGCAGACCAGAAGAGGTGTCAGATGCCGCCTTCTTCTTCTCCTTCTCCTTCTTCCTCTTCCTCTTCCTCTTCCTCTTCTTCTTCTTCTTCTTCTTCTTCTTTTTCAAGCCAGGGTCTCTCTGTGTAGCCTTGGCTGTCCTGGACTTGCTTTGGAAACCAGGCTGGCCTTGAACTCATATTGATCTGCCTGCCTCTGCCTCCAGTGCTGGGATTTAAGGCGTGTGCCACCATGCCCAGCTGATATGAGCCCTCTGGAAGAGCAAAAAGTGCCCTTAACCACTGAGCTGCCTCTCTAGGCCCTTCACACTTTTTTCAATTGGCGTATGATCACCGTACATATTCGGCCTGAGGAGATAGTTTAGCACAAAGGGCTTGCTTGTCTAACTTGTACAGAGTACCACAAAATAGTGAAAAAAATTGTACTGCTTTTGTGATTCTCTGGTACAACTTGATACTTACACATAAATAGTTAATGATCAAATAATTGCTGTGTCCTGAATCATCCATCCGCTTTGTGTATTGGGAGTCTCTGAACTCGACCTTGACATTCAGAGTAGCATTTCTATCTTGTCCTTGTTGGCTGTCCTGCAACTCAATATGTAGACCAGACTGACCCAGAAGTCACAGAGATCTGCCTGCTTTGATCTAAGTACTGGGCGTAATTGTGTGTGTTCCTGAGCACGCCTGGCCTGGGTGTCATTTCTACATGATGTGCTAACACTGACTGTTTTGAAACGTGCACTTCTGCCACAGTGGGGGAGTCTATGCTGGGGGAGTTGAGCTGTGCATTTTCACCCCACAGTAGTGGAGTCTATGCTCGGGGGTGGGGCGTTGAGCTGCTTTTCTTCTGGGCATTTGTCAGACTCATAGTTGAACCATCAGGCTAGGGAGGAGGGATGGCCTATGGGCAGTTTCACATCACAAAAGAGTCTTGCTATTATTAAGCAGAAGTGTGTGTGCGTGTGGGGGGGGGGGGTTGTGCATGTCCAGAAAGGACTTTTCAGGTAGTGGGATGGACCAGCCACAGAACAGTTTTTATTCTGTTCCTCTCTGGGTCCTGGAGGGTGAACCTTTGCTAAGGGGCAATTCCCCAGCCTCAGGAACAAGCCCTGAGCAGTGTGCCTCATATCTTCCTCTTTATGCAGCGAAAGAGACCCCTCACGCAACAAGTCTCAGTTCCCCTCTGTCACCACAGACCTGCTGAGTGACATTGGCAAGCAGGTAGCTGTGCACCTTGTGGACGCTCCTGTGACAGCCGAGGAAACCCCATCTTGCCTGTCCAGCCTGATCAGTGCCAGACACAGAGAGGGAGGGGAGGCCTGACCCAGTGGTCCCTTGAGTGGGAAGCACCCCCACAGCTGGAAAACACCCCGTGTGTACCGTGAGACCCGAGTGCCCTTTTCTCACTCTCACTTCTCAGAGTAGACGAGGAACTAGAGGGAACTGAGCTCAGAATGGGGAAGTCAGGTCACCCACACAGGGACAATGGCCCAGGATTCCTTAGTTCCCATGGATAACCTCTGTCCCTTGAGTGACTGGGCACTTGAGCCCACAGAAGCAACTCCAGCATTGAAGGAGACGGAGCTGGGCCGGAGCCAGAAGCACTTGTAACTTTCAGAGAGTTTTCAGACGGCGTCAGACAGGACAGGCAAGAGGCCCGGATGCAGGGACATGCTTGTTTTTTCAGTGATTCTTGATGAAACACCTGGAGTGGCAGCCGCCAAGTCATAACCAGAACACAGATTCTGGTACCTACATGGAGGTACAAGCAAGATGGGCAACAAGTTACAACAGGACATTAAGAGGGAGGCAATTTCGGGCCTAAACCTGGGACAAGTAAGATTCTAGCACATACAGGGAAGGTAAAGGATTGAAGAAGCCCAACGAGTGCGTGTAGCTCTGAGGAGCAGTGGTGCGTAGGTGATGAAAGAGGGGCCCGGGAAGGTGTGTGCAAGGCACTGCCTCCTAGTGTGATCTGTACACTGAACACGGATCCAGGAAGTTGTTGGGGGTTGGCAGTGCAGGGGCAAGGTTTAATCTTACTGCTATGCAGGCTGAGAGATTCGGCCTCTGCCGTCCAAGGAGGAGGCACAAGTAAACCATGATTTGGGTCTCGAGTTGCAGTGGCAGTGACAGTGGAGAGAGAAGGCTGAGATACTAACAAGAGAGAGGATGCTGGAAAATGGTGCCGTGGCTTAAAGCAGGTACAACTCATTCAAAGGTCCCGAGTTCGGTTCCCCACACCCACACAACTGGGTGCAGTTCCAGCCCCAGGGGAATCCCATACCTTCCTCCAGACTCCAGAGGCACCCAGCCCCACCCCTCTCCACATATGTACATAATTAAACTAAATCTTTCAAAAAAGAAATACCGGGTAAACAAGTCAGTGGTTAGTGGGGCGCCAGTGACCGCATGGAGCGGGAACTACACTAGGGAGAGTCTTGCATTTTTAAGTATTTTTGTCAGGTTGGGGGATGTTTCTTTTCTCCCCTATTTTCTGGCTTTTCCCTAGGGGATAGGGATCTATTTGGATAGCAGAAGAGTGACATTTAGTGACAGCTATGGGCTACATCTAATGCTATTGCTAGTCACACATCATCCAGGTGGCTGGTGACGACTAACATTTTGGCCTGACACGTAATTAAGAAGTGGTTTAAGTGTCCGGCGTGGTGGCGCACACAGGTAATCCTAGCACTTGCAAGGCAGACACAGGCCGTCGGGAGTTCAAGCTCAGCCTTAGCTACACAGCAAGTCTGAGTTACAATGTGAGATGCCTTCTCATTTTTACCATAACACATAAAACTGTACCCAAAACAAAACAAGGAGCTCTCCAGATAGTCAGCCTTCGTGTATCAGCTGGGTGGAGGGGCTTGGTGCTGCCAACTTTCTTCTTCTTCTTCTTCTTCTTCTTCTTCTTCTTCTTCTTCTTCTTCTTCTTCTTCTTCTTCTTCTTCTTCTTCTTCTTCTTCTTCTTCTTCTTCTTCTTTCTCTTTGTTAGGCCATTTTGTGGTTTCTTTGTTCTTAACATACACAGGGGCCAGGAAAAGAAAGGTTGGAGGAAGTCAGTCCTGGCTACAAGTGTTCACTGACAGCACAGCATGGGGGTCAAGTCTTTTACTTGCTTCTACCTGGGAGCTGCTCTGCCCTTTGAGTTAACATCAGACCAGAGCAGGTGTCTCGGGTGCTGTATCTGCCCTCCCCGCCATCTCTACCCCATTGCACATCCCTGACCCTTCCTCCAGGAGCTGGTATTGTAGAAATCAGACCAGAGAGGCAGATGGTACAGGCTGAAAAGATTCTAAGGTTTTCTAGCCTGTCCTAAAGGGCACTGTTATTTAATGCAAGTGTCTCAAGCAAAATGAATTAACCTCTCATTCCAGACTTTGGGACTCTTAGCCAGGAAGCTCCTTCAAGTAAGGGCTGTGGAATGCTTGAGGGGGAGGTCTGCCTGTGGCCATGAAGATGTGCCATATGGTTGGATGTTTCTCTGCTGAGGCCAGTTTTGGTCCTGACTAATAAGCACCACAACAACCTAATATGGATGCAAATCCCAGAATACCTCTGGCCTCAGCCAGCTTGTCTCCCTACTTAGGCCAGGTCCCGTCATTTTGGTTTTTTTGTTTTCTTTCAAAGAACACACTTAGACTGTGACATGCTGGATGTCACAGTTGGTATGCCTCTTGCTGAGGGGAGAGGTCTCCGTTGGCAGCCGTGAAGCCAACAACTATACCAATGGTTGCTCTTGCTTTTCTTCTCCATTTCCCATCTCCTTTGTCCACCTTGAAGAGGCTGGTTAGAACATGCTTCCCTGTGTTGTACGTAGCTGTATGGAAGGCAGCAGGCAGACGGGAAGAGAAATGGAGGCAAAGTGATGAAAACCTGACAGGAAATTGCTTTGGAAACCATGTTCCCACAAACACACAACAAACAGTGTAGCTCCTTTTAGAAGGGCTGGAGAGAAGGCTCCGTGGTTACGAGCATGTAAGACTGCCAAGCACGTGAGAGGTGGGCGGAGGGGGCAGGGGGATCATGAGTTGTGGGATACACGGAGAGACCTTGCCTCAAAAGGTTTTGCTTGTTTTGGTTCGGTTTTTGGGTTTTCAAGACAGTGTCTCTCTGTGTAGGCTTGGCTGTCCTGGACTCGCTTTGTAGACCAGGCCGGCCTTGAAACTCACAGAGATCCACCTGCCTTTGTCTCTGGGAGTGCTGGGATTAAAGGCTGTGCCACTGTGCCCTGCTCTTCCAAAAGGCTTTTTAACCTAAGAAATAAAAGCTTATCTTGTGCTTCAAAAGATACCACCAAGAAAATGATAGAAAAAGAGAAAGGGGCGGGGGGGGGGGGGGGGGAGAGGCAGCAAGCAGGGAGAGAAAGAAAAGGAAGTACAGCTCCCCCGACCCCCCATCAAAGGAGCTTGGTTTTGCAGCAGATGGAGGCCACTGCTGAGACCCACAAGTGGCCAAAACGCAAAGAATAAGTGACTGTGGGGTGCCCATCCCAAAAGTACAACACAGTTCTGGCACCTAAGGCTCAGGAAGCATTGCGGAAGAAGGGCAGCAAGATGGTCAGAGACAGGGTACCTGCTGCAGGGCAGTGTCTTCTCGGCATAGCAAGGGTGCTGCACCCACAAAATGTCAACAGTGTGGTTGCCTAAACGAAACCTACATGGTGACCAGTAGGTATACCAACGCAGATGGAGGAATTGCACAAGCCCCCACCTCTAGATGAGGAGTTACCGTTGATCAGTTGATGGATGCCAAGGGAGGGAGAAGCAGTTTCCTCTGGGGAGGAGCCCACTGGTAAGTTTTCTAATGCCAAGGGTCAGCTCTAAGCACACACACATAAGAGCAGCACTAAATGAAGAGGTAATGAATTGTGGAGAGAGTGTGAGGACACAGGAGTAGGTGAAGAGAAGCGGGGAGGGGGGAGGGAGGGAGGGAGAGAGAGAGAGAGGTGAGAGAAAAGAGCCCACAGTAGGAGACGACTTTGGGGCATCAGACACCTGATACAGGACTTAGATATATTATTTGCCAATGCCAAGCCCATGATGAATATTTGATGCTGAAATTGGTATGTTAGTCTGGGTAGTCCAGGGTTATATGAGGTCCCCTTTATAAAAAGAGACCAAATGGGCTGGAGAGATGGCTCAGAGGTTAAGAGCACTGGATGCTCTTCCAAAGGTCCTGAGTTCAATTCCCAGCAACCACGTGGTGGCTCACAACCATCTATAATGAGATCTGGTGCCCTCTTCTGACATGCAGGTGAAACGCTGTATACGCAACAATAAATAAACAACTCTTTAAAAAAAGAGAGAGAGAGAGAGAGAGAGAGAGAGAGAGAGAGAGAGAGAGAGAGAGAGAGAGAGAGAGAGAGAAACCAAATCTGTATGCTTCTTCTGTCTTGCCATGTGATGCCCTCTGCCGTGTTCTGATGTAGAGTGAGGCAGATGCAGAACAGCTGCCAGGACAGCTTCTTGGACTTTACAACTTCCAGAGCTGTAAGCCACATGACTGACTTTATGTTCTTTGTAAGTTACCGGTCTCAGGTATTTTGTTATAGCCACAAAAACAGACAGTACTGTGCTGTCTTCAGATGTATACTCTGAAGCTGCAGCAGCCAAAGAGACTGTATTTGGAGATAGGGCCTTTTACAAGGCAGTTAGGGGAGAGAGACTCATTTTCTTCTAGAATGTGGCACTTGGTAGGTTGACTGTGATCCAGTGGATGGTTCTGCAGCCATGAGTGTATGGACAGCACAGACTGGACGCCATAGGTTATTTAAGGAAAAAAAGAAAAAAGAAAAAAAAAGGGGGAGAGAGCACAAAGTTGGGGTGGGGAAGTGGGAGTGGATTCCAAGAGGAATTAGGGGAGGGGTTAAGAGGTAAATATCATCAAAATACATTGTGTGCATATATTAAGAATATTACATTTAAAATAAAAAGTAGAACGGTTATTTAGGCAAAATGGAACCACAAAAGTGGGCTCTAATGGAAGAGGACTGGGGCCTTTGTAAAAAGAGGAAGAGATGCCAAGGTCATGTATGAGGAAAGGTCATGTGAGACACAACAAGAAGATGGCATCTGCTATCCAAGGAGAGAGGTCTCATGGAAAGCAGTTCTCAGCAGCCCTTGCTGCGTACTTCCAGCCTGCAGCACTGAGGGGAAATCTATGTCTTTCATTTCCTGCACACTTTCCTTTGTATTTTGTTATGGTAGCTTGAGCAGAGAGACTTAGACTCACATCTGAAATGTGTAAGAAATTATTTTAAGTCAGCAATGAAGAGATGGGACATCTGACATTGACCTCTGGGACACACATGTGCATACACACTTGTGCGATGCCCTCACAACACAGGCACACAACACATAGGCACGTTTTGCGTGTGCATGCACACACAGATAAGTGTAACCTTTCAAATAAACAGATTTTCACTGTGAAAAGATGGTGGACCACATTTTATCTTGTCCATCGGGTTACAAGGTTACAATACTTTAGAGAGTCTCAGGTCATGGAACTTGTTGATCTTTTTCCTGATCTTTCTCTCATTTCCTCTCACTTTGCTCTCAGGGGCACTTAGGAGATGCTGTTCCCCGCCATTCTGCCTTCCACAAGCCAGAGGTCCAGAGAAGTGCTGGCCTCTGGGGTCAGGTCCATTGCTCATTTCCCTCTGTGGTTGTAAGCAAGGCTGCCATGCCTTTCTGCATGAACTGTACCACGTGGCATTGACCTTGAGAGAACTGACACTAAGAAGTCTGTAAAATGTGCGTGACAATGTGTGTCTGAGGTGGGTGGGAGAGGTATATGGTTTCCAACGCGCACCATTGAGCACCCTCTGAGTTTTTGCCTCCTAGAATTGTATCCCCTTAAAATGCACGTTATGAGATCACAGTTCCCAGTGGTCCTCAGTGTGTGACTGTATTTGGAGAAAGACCTTTGGAAGAGGTAATCAAGGTTGTAATGGCTTGACTGAGAGATCTCTCCCATAGGCTTACGTGTTTGACCATCTGGTCCCTGGTTGGTGGCTGTCTCAGTTGGGGTTTCTGTTGCTGTGAGGAAACGCCATGACCAGAAAGCAAGTCGGTGAGCAGAGGGTTGATTTGGCTGATTCTTCCACATTGCTGTTCTTCATGCATGTGCAGGCATGTTCATCTCGTGCTTCTAGCACGCAGCACTCTGGGATGTAAGGCTCTCTTCTCTAAGTTGTTAGTCTGTGGCACTTTGTTATAGCAGTGGAATAAACATGATTTGTGCTTCCCCCCTCCTTCCTTAGGAATGATTATTATAATATAAAAGAATGTCTTAAAAATTTAAAAACAAGCCGGACGTGGTGGCTCACACCTTTAATCCCAGCACTCGGGAGGCAGAGGCAGGCGGATCACTGTGAGTTCGAAGCCAGCCTGGTCTACAAAGTGAGTCCAGGATGGCCAAGGCTACACAGAGAAACCCTGTCTCGAAAAACCAAAAAAATAAAAAAAAATAAAAAAATAAAAACAGAGGCAGGCATAGTGGTGGACACCTGTAATCCCAGCACTCTGGGACTCAGAGGCAGGTGGATCTCTGCGAGTTCGATGACAGCTTAGTCACAAAATGAGTCCAGGACAGCCAAGGCTACACAGAGAAACCCTGTCTCAAAAAAACCAACCAACCAACCAACAGACAAAAACCCCTAAAATTAGAAACAGGCAGGTAATGAGGGCTAGTCAGTGGGTAGGACACTGACTACCAAGGCTGACAACTCGAGTGAGACCCCTGGATGCCACGTGGTGGAAGAAGAGGACCAGCTCTTATAAGTGGTCCTCTGACCACTTCACCCATGCTGCGGCACATGTGCAAACAGACACACAGAAACACACACGCGTGCACACACGTGCATGCACACAAGTAAATAAAAAATTTCAATGTAATGAATAATTGCAACAGAGTAGTTAACGTGATGTTCATTCTCAGTGCCCTCTGTCGTGGCCTGTTCTCAGCTGGTTTCCCTGATTTTTCTCATTCTGTTCTTCCCTCCTTTGTTCCACCTTGAAGGCCCTAGCTCTATCTGGCTTCTCCTAAGACAGATGATTTTCCCACCAAACCTGAAACATCATCTCCCTCTCTAGGTGCTGAGAAAACACTGCCTCAGGCCTCATCTGGACAATGGTCTCTTCTTTCTCTTTGACATGAAGTCTGAGAAGACTGTGCTCAGTCAAATCTAGACAACTCTCTATAGAGACAGTCTTTTGATTGGCTGAGTTTAGTTAGCGTCACAACAGGGAAGAAAGTAATACTTATTCATTTCCTTCCACTTAATTAAAAAATAAATACTGTATTTTTCAGACTATAAGACGCACCTGACCATACGACACATCCAGTTTTTAGAACAGTAAAACAAGAAAAACAGTAAAAACAGCAATTGGACCATAAGACGCACCCTAATTTCTCCCCCACTTTTGGGGGAAAAGTGCATCTTATGGTCCAACAAATATGGTAAATGTCTTCTTAATTTCTGTAATGGTGTTTGAAAGGCTAATTCTAAGAATATGCATTTGAAAATCTTTATATTGAAGGCAGGTGTGGTGGCCCATGCCTGTGATGCAAGTGTACTGGGGGAGAGTTTAGGGTTCAAGACTGGCCTGAGCTACATGGTAAGACTCTACCTCAAAATAGAAAATACGCGCCAAGTTTGTATAGGCCTCATCTTAGTCTTTTAAAAAATTATTATTCTTTTTTACACATATATTTATATTATTATACATATATACAAGAAACTGCCTATAGCAAGAAGAACCACAAACCAATCAGGAACTATATAAATGTTACATTCATAGTGTTTTGGCTATTTGTATTTGGCAACCTTGAGGAAAACATCTTTCCTATCTTGGTGTGTCTAAACTGAATGTAATTCAATATCTATCATATTTTGTCATTATCAACTTAAAACATCTATCTAGACCTAAAAAAGTTGTTTAACTCCTAAAAAACTAAGCTTAATTGTAAAACTAAACTATCTGGTCTTCAACCCCATCACAGACTTGAGCAGGAATAAAAGCAATCATCTGAGTAGACAGGAAGTGCAGGTTAGCAGCTTCCAAAATGAGAAAATGACAGAGACAGTTTGCTGCCTGAACAGCCACCTAAAACTCTCTATAATGTTGGAGCATCATCTTCAGCCTTCTGGCCCAATATCTCTGACAGACATATTTGTGAGGCAGGAACTATTGAGGACTAGTTTACCCTGTCTTGGCAGAGTTTGGCCATCTACATGCAAGCTTGCCTATTTTTAGGCAGACTTCTGTCTGTGGCAGAAATGAGGACATTTTCCCCAGTGGCTGGTTTGCCACATTTGAAGCCATCTCCATAAGGAGGTTCATTGATGCTCATCATCTTCTTTGAGGTCGGCTGAGTGTTGCCAGGAGTTAACCTGTCTTATTGTCAAAGAATCTGTAATAAAAAATTATTTAAGGGCCAGGTGTGGTGACACACACATTGAATCTCAGCACTCAGGAGAGAGACAGACAGATCTCTGTGAGTTTGAGGCAAGCTTAGTCTACAAAGCGAGTCCAGGACAGCCAAGGTTACACAGAGAAACCCTGTCTCGAAAAACAACAACAAAAAACTGTTTAAATGCCATATCCTGTAGATCTATGGTTTTTTGAAGACCTTATCTAACTATTTTACCTTATATAGCTATAGAATCATGTCTATCTGTTAAACCTAGGACGTATATTCTTGTGATTGAAAATAGTCTAGTAATAGACATGACCATGATTTGATCAACCAACAATTATCTTGTATTACTTAATTACCCTAAGCTCCCTGCAATAGCATGTTTAAGGAACTAGGAGTAAACCTTGAATTATAGTTGAGTTCTATGGGTACAATACTTCATATTAGAGTATATGTGTGTGTGAATAATAATCTTAAATTTGAATTCTATACCAATGTATCAAAATTAAACTTATGCTGGGCATGGTGGTGCACACCTTTAATGCCAATACTTGGGAGACAGAGGCAGGCGGATCTCTGTGAGTTCGAGGCCAGCCTGGTCTACAAAGTGAGTCTAGGACAGTCAAGGCTACACAGAGAAACCTTGTCTTGGAAAACCAAACCAAACCAAACCAAAAAACAAACAAACAAATAAACAAACAAAAACTTATTTTGCATCAATATACAAAATTCTATACCAGTGAATTAAAAATAATCTTGTTAGTAACAATTAAGGCATTAAGTTGAGGAATAGATTCAATAATCCACTTTTGGTCCTATCATCCCTATATATTTCTATATTTCTCCTTCTTTCTTTCAACCCCTATCTCCAAACCTAAGAAACAAAGATAAAGGAAAAGAGAGACATCTCTGAGTCCAACCTTGTTTTCTCTCTGAATAAGACCAATAATAACTTATAACCAACTCCCAATTAAAATAAGGATCTATAGCTCAATAAAGTAACCAAATGCCTATGCAACCCCCCTTAGAGGAAATGGGGTCTCATTCTCTTAAGGTTTCTTCTGGCTGATTTAGGATAAATAGTAGCATTGGAGGGGCCCAAATAAAATTGGGGAAATGGTTAAACAAACTAGGAATAGCATTTGTGATCCAATTTCTAAATGTTGATAAATTCCAGGCTTAATTAAAGTCCTGTTTGGTACAGTCTGAAATGCTGGACCAATTGGGATTGGAAGCATTCTTCGAAGCTGTCCTGTTCTGATGAGGAACAGCAACTGAAGCACTTCATGCTGGAACATGAAGGATGCAGGACGTCAGCATCCAGCATGCTGAGAGGAATGAATCCTGTCAGGTCTGGTTCTTCTGTTCTGGGAATCAGCAGCACTGATGTTTTCACAGGCAACCTGTTTTAATTCTTGTTCTTTTTTTCTTTCTAGTTTTATATTTGGTCTTAGCTCAGAGGCGGAGAGATAATCTTCCTGTTTCTGAATGTTTTGTTCTTGTTACTGATCTTAGCTTTCAGTGTGCGGTGTCTGATATTGCTAACTTTTCATTACACAATGTGAATATCTGCTTTGTATTATTTTTGTGATGCTAAGGATTGGACCCAGAGCTGAGCTTTGAGGCACATGCTTGCCACCAAGCCACATGCTCTGCCACCAAGCCACATGCTCTGCCACCAAGCCACATGCTCGCTACCAAGCCACATGCTCTGCCACCAAGCCACATGCTCTGCCACCAAGCCACATGCTCTGCGTGCTCACCACCAAGCCACATGCAGCTCCAGGACTTAACTTTCCTCCTCTCCTAAACTACACAGTCTTGACTTGACTCCATTCTCTCTTTAAAGGATGTTATTATGTTTACGCATAAGCTAACATTCAGTGACTTAGGTTTTTTTTTTTTTTTTTAATAAATCAGTACTGTTCTTAGACAAGCCATATTTGTGTAGTATGACTTCAGTTCTTTCCTTATAGAGCTTTGTCTCTTTTGGCTTTCAAATCTCTATATCTAAAGCTTTGCTACATGTGTGTGTTCAACACAAACCCTTTCTCCAGCTCTGCACGAAGCTATCACATTCCTCCCGGTCTCATCCTGAATAATCTGATGCCCTCTGTTGTGTCTGGAAGATGCTGCTTTCTTGGAGTCTTCCATCTCCTGTGGCTCTTACAATCTTTCCACCTCTTCCTACACATAGTCCTGTGAGCCCTTAGGGGAGGGGTTTGATGAAGACGACTGTTGCAGACTGAATGCTCCAACCTCTCTCACTCTCTGCAAACTGTCCAGTTATGGGGTCTGTGCTATTCCCCATCTATTTCAAGAAGCATCATCTCTGATGAGGACCAAGGAAGGCACTCGCCTATGGGTATAGCAGTTTGTCATGTTATTGCTGCATTCCTTTAGCAAAATAACAGTTGGGGGCTGGAGAGATGGCTCAGAGGTTAGGAGCACTGACTGCTCTTCCAGAGGTCCTGAGTTCAATTCCCAGCAACCACATGGTGGCTCACAACCATCGATAATAAGATCTGAGGCCCTCTTCTGGCCTGCAGATATACATGTAGGCAGAGCACTGTATACATAATAAATAAATATATAAATAAATCTTAAAAAAAGAAATAGTATAAAGTTTTCCCCAGGCCCATGACCTATCTAGTCTGAGGTGATTAGCCATTTTCTCAGTGTTAGGTATGAGTTATATCTCACGCAGTGGGCCTTAAGTCCAATCATAAAAGTGGTTGGTCACTCCCATAACATCTGTGCCACTATTGCCCAGGTGTGTCTTGCAGGCTGGTCTTTGTTGTAAGTTGCAGACTTAATACATTACTTGGTGAAATTAAGGATTACTTTCCTTCTCCAGTTGCATGCAGAGAACCTGCCTGTACCATGAATGATAGTCAGTACAGGGGAAGCTTCTGCTCAGGCACTGGATCAACCCTGTGTTTAATGACATATGTAAGCGCTGTCTGCAACAATGAGGCTTTACCACCAGATTGTGTCAATAGCCTGTGGCATTTGAGGGTTTCTGTGGGGTCCCCTGGCCACAGAATGGAAATATTCACTCTTCTTATTATATGTTGGAAGTATGTAGTGTGTATTTTTATTTCCAAGATCTCATGTTTAAGAAATTGTCTTGAGTCTCAGAAGAGACATTTGATTTTAGAACAGTGTTTGGATTGTTGAAAACCATAGGGTCTGGGGGAGGGGCTGGCTCAGGGGTTAAGCACTGTTCTTCCAAAGGACCCAGATTCGATTCCTAGCACCCACATGTGGCTTACAACCATCTGTAGCTCCATTTCCAGGGGATCTAATACTGTCTTCTGGCCTCCATGGGTATTGTAATGCATATATATGCATACAAGAAAAAGCACCCATACATATATGTAATAAAATTAAATAATAATAATCGACTACAGGTACCTTTGAAATCTGAGTAAATGCATTTTTCATTATGAGAGAGCCATGAGCCTATGGTGCCAGGGGCAGAATGTTGTGATTTGACTGTGGAATTTGCCTCATAGTCTCATGTGTTTGAATGTTTGATTGCCAGCTGGAAATAGTCTTTGAGATGGAATCAGAACCCTGGGGCCACTGAGAGGCTGCTCTGGAAGTTTCTTTGTGTGGTTCAGTTTCTGTCCTCTCCGATTTCTGACTGGATGCGGTGTTGCCAGAAGCCTCACTCTTCTGTGCCTTTCCACAGTAATAGGCTGTGTCCTTTCACCCAGGTAAATTCCCTCAAGTTGCTTCTTCTTGCACATTCTTTCACAGTAGTAAAGAAACTAGCTATGATAGTTGGGTATAAAAATGTCTAAATTAAAATTATCCTCCCTCAGACTTTTGAAGGCTTTGCTCCACTCTCTTCTAGCTTTGGCATTTGCCCTGCGAAGTACACCATTGACTGACATGCTAGTTTTAACCATTAGTTTGACACAACCTTGAACCACCTGGAAGAGAGGCTCAACGAGGGATTGCCTAGATATGTGGGAAGAATGGTTTGTGGGCAGCACCATTTCATGGGCTGGGCATGGGCTGTGTAAGAGTGAGAAAAGCAACTGAGCAGTGCATGCATTCATTTCTCTGTCTCGGACCAGACATGTAATATAGTTTGTTGTTTTAATTACCTGCGGCCTTGAAGTCCCCACAAAGCTGGATAGTTACCTGAAATTGTGAGCTGAAACAAATCATTTCTCTCTGCTCTTTTATGTTAGAGTATTTCATCCCAGCATCTGAGATGAGACCAGAGCTCTGTTCTATGCCTCATCTTTTGTGTGTGACCTTTCTGTTCTCCCTGGGAAGGGTTGAGAATCATAAGTCTAGCATGGGTTCTGTTAACTAGTGTGGTGATGTGTCTTGGCCCAGGTCTATTTTCCTTCATGAGCACATGCACTTCACCCTTGGCCTTCAAGTTTGCTTTTGAAACTGGGACCTTGCAATGTAGAGAGTCATATCCTCCAGTTCTGGCTAAGTACGTGTTTTTTGTTTTTAGATTGGTGTCTGTTTTCTTCTTTACAAACTTTAATTTGTTAGAGGCCCAGCTATTTAAATGGATACTTTGTCTTCTCGCTGTATCTGTATTGCTCTCCTCACCTTTGCCTGGTTATTTCTGCCTCCTGGGAAGATACCTCAAGCTCCACTCCCAGTCTTTTTACTTAACTTCTCATGTTTGCAATTTCACTTCCCTTTTACTTCAGCACTTTCCTTTCTTAGTCTCTTTCCCCATTAAAAAAAAAAAAAAAAAAAAAAAGCCCGTGCTCCTGTGTCATGGCGCAGTGTCTTATTCTCTGAAGACTTTCATTACAGACCTCTTCAGTTTTGGTTTTGTTTTCTTGAGATGGAGTCTGCTTAGGTTGCCCAGGCTGCCTCAGCCCCTGAGTACCTGCAGTGATGACGGTGTGCCACCATGCCCAGATTTCCCTAGAGCGTTTTCAGTGTCATCTGCTCCCGGTGTTGGCTATGTCTGGTTTAGTTTTCATGGTGTTGTTTGCTGGAGTCTCCTGCCTCTCATCGCACTTCTCCCAGGGTGCTGAGATACTCAGTGGTCCATTCCTATTTTAGAATGAGCCAGATGAAGCAGACCCGTGCGCCTTGTGTGTGCTTCGTGGTGTTCATTGTTGGCCCCTCACTGTGGGGACAAGGAGCTGAGCTATCTTTTTCAGAGGAGCTTCCAATGTCAGGATGTTTGGGTCACTTTTTGCCCACTTGGCATTTTCTTTACTCTCCTATGTGTGGGGAAAACCCCTTCGCATGTTCCCTAAAGTGTCAGCCAATGTTTTTAATTTCCATTTTTTGTCTCCACCCTAGCCTGAGAGGAAACTGGAGGCCTGCAGAGCTGACGGTGGAAGCTGCTCAGCCCTGTGACCGGAACCTTCTGGATCTCTCTAGTTCTCTACTTTTCATATTCTAGACTGGTTTCTATCCCAAGTCAACTTCCACGCTATTGCTAACTGGGCTGCTGTTTCTACTCTCCTGAGCCCTGTATCGGCCTGTGGGTCTCATCCACAGTCATTTCAGTGGCGTTCTGAAAGAGGAAAGAATATAAACACCTCAGCCAGGCTCTCAGTATGGCAGATATCCTGCATATCATATACTTGCATTATGGTTCATAACAGTAACAGAATTACAATTACGAAGTAGCAATGAAAGTAATTTTATGGTTGGAGGTCATGACATTACATAAAGTATAACAGTGGTATGCAGCTGCATTTTTCAAACACGTAGGAGGAGCCTGCAGAATATAGCAATAGTTCACCAGTGCACATCGCTGATGGCTATGTACACTATGTTCCAGGCATCACCCACAGGTGATGCTTTCGTAGGCCGACAGCACGGTAAGTCTATTCATGCTAGCTGCACCACTCATGTAACTAATGCATTATGTCATCGCCTGGTGTGTATCACAGGCCAAGAGGAAGTTTTGACTCTTTTACAGCCTTATGGAAACACTACCATGTGTGATGCCTAAGTGTCACTGTGTAGATATGACTAATTTAAATGGACATCTAGGGCTGAGGACAGAGTGGAGCATCCACTCACATGTAGCAGGCCCTGGGGTTCATCTCTAGTGTTGGGGTCAAAACTGGAATAGATGCCAGGGTGACTGGAGCCTCCGACGATCTCAACACTTCAGAGGCTGAAACAGAAAAGACAGCTGTGGGGTTGAGGCCAGCCTGGGCTACAGGGAGATTGACAGCAGGACCATGTCACAATTCTTGCCCACCTCAAAAAAAAAAAAAAAAAAAAAAAAAGAATAAATCAAATGGCCTCACATGCCAAGTGATTGCACAGACAAAAAGCCTCAGAGTCCACAGACATTTTCTTTTCTTTCTTTCTTTTTTTTTCCCCCCTAAGGCAGGGTTTCTCTGTGTAGCCCTGGCTATCCTGGATCTTACTATGTAGACCAGGCTAGCCTCAAACTCAGTGATCCACCTGCCTCCTGCCTCATGTACACCATCACACCTGGCCTGACCTGACCTTTTTTTTTTTTTTTTTTAATTTAAAGAAGTTTGGCATGTACTGATGGTACTGGACCAGGTAAGTGCTCTATCACAGAAGTCTATCCCCGTTCTCATGTGTATGTGTATATGCGTATTTGCATGTGTGTGTGACACAAGGGTGGAGGTCTGCATGGATGTTTGTTCATGTGGAAGTCAGAGGTTGGACTCAATCATCCTTGATGACCCAACCACTTTATCCCGTAGGGAGGGTCTCACAGTTAAACCCAGTGCCCAATGCCAGTGTGGCTAGTCTTGCCAGCCAGCTTGCTCTGGGAATTCTGTCTCCACCTTTAGAGGCTGGGATTACAAGTGACCTGCCACACACACACCTAGCGTTTCTCTAGGCTCTGGGGGACCTGAACTCAGCCCTTACACTTGCATGGCAAGTTGTTTAAAACTGAGTCATCTCCCCAGCCCCCTGAAGATCTATTTAATTGGTTAGAATTGTTCTCTCTCTCTCTCTCTCTCTCTCTCTCTCTCTCTCTCTCTCTCTCTCTCTCTCTCTCCTTCAAGACAGGATTTCTCTGTGTAGCTTTGGATGTCCCAGACTTGCTTTGTAGACCAGGCTGGCCTCAAACTCACAGAGATCTGCCTGCCTCTACCTCCCGAGTGCTGGGATTAAAGGTGTGCAACACCACACTTTGTAGAATTAACCACAGTACCATAATCTAGGACGTGGGAGGTAGAGGCAGAGTTCAAGGTCATTCTTGGCCACATAGTGAGTTCACGATCAACTTGAGCTGAGTGGGACGCTGTCACTTAATGATCTCACCTCTTACCAGAGGACTAAATGCCTATCCATGCCTATGGCTGGCTTCTCTATTCATGACAGTGAGGAAATGGAACCAGCTATTAACAATATCTACAAGACATTCACAAAGAGGCAGAGGCAGTCCAATCCCTGTGAGTTTGAGATCTTAGAGCCAGGTCTACAGAGTGAGCTCCAGGACAGTCAGGGCTATACACGCACACATGCATGCACGCGCGCGCACA
Organism: Acomys russatus; assembly: GCF_903995435.1. NCBI lineage: Eukaryota > Metazoa > Chordata > Mammalia > Rodentia > Muridae > Acomys > Acomys russatus. Next base: position 4,769,487 of record NC_067147.1, read on the forward strand.
CACACAAAGAAAAAACAACAACAAAAAACCAAACCATAGCAACAACAACAACAACAACAAAAAACCGTGTCTTGAAAAAAACCAAAACCCAAGCTGGGCACAGTGGCCCAGCCTGGAATCCTAGCACTCAGGAAGCAGAGGCAGGTGGATTGCTGTGAGTTCGAGGCCAACCTGGTTTACAAAGCAAGTCCAGGACAGCCAAGGCTACACAGAGAAACCCTGTCTCAAACAAAAACAAAAACAAAACAAAACAAAAACCCAAAACTCAGTGGGGGGAGGGTAGGGAGGATGAGGGGGGCATAGTCAGGGGTAGGGTGGAGAGTTGGCGGGTGATGCAAGGAGCTGCTCTCCTGGGCCTCCTCCTGGTTCCTGGGACCTCGCTTCTCACGGTGGAGCCGCACAGCTTTTGATGGTGGTTAGGTGTAGATGGGTCATTATTTATGTCCTACCAACCTCTTTTCCTGGATGCTGACCTCTGCCTATGCTTGGAAGAACACTAAGGCAGGTCCTTCGGCCTTCGTAATTGGGAAAGCAACTTCAGAGTGGCAGGTAGAGGGAGACTTGCCATGCCAGGGCCCTGGTTACCGAGAGGTGATGACAACAGCTTCTCTTTAGTACTTGTGTATAGGACAAGCCTATATATAGTAAGTGAGTGACCGAGGCCACCACACAGCGGCCATGGCGGCTGCAGTGAGAAGCACTCCTCTGTCTGGGTAAAGAAACTGCACTTGTCTGAGGCTAAGGGACTTGCCTGCGGTTCCACACTAGAAACTAGAGAAAGCAAATGCTGGGAGCTAGATCTGCCATCTTTGAAGGCCATGCTGGTAATAGTTGTCAGAAATGTGTTGGGTCCCAAAGAAAGAGGCCACCGTTCCAACTGGGGTGTCTGGAGAAGGCAAACTTCACTCTTGATCCAATTAAAAGGATGTGCTCAGAAGAGTAAAGACACGGAGGAGACGGCTGGTTTCCTATTGGCTGGGCCCCAGCTCACAGTCGGAAAAGAATTGGTGCCCAGGAAGGGAAGAGGCTCACAGCTCCAGGCCATCAAATTCCTGGAATACAGAGGAGGACCTGTATTTCACCACAGAGGAGGTGGTGGGGATTATAATATTTGCATAAAAGTCTTACAAGGTGGGGTGTGTGTGTGTGTGTGTAAATATTTGAATTCATTGTCCTAAGCATGAGTTTTATAGGAAAGACCCTCCTTTGATGTTTCTTACAATGGTGGTGGTGGTGGCAGCTTCTTTCTGCTATGTCAGGGGAGAAATCCAGGACACTGTTCCGCCTGGTGAGTACTGAACCCAGCACTGAGGTGTGGACCAGGAAAAGGTGCTGGTTTGGGGACTCAGCAAAGCTGTGGACTAAGTTCTACCTATCTCATGTGAAATAGAGGCCATTTCCTAAGCGTGGGTGGGGATGGCTTTCCTAATCTGTAAACAGGGACTCACTTTTAACTTTAGCATGAGAAATCAAGAAGACATGGTATTGATCAGAGTTCCGGAGGAACAGAACTGCTAGAACAAGTGGCTGGCTAGTCCACCGATGGCTGCCTCCCAGCCGCAAGTCCAAGAACCTGGTAGCTATTCAGCCTGGACGGCTGATGAGGCGGGATGTCTCAGCTGGTCTTCAGCCTACACTGGGATCCTAAAGAGCAGGCTCTAATGCCTCGACAGCAGGGCAGATGAACCTACAACAAAGGTCAGAGCAAAGAAGAGCCCCAAGCTCCCTTCCTCCATGTCCTTCGACTGATAGAACGTTTATTTAAGGTGGGTTTTGTTTTTTGTTCTTTCCAACCTTAAAGGATCCAGCTGCATGGGCTTTAGTTGATTACAGATGTGGTCCAGCTATCAACCAAGGTCATCTATTTACCCTGAGCACCACTTTTGTCTTTGGGTAGCATTCCTGTGAAATGCAGGGCCACGACACAGAACTTATCTTTTGACAGCAGTAATTTCTCACAGTGCCAGCCTGTTAAATGTTCAGCACTTCTTTTATTGTTGGTGCAGGCTGTGAACTCAAGTTGTAGACCGGGCTGGCCTCCAACTCTGTAACCTGAGGCTAGCCTGGAACTCCTGATCCTCCTGCGTCTACTTCCTGAGTGCTGGGATTGTGCTAACACATCCGTTGATCTGATGCTGTGGACTGTGTGCAGGGCTGTGTGCACACTAGCCAAGCACTCAGTGAGTCTTTTTTGACCTGAATGTTCCCTTGAAATGTGTTGGCTTGGCTGGTGGTAGCACATGCCTTTAATCCCAGCACTCTGGAGGCAGAGTTAGGCATTCTCTGAGTTCAAGGCCAGCCTGGTCTACAAATCAAGTCCAGGACAGCCAGGGCTATACAGAGAAACCCTTACTTGAAAAACAAAAACAAAAACAAAAGACAAAACAAAAACAACAACAACAACAAAAAAAAAAAAAAAAAAAAAAAAAAAAAAAAGAAAGAAAGAAAAAAAAGAAGAAAAAAAGAAAGAAAGAAAGAAAGAAAGAAAGAAAAGAAGAGAAAGAAAAGAAAAACCAGAAGGAAATGTGTTGGCTTATCGTGATTCTCCTCTGACCGATGTTGCACACACCTGTGAACAGAGGGTGGCTTAGATGGGCACAGAGCCTGTACTCTGACTCTTGCCCTTCACAGCACATATGTCACAAGAGGAAACTACAGGCTGGGCTGCGGCTCATTTGGTAGAATGCTTTCCTTCTATGCACTAAGCCTGGGACCAGGCTCCAGAACTGCATCAACTGTGCATGATGCCGTGCATGTATAGTCTGCGCGCTCTGGAGGTGCAGGTGTGAGGATCTGACGTTCAGGCTCATCCTGAGGTTACCTCAGGGTCCATGAGACCCTGTGACAAACAAGCCAAGGGAAACACGGAACCATAATCTGGAGCAATAATGAGAGGAGGGCCATGAACAAATGTCAACTCTCCAAGAGAATGTGAAAGTGGGTCAGCGAGTGTTAATTATGGGGTCTGAGGGGAGTCTCGGCTGGTAAAGTGCCGGGCACTGGCATGAGGGCCTGAGCTTGGTCCCCAGTACCCATGTGAGGGCCCTTCTCAAGGGACGAGCAGAGGCAGAGGGTCCCTGGAGCCTGCCAGCCAGGCAGCTGATAAATGAGCTCTGGGTTCAGTGAGAGTTTACTACAAAAAATAAGGTGAGGCATGCTGTTCCCCACCTTTCATCCACGCCCTGGGGAGGCAGAGGCAGAGGCAGGTGGACCTCCAGTCCACACAGCTCAGTCTAGGACAGACAGGACTACATAGGGAGACTTTTTTTTTTTTCAATAAACAAAACAAACAAATGAAGAACAGTTAAGGAAGACAGCTAACATTGATCTCTGGCCTCCAGACAGGTCTCACACACACACACACACACACACAGACACACACACACACACACACACACACACACACACACACACACACACACACACACACACACACACACACACACCCCTTTTGAAATAATTGTAAATGGAAACCAGAAATGTCTAAATTTGGGGGGAGAGGGGTGCTTGGTGTAACATATTCCCAGAATATTTTATTTTTCTTACTCGTTTCTCTTCTTTTCGTTTCCCTCCTCTGTATGTGCGAAGAGAAGGGCTCCAGGCAGGAGAGGATGCTCAGAGGCAGCTGAGCAGCACCTGAACATGGGTGTGGCTACAGGAGAGGAAGCAAGAGCCCACCCTCCCCACCCCCCTCACCCCCACCCCTACCTTTAATCACAGGCAGAGCCACGGATGCTCCTGTCCCTTCTGTTCTTGAGAAGAGATGAGGGTTTTCTTTCACTGTTATAGTTAGTCCTTAGAGACATTGGCCCTCATTTTGTCTACTTGTGTATGTGTGTGTGTGTGTGTGCGTGCATGCGCGCATGTGAGTGTAGGCTACACGCATGGGAATACCCACAAAATCAGAAGAGGTCAACAGGTGGCTGTGATGCGGCTGACGTAGGGTCTCCGAAGGACCCCAAGTGCTCTCACCTGTGGCCCAGCTCCCCAGCTCCAGCACGTTTCCTTTTAAAGTAAGTATCTTAATTGTACAACTGTGTGAGGTGCAGTCACTATTTTCGTGTATGCAGTGTGCAGTGAGCACGCCGGGTGAGAAACGAGTCTCCTCTGTGATTATTGGTCCACAACTGTCCTGCAGGGCTAGAGATGAACCCAGCACCTTCCCCATACCAGGTGAGCTCTGTGCCACCCAGCTACATCCCCAGCCCTGTATTATTTTTAATTTGAGACAAGGCCTGACCAAACTGTCCCAGCTGGCCTTAAACTTACACCTCCCCTGCCTCAACATTCAGAGTATCAGGGATTACAGGCACGTGCCACTATCTAGCTAATAATCTTTGTTTTTTGTTTGGTTTGTTTTGGCAAAAAAAAAAAGATCTCCCTCTGTGGGCCAAGCTAGTCTAACATTCATTATATATGGCAAAACTGGCTTTGAACCCATGATCCTCCTGTCTCTAAGGCCTGTGTGCTGGGATAACGGCTATGGGATCCTATATGAGGTAAAAGAAAATCTGACCGATATATAAGCATTGTACATATTCGTGGGCTTTATGTAGTATGATGCTTTAATATCAGGACTGATCAAAGCAACACAATTAATTTCCCCACCTTCTTATCACTTCTTTGTGGTTAGGGAATTCAAGCTCCTTTGGAAAGATATTTTCCTCATACATAAAATATTTTACAATATAGTTTTATATAGCAATGCTAAGAGCACTTTTCTTCACATTGGCTAGAAGGGCTTGAGTTACATGGACTCTATAATATTCATACCGTAGCTCTAATTCCTAAATTGCCATTTATGGGATTTTTTTAAAGGCTTAATGGCTAGGATGGGGGGGGGGGAAGAATATGTAAATGTATATAAGTGGCTGAGAAAAAAAAAAAACCTCAAGAAAATAAGTAGTATGGTATCTTACATCCAAAAAGGAAGTGGCACTGGATTTGAAGGGGAGTTGCCATGAACAAACAGTGGCCTCTTTGGAAGACTGACTGTGTGGCCATGGAGTCATCAGTGCCCCTAGAGACAGCCATGGGCTGTGGATCTCCTCAAACCCCAGGTCTTTTTATTTATTTATTTATTTATTGAATTTTATTATTCAGATTACATCTCAGTTGTTGTCCCCTCTCTTATATCTTCCCTTTTCCCCTCCCTCCCTCTTTCACCCTATTCCCCTCCCCTAGACCTGTGACAGAAGGGGACATCCTCCCCGACCATATGATCACAGCCTATCAGGTCTCATCCAGATAGCCTGCTTCCCCTTTCCTCTGAGTGCCACCAGGCCTCCCCACCAAGGGGAAGTGGTCAATTAGGGGAAACCAGAGTTCATGTCAGAGGCAGTCCCTGCTCTCTACACAACTATGGACAATGTCCCATCCATTGGCCAGATCTGAATAAGGGAGTCTAGGTTTAGTGCACACATTGTCCTTGGTTGGTACAGCGGTTTGTGCAGGCCCCTTCTGGGTCCAGATCTGCCAGCCTTATGGACTTCTTGTAGGGTTCGTGGACCCTCTGGGTCCTTCTATCTCCCCATTCTTCCATACCACTCTCACCTGGAGTCCCAATAGCAAGTCCCAGCATCTGTCCCAGTCCCCCACTAAATGAAGACTCTCAGGGGACATCCATGTTGGGCTAGTATCCAATTATAAGTGAGTATATACCATGTGCATCTTTCTGGGTCTGGGTTAACTAAGGATGATCATTTCTAGTTCTATCCATTTGCCTGCAAGTTTCAAGATTTCCTTGCTTTTAATAGCTGAGTAGTATTCCATAGTGTAAGTGTACCACAGTTTCTTTATTCACTCTTCGACTGAGGGACATCTAGGTTGTTTCCAGATTCTGGCTATTACAAATAAGGCTGCTATGAACATAGTTGAGCAAATGTCCTTGTTGTGTGGTGGAGCATCTTTGGGGTATATTCCAAGGAGTGGAATAGCTGGGTCTTAAGGTAACACTATTCCCAATTTTCTTTTAAGAACCATGCAAACAATTGCAAAATTCAAGCATGTGCCCTTTGTCCTAACTTCTAGACTAAACTTTCTTTTACTGGTCAGCGTTTCAAGGCTGTGTCCATCCAAGGTATAGACCTAAAGCTTACTCAAGGGGGAATTTGCCCATTTGGGTGGCTGCAGCTGTGGCTTACAGTGAAGTCTGGCAGCAGCTTGTCTTCTCCTGGTCACTTAGCCCTGGGCTCCTTCATTTTCTTTTGTGCAATGCATGGCTCCTCGGACATCCTCTTCCTTTCATCCATGCTAGGAGGACCTCAGCATGTGAGGCCTCTGCCTGCCTCTGCCTCCCCAGTGCTGAGATTAAAGGTGTGCACTGTCATGCCCGGCTTATTAGTTTTTAATTATATGAGTGTGTATGGGTCTGTGCGTGCATATGTGTACCTAAGTGCAAGGGCCCAAGGGAGGCAGGATCTCCTTGGAGCTGGAGTTTCAGGAGGTTGTGAGCCACCTGGTGTGAGTGCTGGAGTCTGAATTTGAGGCCTCTGCAAGAACATCAAGTGCTTTTTACCACTGAGCCCCTCAACCTTGTTTATTGAGTCTTACTGGGACCCAGAGCTCTGGGACTGGGCGAGGCTTACTGCCCAGCGGGGCCCAGGTGTCTGTCTGTATCTGCCTTCCCAGCACTAGAACTACATGTGCGCACCACCACACTCTGCTTTGTATTGGGTTGTGGCAGTCAAACTGCACACATGGCACTTGCTTTACGATCCCCTAGCCCCATCCTCCCCTTTCTAAAACATTCAACTACAACAAATTAAGTTTAGAAATCTTTCAACTGCATCCCTCCTCTTATGGGTGAAGTTTAACTTTCAAAGCTAAAAGCACGATTTTGGGGCATAATTATGAAATGAACATTCACCAGAGATGTTTTTCAACTCTTTAGTTGGGGAAACTGGAAAAATGTTAAGACCGGTTCAAAGGAGAAATTGAAGACCAGATAGATGGGCATATGATTTAATGTGTTATATGTAATGTGGACATAACAAGGTATTATAGTAAATAAATTGCCCACAAAACATTGTCATACAAAATTGTATACAAACTATGTGTATAAATCATGATAATCTGAGAATATCAGGGGTCCCCTCTCTCTGTGTCTCTGTGTCTCTCTCTCTGTCTTTGTCTCTCTCTCTCTGTGGGACAGAGTCTCACTATTTAGTCCTATCTAGCCTGGAATTTAGAGAGATCCTTCTGTCCTTGTGTCCTAAGTGCTAGGATTAAAGAAAAGCCTGTTACCACAAACATCTGTATGGCCCGAAGCTTACTTACATTGCTCCAAACAAAAATTATTTGTTACCATTTTTCTGCAGCGTGCTCTTTCAAAACGTTTTAAAAATTATTTTGCTTGCATGTATATATACATGTATGTGTGTGTGTGTGTGTGTGTGTCTGCACATGCATGTGGAGGCTGGACACTGATGTCAAGTGTCCCCCTGAACTGTTCTTTAGCTTTTAAAATAGTTAATTTTTAAATGTTTGTTTGCTTGTTTGTTTGTTTGTTTGTTTGTTTTTCTTTCCGGCCCCTTCACCTTATTTTTGGGGACAGGGTCTCTGGCTGAGCTGGGAGCTTGCTGAGTTAGCTAGACTGGCCGGCCAGCATGTCCCAGGGCCTTTCCCGTCACCGTGTCCCCGAGCTGTGGTTACAATCATGCACCACTGACTTTCCTGAGTTTGGTTCTGGGAGATCAAGCCCGAGCTTGTACAGCACACAGTGGACTGCGTCCCTGGTGTCACAGGCCCTAGCACGTAGCATATGCATGTGCATTCACAAGCACCGTGACGTTCCCCCAGATTCCTTCGATACTCAGTACCTCTTCATCACATAATAATCACAAGTATGTGAATATTTATTAGTATTGCTGACTCCAACTTTATATTTCAACCTTGGCCTGACGCTCTAGACAATGACCCCACGTATGACCTCCAACTTCTTCCCAGTACATATGGGAAAGATTTTTCAACTCTGAGGTGTGTAATGTATTTCTACTCATCTTCCCCAAACTGACCTTAGATTCTCTCCCACAGAGACTGTTTTTCAAGGTTCTGGAGCTGATGATGGCATGGTGTGTGTGTGTGTGTGTGTGTGTGTGTGTGTGTGTGTGTGTGTGTGTGCTAGAGTGACTCGAGGCTGTTTTCTCTGCAGTGGGTTGAGAGGCCTGGATCTCGGGAATCTGCATGTTTGTGTCCATCCAAATGCTTTCAAAATGCAGCTATGACTTAGGTCTTCCCAGTGTCCTCATCTTAGCAACGGAGCTTGCTGAGGTCAAATGCTTAACCTTTGTCCCAGTTCTGTAACCTGCACAATTATATTTAGGATCAGAAAAGCCTGCCTGTCCTGTGGCCACACACGTAAGAATGTCTTAAATTTCACCACATCTGTACCCTGAGACTAAAATTTAATGCTTCATGGTTCCTTCTTCCTTCTCTTCTCTCTCTCTCTCTCTTTCTTTCTCCCTCTCTCTCTCTCTCCCTCCCTTTCTCTCCCTCCCTCCTTCCCTCTCTCGCTCTTCCTTCCTTCCTTCCTTCCTTCCTTTCTGTTTGTCTTTTTTCCTCTTTTTTAACTCTTCAGGGCAGTCACAAATAGCCGTTTCATTGTACAATCTTTTTAATTATCATTGTTGTCATAGCAACCACATTTAACAGCAGCAAGAGCCCCCAAGCCTTGCTCTCTACCCACTCCTCACACCACCGCCAGGGCCACTGCGAGTAATCCCACAGTCTTTTGAGCTGCATACTATTGTCCCCTGTGTACAGTTAGCTGTAGCCAGGGCCCTATCCAGAACCAGAATCCCTCTCAGAGTGTTTGGAAGCAACTTGGTGCTGCACAGATGCAGTCAGGATTGAGGAAGCAACCACAGTCTTTTGCTAGAATGGGTCTAACAAAGTACCACAAACTAGACTATTTAAGTAGAGGGTCACTGTCTCTCTGTTTTGTTTGTTGGAAGCCCACAATCAGTGTCACCAGGGCTGGTTCCTTCTGCGGATGATCCAGGCTCTCTCTGAGCTCCCGGATTTTACTTAAACCATGACAGCACATGATGCTTTTTCTGTGTGTCTGCCCAAACTTCCCCTTTGACAAGGATCCCACTCACTGGATTAAGACCCACTGTAATAACACCCCCATCTAACTGATTATATCTGCACTGATTTATTTCTAAGTGAACTCACAGTCTGAGGTGCTGGGGGGAGGGACAGTTAGAGCTCCACCCTAGACATTTTGAGAGATACCATCCAACCCATGATAACACCATAAAGGGGTGACTAGCATCCGGAGGCGAGTGACACGGAGATGCTGTGTGCACTTGTGCCATGTATTCCCCACCAGTCCCTCCATATCCCCCTTTCTTGTTCTGTGTCTGGAAGGCCGAGCAGTGTAGACAGCATGCCGAGTGTTCCTGCCCTCTACTGGCTTCTCTTTGACAGAGGTGATGAGAGGGGAAGGTGGGAACCTTAGAGATGGGAGGACATGTAAGACGGAGTAGCTTCTCTGTGTTCCCCTTGATTTTGTTTTTGAAGATTAAGATTTTTTTCTTTTTTCTCTTTTCTTTCTTGGTTTTTTTTTTTTTTTTTTTTTTTTTTTTTTTAGTTTTTGGAGACAGGGTTTCTCTGTGTAGCTCTGGCTCCCTGCAATCATTCTGTAGACTAGGCTAGCCTTGAACTCACAGAGATCCACCTGCCTCTGCCTCCTGGGTGCTGGGATTAAAGGTGTGCACCACTGACCAACAAGACAGTATTTTAAATTATGTGTTTGTGTGTGTGTGTCTGTGGGTTTGTTCAGGTGAGTGCAGTGCCTGTAAAGGCCAGAGAGGGTGTTGGACCCCTGGAGCTATCTGAGTGCTGGGAACCAGATGGCAAGAACAGCAGTCCTGTTCCTAACCACCAAGCCATCTTTCCAGCCCCTGTTTCTCTCACTTTTAACATTTGACAGCGAAATGTTTAATAATTACAAAACGAGTGACTGTTGATGGGTCAGGAGGTTTTACATAAGAAGAGCTGATATTCACTCTGTGTGTGTGTGTGTATGTGTGTATTTGTGTCTGTGTATGTGTGTGCGTGTCTGTGTCTGTGTGTGTGTGTCATGTCTTGTCTATTTTTGCTGCTATAATAGGTCAGACTGAATAATTTATAAAGAATAGAAATTTATTCGTCTCTCATTTCAAGAGACTGGCGCATCCAGGAACCTTTAGGCTTGACCCCGTGGCAAGCCCATGTATATTTTTTAAGCTCTAATCTAGTAAAAGCTCTTCTCTGGAGCTTTCTTAACTACACTCCCCAGAACATGAACATTGAATTTGTGCATCCCCAGTGTCCTCAGCCCTCAGCACTTAGGGCGGGTGCTGTGTAACAGTTTCCACCAAGATTAAAATATTTCATCTTGCAGGAAGGCTCCTTAAACAGGAAGGTAAGCAAACAGCTTCAGGAAGTTCCTGAAATGGCCTCCCTCTGCCAGAGTAACAATAAAAGCTCAGAGTCCTTTCTCAGATGCCACAGATCAAGGCTGCGGAGGAGACTCTACTGTTAGACCAGCTACCTGGAAGAAGCAGAAAACAGCCAATCTGCCTGAAGAGGTTTAGACAACCCAGGCACCTGGCAAGGGCACTCTCCTGCCTGCAGGCTGTGTAGTAGGCTTCCGGTTTCCCATCTTTGTGAGCTATCACCCATGCTGGCACAGGCTTTGGTGATGCAGCTGCCCCTGTGTCATTTCTGATCTCCTAATTAACCCCTCACATGTATTACTTACAATATGTAACCCAGTGAAACTCATTGGCTCACCAAGCTGGACTTGGGTGGTACCCATACTTTGGTCTGTCATGGGCTCCCTACTTGGGGTCAGTGGACGTGTGTGTTGTGTCTCCCCAGCAGTTTTGTCACACGATGGCAGGCTAATATCCAGTTCATCTCTATGGTTCCAGCCTGCAGTGTGCTTCTGAGAGGGGAGGTTGCTGGTGACCGGCTCTCAAAGAAATCTCTTCTTACCATTCCTCCCTGACTTCTTGAGTCTGGGGCAGCTCGGTGCAAGTGGTTATGGCTTACAGATTTCCTGTTTGCCAGCTTTCTTTCCTGTCCCTTTCTCCCCCCTTTCCTTCTCTCTTTATTATTTTTTGGCTGGCCTGCAGAGAAATGGGTTTCATGGTGATGTTTTCATACAACACAGCACTAAACCTTGCTTACTCACCCCTCCACTGTGCTCCCATCCCCCAACCTCCCGTCTTACTAGCTTTGATTTCTACAGGGGGGCTCCTGTCTGCTGGATCTGACCAGAGTTTCTGATCCTCCCCAGGACAAGTTCCTCAGCCTCTACTTTCCAGTTCTGCCCTAGTTAACAACCACCTTTTGTCCTTTTGTCAGAACCCAGGGACTAAAGGAAACTTTTCTCTCTCTTTGTTGAGGACGTTGAACACTTGGACCCCCTCCCTCAGCCTTTTCAAGGACAGCTCCTGCCTATCTATTTCTACTACAGCCTAGAAGGAATATTTATTTAAAATCCTATGTCCATGTGCCTGTGGCTCCTGTTGCACGTTATGGTGTTTTCTCAGAATAGACTCAAGACCTCTATTTCTGTGAAGAAGACCCCCAGGGGTGGTTCTCACTGTGGTGCGTTCTATCTGATATGCCTCTGGAGGGCCATTCAAGGCTCAGCATATAGTCTGATGCTTGCCTGCAGTCCCTACGCCTCTCCCTCTCCCACAGCTCAGCTGGAGCCTTACGGAAGCACGAGACATGTGCTCTAAGAGAAATAATGACCGGGGCCTGTCAAGATGACTTCGGCTGCCAAGCCTGATGACCTGAGTTCGATCCGAGGATCCACATAGTGGAGACCAAGTCTCTTCTGACTCTCACATGCCAAACTGGCTGTCTTGAGCCACACCCTCCCCAATAAATAAAGTGTAATAAAGAAGAAATGGTAAATATTTGAATTAACGAAAGGCGATTTCTCTGACCCTATACTCACTGTATACATGTGCTAAAATATGTACTCTGTATGTACGGTTATTATGTGTCAATTAAAAAAATAAAGAGCGCAGTATTTTTTAAAAATCCAAATATAATGCTTTCTGGTTTTCATGTTAGCGTTTGGTTATTTGAAACTCAACGCACTCGAGGTTACTGGCGTGCATTGTACTCTCCAAGGTTAAGACTCTGGGTTAGGCAATAAGCATCTTGGGTAACAAGATGTCTTTTTCCCCGCGTCCTTCCTCCACCTCTTAGAACCAGGAGCGCGGAGACAACTCGCGTTGTTGCCTGCTTCTTCCCGGGAAGGAGGGAATTAGAGAATCGGCGGGTCCCAGACCGGAGGGAGGGATCTGGCTGTGGCTACGATTTCCTCCCGCCACTCCGGAACCCTAGCAGGGAGCTGCTGGGACAAGGAAACTAGGGAGGCGCCACCGAAGCTACAGGGCGGGCGGCGGGGGCGTGGCTTCGGGGGAGGTGGGCGGGGCCGCGGCTGGCGGGGCGGGGTTCGGCCGGGGCGGGGCCACGGCGGGCAGCGCGGGGTGAGCCCGGCAAACCGTGGTCTCGGCGCTCCGGGACTCGCAGGAGCTCCGGCTGCAGTCTTCGCGCGCAGCCCCCGCCGCCTCCGTCCAAGCGGGCTCAGCCCGGTGCGGCCGGCGGCTGTGGCGATGTGATCCGGGGCCCGCGGGCGCGGCAGGTTCGCCGCGATGTGGCTCAAGCCGGAGGAGGTGCTGCTCAAGAACGCGCTGAAGCTCTGGGTGACCCAGAAGAGCAGCTGCTACTTCGTCTTGCAGCGGCGCCGCGGGCACGGCGAGGGGGGCGGCCGCCTCACCGGTAAGGGGCGCGCGCGGAGGCTCGGCCTGGCCTCTGTCCCTGCTTGCTGACCGGCCGCGTCGCAGGTGGTGTTTCGGTGGCAGCCGCCAAGGCCAGGACGGCCTTGCCTATGGCTTGTTTTCCTTTCTCCTTCGTTTCTCACGCGAGCTCCGGTCGGGCTTGGGAGCTTAGGGACCCACGGGCAGGGAGAGGCAGGTGCATCTGATGTGACCTGGCTCGCGAACGCTGGAGAAGTGGCTTCTAGAGCTTGCCCAAAGGCTGCGGGGTCCGGGCGCCCTAGGGCCCCGCCAGGTGACAGAAGGGTGCGCCCGGGCAGGCCTGAACTTGGCCATCTGGACGCAGCTGTAGCTCCAGGTGGTGTTGCAGTTGGGAACCTAAGGCCAGACCCTTGTCGGAAGGCTCTAGAGAGCCTGGACTTTGTGGTTCAGGAGCCAGGGGCTGTCCTTGCTCCGAAGGGAAACTGAGGCACTGCAGTGCCTAAGTTTGTAATAGGAACAGTGAAATCAAGCGCAGCAGTTTGTTTCTCCGTTCCGTGTCTTTTAGGGAATGATAGGACAGAAACCTAGGGCTTTGAAGTTGCCCAAAACAAGGCATTTCCTAAAAGTTGCCACTCATAGCTGTTAGAAACTGGGACCAGCTGGCATTATTAGCTAGAGCGTCGGCTTAATTGGTGAAGGAGAATTGCGGTACTGTAACCCAGGGGATCGAAATGAATCCTTTCGATAAAGAGCCAGGATAAAAGGGGCCTAGGATGATGGCCCTTTCACAACCTTTTACTGAACGGCTCTGAGGAAGTCACTGGGCGGAAACTGTGTGCCCAGGTTAATTGTTGGTGACTGTCTGCTCCTGGGCCAGTCAGGGGAAGGCCCTTTGGGAGTACAGCCTGGTTGGAGAAACTGAGGAAATACCCCTAAAGCCATGTGACAAAAGGCAGGATATTTTAGCTTCAGAGACCTCAGGAGTGGGTAAAAGACGGCAGGCTTGCGGTGAAAGGGTTAGTAGTAGACAGTGAAGGGTCCTGGATATGGCAGTGGGGTGGGGTGGGGACACATTAGTCTCCCTGAGCTTCGTGGGGGAAGAGTTACTGTAGGAGGCAGGAGGCCACTGGGACTTTTATGAGCCCCTGAGCAGCACAGTGAGGTTTAGATGGGAGAACAAGAACTTGGAAATGTACTGTACCGTGCTGCCGCGGAGGCCAAGCGGCTGGAGAGGGCTGTGTGTGTACCCTGAGCACTGAGGACCGTGGCTTAAGTAGAGGGTCTGGCATAGAGGTAGGTGGTCTTCTGTTGCGGAGGGTGACTGTTGGGCAGGAGACTTGTAAACTGGGAGGCATAAGAACAGCCTGTTCCCTAAGACTTTCAGCCCTGCCCACCTGTGCTTACTGCCCTGGGAAAGAATCGGTGGGCCAGGTGGAGTGTAAGGGCCTGACGTCTTGCGTACTCTCCATGTAGCAGGGTCCACATGGGGAGGGCAGAGCCGCCTCTCGGTGCTGCGTGAGGCTTCAGAGAGTTTATGGCTCAGATGTACAGAGTTCATTTGTACTGAGTTCAGAGCAGTGCGGGCTCCTCCCTGCTCAGGTCTTGTGTTTGGGATCCCTGTGGCGTTTTCTTCCCTGTGTTTCCTTTGTCTTGCTCTTGTGAGAATGCAGAAATGTCTCTTCTTCTCCTCTTGGAGACATAGTATAAAATATGTAGCCCAGGCTAGCCTCCCCATGCTCTTGCTGCCTCAGCTCTGGGAGGGCAGGGAGCTATAGGGGTCACCATGTCTGGCTCAGACATTTCTTAATGGCAACAAGATAAATGGGAAAAGGGGAAAGCCAACTAAGAGAAGATAATTCCTTTCTTACAGACCTAGAATCTCTTGTTGATTTTCAGGTTGAGATGCCCTTTGCAGCCTGACTCTTGACCTTTGAACATTTATTGAGCAACCCAGATGTAGGGTATTACCCTTGAACTTGTCTTTATCAGGCAAGTAGGAATGTTGCCCAGTCAGGACCAGTGAGGTCTGGCAATTGTGGGAGAACATAGAAATGTAATTGGCAGATTGTAATAATGTAAGAGTTTATGGTTTACAGTGTGTTTAAAGGAAATAGTAAGGCTGAAATGATGGGTGTTCTGGCTACTTCTAGGCCTCTTTTTTGCAGAGAAATCAGCAGACTGGCTAACAGGTCAGAAATAAAGAAGAGAGTACAGTAATCTTTCCCTTTTATTGTTATTCTAAATTTGTTATTAGATAGTACATGTTTAGGCATACAAAAGTCCACAGGTTAGAATAATTTGGATTGCCCATTTTCAGAAACAAAAGCTTTCATCTGAGGGGTATAATTTACCCTCCTACACACACACACACATACATACACACACACACACACACACACTTTTTATATATACCTCCATTTTTTAAAAATTGAATTTTAATTTTTTATAATTTATTCAGATCCTGATTGTTATCCCCTCGATTGTATCTTCCCTTTCCTACCCTCCCTCCTTCTTCTGCCCTATTCCCCTCCCCTAGACTTCTGACAGAAGGGGACCTCCTCCCCGACTATACGACCACAGCCTTGCATTGTCCTTGGTTGGTACAGCAGTTTGTGCAGCCTTCTGCCCCTCCCTCCCCCATCCAGATCTGCCAGCCTTGATGATGTCCTTGTGGTCTCCAGAATCCTCTGGATTCTTCCATTCCCCCACCCCATTCTTCCATACCACTCTCAGTACTCAACCCGGAGTCCAGCAGCGAGTCCTGGCATCTGTCCTGATCTCCCGCTGGGTGGAGTCTCTCAGAGGACATCTATGCTGGGCTAATATCCACTTATATACCATGTGTGTCTTTCTGGCTCTGGGTTCTCTCACCCAGGATGATCGTTTCTAGTTCCAATAATTTGCTCTCAGATTTCAAGATTTCCTTGTTTTTAATAGCTGAGCAGTATTCCATTGTGTGAATGAACCACAGTTTCTTTATCCATTTTTCAGTTGAGGGACATTTGGGTTCTTTCCAGATTCTGACTATTACGAACGAAGCTGCTATGAACATAGTTGAGCAAGTGTCCTTGTTGTGTGGTGGAACATCCTGGGTATATGCCCAGGAATCACACCTCCACTTTTTTCTTCCTAACTTTCTAATTCTCTGGCTTAGTTACTTTTCTACTGCTGTGACAAAATACCACGACCAAGGCAGCTGATAGAAGAAACCATTTATTGCGGACTAGTGGTTTCAGAGGGTGAGTCCATGACCGGTGTGGTGGAGAGCACGGCAGCAGGCAGGCAGGCAGGCACGCAGGCATGGGGCAGGCGGGGCACTGGAGCAGTAGCTGAGAGCTCACACAGTGAGAGGCAGAGAGTGGGCTGAGGAAGAGAAGAACTGGGAATGGCTTGAGCTTTTGAAACCTCAAAGCCTATCCACAGTGGTATACTCCCTCCAACAAGGCCACACCTCCTCCATCAAGGCCACACCTCCTAATCCTTCCCAAACAGTTCCACCACCTGGGGACCAAGCATTCAAATCTATGAGCCTGTGAGGGCTGTGCTCATTCAGACCACCTCATTCTCTCGTGTAATATACTTATGCTTTTTTAAAAAATGCTTTTCCTTTTAAAAATATTCATATATATATATATATTTTTTATTTTTATTTATTTATTTTTTTTACGTGCATTGGTGTTTAACCTGCAGCATGCCTTTGTGGGGGGTGTCAAATCCCCTGGAACTGGAGTTATGGACAGCTGTGAGCTGTCATGTGGGTTCTGGAAATTGAACTCGGGTCCTCTGAAAGATCAGCCTGGTGCTCTTAATCACTGAGCTGTCTCTCCAGATGTTTTTTCCCAATGAAATTGCCTGTTTATAAGGGTGGGCAGTTTACCTCTGAAGATGTTTGGTACACAGTGTAGGCTCAATGAACACTCATAAGAGGAATAGGTGGATGAGAACACATGTGAGTGAGCCTTCCCTTTTGGGGGTGTGTGGGCACAGTGACCACGACTAAGCTGATCCTATGGGATAGGAGTGTCCCATTTGACCGCTGTGGGAAGTGGCGATGGGTGGCTGGGTGCTGTGCTCCTCCTTGTCCTCTTCCACATCCTTTGTTTTGGAGCTGCTGCTTTGGGGACCTGGGGGGGGAGCCATGGCACTGACTTCTCAGGTGGTCAGTAAGGGTAGGTAAGATGGAGCTGTCCTTACCACCTCCTGGGATCCACTTTTCTTTGAGCAAAGGGGTGGCTGGGATGTGAACACCTGGGCTCTGGGAACTTCCGGGTGGCCTCCACCTCAGGTTAGGACATGGTGAGTTCAGTATCGTGAGGTGTTTCCGGAGCTCTGTGGGCAGAAGCGGGTTTTGCCACCCGGGGAAGGAAGTAAAGCCAGGCAGTGTTCACTTGGATACAGTTGTCAACCCATGGGAGTGAATATTGCTCATGGAAGTTCAGTCCACCCTGGGAGAACAAAGAGCCAGCCAGTGAGCACGTGGGAGGCAGGGGACAGAGAGAGCCTACACCATCTCCGCCCCCTCCCCCAGATCTCTCTGAAACCAGTAAAGCAGTAGGGATAACATCGAAGCCCAGACATCCTAGACCAGAAGGGCCCCCCAGAAGGAGAGTTGTTGGTGTTTGGTTCTGTGCATTCCTCTGCAATCTTACCGTTGTTTTCTTACAGAGCCTGGCTATTATAAACTTAAAACTTGAATGCGTTATTGATGTTTTCTGATGTGCATGGGGCTGACTGCAGCCCCTGTTCACAGTACTGTGTTGGTGATTATCTAAGCAGGCTCAGGGAAGGGAGTAGGGGAGAGTGGAACACAGTAGGTGATACCGGCTTTGACTCAGGGTTAGTCTGCTGGGTACAGTGTGGGGCTGGAGGCCTGAGTTTAGTTTATCCCGTCTTTGGAGCCAGAGTTGTAACTCAGGGCTAAAGTGGAGTTTTCGTTACTTTGGAGAGTTAGAAGTGGTTCCAAGTTAGGCTGTTGTCACCTGCGTTTCTACCAGCACAGGGATTTCCATGGAAGTGTTAGAATTAAGCAGGAATAATAAGTTACACTTCCTCATGCTTAGCGAGTTGGGGGAGGGGAAAAAAGTAACATTAACAGAAACTAGTAATGTGAGGGCATAAAGACGTTTGGACTACTGTAGGAGATGTAGGGCTGGTCTTGAATTCACTCCGTAGCCCAAGCTATTCTAGACCTGGAAGCCATCTTCCTGCCTCGGCCTTCCAAAGGGCTAGGATTATCGCGCCTGACTTCCTGAATGCAATTTAAAAATTGATACACTAAAATCATTGCTGGGCAAAGTATTGCCATTGCCAGTGGAAAGGCATTTGGCAGCCTGGGGCGGCTCCTGCATGTGACCGCCACTCCAGAGAGAGTGTGTGTGTGTGGGGGGGGGGCATTGTTATGGGTGTCAGGGTAACCAGCCTGGGCTAGAGTAAGACTGTGCCTCAGAAACAAAACAAACAAACAACTCCACCCAAAACAAAAGCCGAAAATAACAGCAACAAAGGAAGGAAAGGCATTTTCCTCAAGACTTGGTATGGGGCTTCTTAGATTACATACAAAACTTTACCCCCATCCGTCTGTGCAGTGTGTTGGCAATTTGGGCACAATGAATCCCGAGCATGCTGTTGCCTTGTTTTGGCTAGTGTCATGGGTGGCTTTACGTCTCAACTTGACACAACTTAAAATTACCTGGAAGAGAGTCTTTAAAAAAAAAAGATTTTTTTTTCCTTATTATGTGTGTATGAATGTTTTACCTGGGAATCAAACCTGGGTCCTTTACAAGAACAACAAATGCTCTTAATGACTGAGGCAACAACTCTTTAGCCTCTAGAAGAGGGTCTTAGTGAGCGATGGCCTGTGAGGGAGGTTTTTATACTTGGTTAATTAAGGTTGGAAGAGTTACCCTGAATGTGGGTGGTGGTACTGTTCTGAGAACAGGACTCTTCATGGTAGACGAGGGCAAAAGTGAAAACTAAGAATAAATGAGCATGCGTGCATTCATTTCTCTCTGCTGTTGATTGGAGATGCGATGTGACTGTTGCAGGGTCCTGCCCTGATGTCCCCATGTAGTGGTGGATAGTAACCTGCAATTATAAAGCCAGAGGAGAACCTTTCTTTCCCCCTCTAAGTTGTGTTTTGTCAGGCCATTTTATCACGGCACAGAAATGAAACTAGGATAGCAGGTATGTCTGGTGTTGCCTGGGGACCCACTCAGGTGACTGGATTTGTGGTGGTTTTTGTTTCCACCACCAAGGAAAATCTTGGGCTGAGCAAGGGAGCCTGTTTGTTCTGGGTAGGCCCTTCCACGTTGCTTCTAGAGTCTTGCTGCTTTGGTCTTGTTCCCCCCCCCCCCCCCAATACCATTAAGAAATAAACCATAAATAGAGCAGTTTAAGTTGTGCGTACAAATCTGGAAAACGGCAGGAGCGAAATAATGGCTGCAGTCCCAGGGGCTGAGAGGCCATTAGCAGAAAGCTTGGTGGTTTCCAAGACTTGCCCTGAGTGAGTGTGTACAGTAAGAGCAGCGTGCACCAGTGAGATGCTCAAAGCCATTCCTGGTGTCACTCCACAACACGGAAAGGCTACAGCCTGTGAGCTGGCAGTGAGCCTGCAGCCCTGGACACTCCCAGGAAAGAGGGACTGAGAGCTGAGTGGCCCATAGCCTTAAGGGAACGGGCTTCCAGGAGGGAAGGACACGGATTTTATGTTCCCGACCTTGCGCCATGGTGGCATTGAGGAAGGAAGGAACATACTGAAAGTTAAAGTAGCAAAGGCCATAGATAAGAGTTTACGCAGTCAGGTTTCCCTTGTTTGTATAAACTGTTCATCAATTGTATCAAAAAGTAGCCTGAGTAGGTTTTCCTTGTTCTGAGCTGTGGGTGTCTCCCCTTTGCTAACTCCTGAGGCTTTTTCAGTTCTGCTCTTATGCACAGACTCAGAGTCATTTCATCCTCAGCCTTTACCAGCTGTCCCTACTGGCGCACACAGAAGGCCGCGTGCCCCTCATCTCCCCTTCTTTGTGGCTTTTCTTGTCACCCTGAATTCCATTTTCTGGAAGGGTAGGACCTGCCCCTTGCCTACTCTCAGGTGGGCCCTCTGGGCTGCTTCTCACTGGGTCACATCTCAGCTCCTGGTAGCTTTATTTGCCTACAGCCGACTAGAGCATGGACTGACGGTAGCAGGCGGGCAGGTGGGCATGGGTGGCGAGGCCTCCTCCCTCCGCTGTGCTCTCTCTAGGCAGAGTGATTCTCGATGCTGCAACATGCTTGGCAAATATTGTTGAGTTGGATGGGCATCCAGGCAGATCCGAGACAGGAGCCTGTGGCTTTCAGGCCTGGAAATGGCAACTCTGTGTGGTTTGAACATAGGAACGGGTAACAGCATTGCTTTCTATGTCTCATGCCACTGTAGTGTGCTGGAAGGACGGGCGGGGGAGTGCTGGTGGGGCCAGCTGTTGGAACGACCCACAGGTAACCTCACAGAAGTGATTGCACTCTGAGCCAGACGAAGCGATCAACTCGGCTCCCTGAACTCTTGCCTTTTTTTTTTTTTTTTTTTTTTTTTTTTTAAATGCTTTCGGGGTTCTATTGGTCCCTTGGATTTTTATCTTTTTTTTTCTCTTCTGGAGATCTGCTTTTCACAAAGGAAAGAAAAGTTAACAAAATAAGCATCCTTGCTGTGCTCTCCTTAAGAAGGATGCAGGCTGAGTATGCAGTCTGTGTGGTATAAACAGAGAACAAGCCCTGGAAGCAACCCTGTGCGCTGACCACTGGCTACTGAAAGTCTGCAGAGCATCCCTCGCTCCGCCCCCCCTCCCCCCATCCCTACTCAGTATTTGCTTAGTTGTGTATCATTTTGTAGCTGTGTAGTGGGAGTCATGTTTCAGTCAAGGCTTATATAGAAGTCTTCAGCAGCTTGGTTATCCATTTCCCTCAACAAAATGCCTCTCTAAAGCTGAATCATGGTGCTGCACAGAGCCAGGGGCTACACACCCTCACCCACTTTTTACTATCACACACAATATTGCTGTGAACTTTTAAAAAGAGATTTATCTCATCCTATGTGTATGATTGTTTTGTTTGAATGTGTGTATGTGCACTTCATGTGTGCAGCACCCTTGGGGAGGTCAGAAAGGCAGCCCTGGAACTGGGGTTACATATAGTGGTGAGCCACCATGTGCATGCTGGGAACAGCACCCAGGTCCTCTGCAAGAGCAACAAGTGCTCTTAGCCACTGAGCCATCTCCCCAGCCCGAGCCCCCAACACTTTTTTTTGGGGGGGGGAGGGTTGTTTTGTTTGTTTTGTTTTTGTTTTGAGACAGGGTTTTTCTGTGTAGCCTGGGCTGTCCGGGAACTCACTATGTAATCTACATGTTCACACATGTGAAAGTTTCTGTAGAGAACATATCTGTAAGTAACTTGGTGGGGCCTGTCTGCCACGGTGGGCTGTTTTGTCCTGTAGTAGCAGATTCACCAGCAGAAGAATTCTCTCTCTCTCTCTCTCTCTCTCTCTCTCTCTCTCCCCAACCTCCCCCCCCTCCATCTCTGGGTCTCTGTCTCTCTCTCTCTCTCTCTTGTTTCTGTTTTGGAGTTGTACTCAGGGCCTTGGACATGGCAGGCAGGCGTCCTACCAGCTGAGCCACCCGTCTGTCTGGGGAATCCTGCATGAGCTGGTGTAGTCTCCACATAGTGAAGCCACTCAGCTGTGGAAAAAGGCTCCGTCCAGAGTTCCTGCGATCTGAAACCCGAGCAGGGGAAACAACTCAGTAAATGTCATATTGGCCGTGGAAGCGTCTGTCCCAGTGAGACATCTTTCTTCCACTTTGCGCTCTCAGTAATGTTCCTGTCACTGTAATAATCTCAAGGTTGCTGCGCTGAATTATTGTGTATGTGGGATGTGAAGCCACTGAGAAGGGCCTGGTTCTGTCACTGCCGTAAGCTGAAGACAGCTGGTGCCTACCCTGAGAACTCAAGAGGCTGGATGAAGTGGTGCAGGTTTGTAATCTCTGGACAAGAGAGACAGAGGCAGGAGGATTGAGAGGTCAAGGCCAGCCTGGGCTACTTGGTGAGACTCTGCCTCAGAAACAAAACAACTGAACTGTCACGGATATAATGTAGTGGTAGAGCCTTGAGTACTGTGTACAAGGTCCTAGGTTTGAACCCTAACACTGAAAATAAGAAAAAGAAAATTCAAATAGTACAGTAGGCATGGACTTGGAGAAATAAAGGAGGGCACAAAAGGAGGAATTAGAAGAGGAGTGGGGGGAGGGGGAAAGGGGAGGAGAGGGAGGAGAAGGGGAGGGGAGGGAAGGGGAAGGAGAGGGGAGGGGAGGTTAGGGTAAGAAGGCTGTAGTGTGGTCCGTGTGAGCCTTGCCAGGGTTATTCGCCTCTTTATGCGTATGCATGACTGATGAAATCAAACAGAAGCTAAGACTTGGGATAGAGAGCTTGATAGGGTTTTGCCGAGCACCTCTCTGTGGGTATTGGGAGTCAGGAAGCGGGTGAGATAGTGTCCTGTCCTTGACTCACCAGGCCTCATGGTCAGTTCTGTGTCCTCTCCGTGGGCTGTGGAGGGCCGTGTTCAGCTTTCTAATGTCTAGTGTGTGTGGGGTGTGTTTGTAAGCAGGCCTCTGCCTGTGTTCAGACACGCGCTAACTGGGCAGGTGTTTTCATTTAAGCTTCGAGGCTAATCCACTCTAGATTACTTTCTCTAGAGAAGAAAGCAGTTTAGACTTCTGTTCTTTGTGGCTCTTCCAGCCTCGGAGAGGTGATTCTGTCACGTGACGTGCTGCTTCTAGGTCTCTGGTTCTTGGCCTGTAAAACAATAGTCACAATTACTATAAAATAACCCAAACAATGTTTGCATTGTAGAAGGTTCCGTGTATCAAACCATTTTGTTTTCCATATTGGCTGGCAAAGTCAATTTAATTACAATCAGAGAAGAAGACATTTCTAGGAGGCATCCCCTCCCCCTGCTCTCCTCCCCCCCTCCGCCCTGCCCCCCCAGGACCCAGCCCTGTGCTTGCACTTTCAGTCTGGAGAAGGTAGAGAAGGTGGTGGTGAGATGACATTGAATCACAAATACCGTGCTGCACATGGTGGCGAATGAGGAAATCCAAGAGACAGTATCAGACAAATTAGTGCAGGTTGGAGCATCATAAAAGATGTCTCAGGACCTGTGGTCTCAGCAGAAACCTGCAGGGTGTGCGAGATGGTGTTAGCTGCGTCAGAGGTTGAAGAAAGTAACCCAGGTGCAAAGGCCCTGAGGCCACCAGGAGTCTGTCACACTGGAGATTCCTGGGGGCTTGCTCACTAAGTAGAGGAAACAGTCGGGACTGAGGAGTGGCTAGGCACACAGGAGGAACCCAGCAAGTGCATTTTCCCTGAAGCTCAGGGAAGTCTATGCAGGTAGGAAGGAAAGAGTCCAGTCTACTTACAAGTAGGGAGAAAGCTGGCAAGACACTGGGGTTCTCTGCAGTGTGGGTGCAGGAAGACGTCCCTAGGAGCAGACTGAAGGCCAGGGTTTGTGGAGGAAGCAGGGAGGGTATGTGGGGACAGTTTGTGAGTGTGAGTGCAATACACTTTTTTTTTTTCTTTTTGAGACAGGGTTTATCCATGATAGCCTTGGCTCTCCTGGATTCGCTTTGTAGACCAGGCTAGCCTTGAACTTACAGAGATCCGCCTGCCTTTGCTTCCCGGGTGCTGGGATTAAAGGAGGGTGCCACCATCGCCTGGTACACACTTATTTTTCTTTTCTCGTTACAAGTTTATTATTTGTCAATCCATAATATCTGTGAATGCCCAATCTGAAGGTATGGTGGACCAGGGGATGAGATGCCAGGGCTTGGATGGGCCAGGGCAGGACTTGAGTCATTGGGAGGCAGGTGAGGTGTTCACACAAGGGGCTTAGGTGCCATTTCCCAGGGATGTTCTGCTTTTGAAATCAAGCCAAGTGCTCTGTACAGAGAAGAGATTCAAAGGCTCTGCGAGTGACTTCCTATACGTCATAAACAGTCTTGTGTCTCTTCTTGGCCTGAGCTCCTAACACGCCTATAATTTCTGCGTGACAGGGAATTAGGAGCATGCTTTGTTCCAATAATTGGCCTTTGACCCAGGTTCCTGGCTCAGAGGTCTGACTCCTTTGGGACTGTCTGGAGCATCCTTGGTTCTAATGAGGCAACCTGTGGGCTCCTGGACCAACTGTGATCAGAAGCTTAGATCTCAGCTCCTGCCCCCCACTCCTGGGGAGAGAACAGGGCTTAGATCAAACCCACAATTGATCCTACACAATGAAACGTACATAAAAGTGCCTTAACTACAGGTTCCGGGAGTCCAGGCTGGGAAGTAGACCGAGTTGCCAGGGAGAGCAGTGCACCCCAAACTCACAGAGACTATTAGCTAGTGGGCTTGGGGTCTTCTGGGCCTCACCCTAGACACCCTTCATCTGATTATTTATCTGTCCCTTTTGCCATGACGAGTTTGTTCCCAAGGGCCACAGGCTGTTCAGATGTATTATCAGACTTGAGGAAGGGGCCATGGTGATTCCCGGCTTGAAGCTGGTTGGTCAGAAGTATAGGTGTTTCAAGAGGGCCAGCCCTACAGGCCGGCTCCTTTAACCCCTGGGGGCTGCCTGAGTGCTGATGGGATGTTGGATGCAGGGAGAACCCGCACGCTTGGTGTCAGAACTGCATCTAATGCAGTCACAGCCGACTCGGGGGATGTGAGTAACTAGTAAAACTGCAACCAAGGATGTCAGCTTGGCACTAGGAAGAAACCGTATTATCGGGAGGAAGGAATTCTTTGAGAAGAACTTGAACCTTGGGGAACATGGGCCGAGGGTATCAATCAGTGGTGAAGTCTACCAGAGGCCCTGGAAAAACAGTAACATGACTTGCTTGGTGCTTGGTGACACACGGCGCCTGCATGCCTTTCAAGCTGTCTTGTCCAGGTAGCTGGCCACAGGCATCCTCTCTGCTTTCACTGTTTCGCTCAGGCTCATAGATAACGTAGATCTCAGCGTCATAGTCTCGGCATCATAGATACGTTGTGTTGCAAATATCAGTGATCAGGGTTTAAGCAATACGGTTTATTTTTAGGAGGAAACCATAGGTTGGTTATCACTTCTGTGACTCATGTGGGCTGACGAGGAGGCTTGGTTCTCCTGAAATAATTCCGTGCTAATTTTGGGTGCTCTGATGAAACACGTGACACATGCCGTCCAGGAGGAAAAGACTTGCATTTGGCTCATGGTTTCAGGTTTTCAGTCCGTGTGCGCTCGCCCCACTGCTGTGGGCCTGGCATCAGGATAAATACCATGCCTGGGACCATGTGTTGGAGCAGGCAGCTTACCTCACTGTGACCAGCAAGGAGGGGAGGGACCCCAGGAAAAGGTACAGCCATTGAGGATACTTGCCGAGGGACTGATTAGCTAGCCCCCACCTCTTACGATTCCAGAACTCCCTGAAAGAGCATCATTAGCTGAGGACCAGGCCTTCAAGAATGAATCAGGGGAAGGGGCATTTCATAAGTAAATTATAACAATTATTGAGTATATTTCAGAGGGTTTTGAACATGTCTGTGGTCTGTTGGCTGGAGATGCAAAGAACTTTCTCTACAGAACTCAGGGGTAGTCCTCCAATCGGGTTTGCCTAGTAAGGAAAGGACTCCTGGACTTTTCCCACAAGAAGATATTACACCATGAACAACAGCATTAGCTCAACCACAGAGAGAGGTAGGAGGCACAGATTAAAGTGGTGTCTGGCCGGGCGTGGTAGCGCACGCCTTTAATCCCAGCACTCGGGAGGCAGAGGCAAGTGGATCGTTGTGAGTTCGAGGCCAGCCTGGTCTACGAAGTGAGTTCAGGACAGCCAAGGCTACACAGAGAGAAACCCTGTCTTGAAAAACAAACAAAAAAGTAAAGTGAGGTCTGGGTTATGTTGCTGTTTTGTTGTTACAATCAAGTGTAAAATCTGAGCAAGGCAGGAAGCTTGCTTTCAGAATCTAGCTTGAGGTTGACCTCACCTGTGTGGGATCCAGTAGCAACAGTATTCGGCTGGTGGGACGGAAAAGGCTAGTCGTTGGTAAATGCAGTGTCCCCAGACTGCGTGCGAACCTCACCTCGGCATTCTGCTTTGATCTGGTGCTTCTCCTGGATTCTTTAAGAAAAGGACACGTGAGTCCTCATTCAGGTTTCAGAACAGATAGGCCTTAGTGCCTGCCCTTTGGTGCCTGTTCATGTGGGATGAGGTTGCAAAATCAACGCTTTACCTGGCCGTGCTGGAAAGAGTCACTGGGTGATGGTGCCCTGTGACTCCGTATGCAGCTCGCTCTCTCTCAGTGACAGACAGTCCATGCTACCCGAGTTGCTCTGGCTGTGTTGCCTAACACAGACTGCTGAAGTTGATATGTCAAACATGAGATGCTAGTTGAGACCCTATGGCAGCTCCACGGCCAGAGGAGGCCAGCCTGCTCCCTAGGGTTTGCTGTATTGACTAGGGGAGTGCCATTAGGCGAGGGTGGCGGTGCGTTGATGGTAGTGCGCTGATGGCGGTATATTTTGCTGGAGCAACAGCGTTGATTCTGCTATTTGGAGGGACTTGTAAGCACAAGGTCTATACTAAGTGAATGCTGTTTTCCCTTTAGCCTTTTGCCCATCTTCATGTATCCAAACACAACATTTAGATTTGGGAAGGAAAGGAGCCGGGGAGCCCACTGTAGACCCGGAGGATCCTCTGTGGCTGTCACATATCTCATGGCACAAGTTAATTTCCCAGTTTGAATTTTACTTCTTATGTAACCTGGAAAGCTGAGGGCGTTCTATCTTAAACCCAGACAGCGAAGTTGAACTCTGCCTGATGGGTAGCATTGGTTGAGGCTGGGTTTGGATGCTTTTTGGGTACCTGAATGGGGCTGAACAGGCCAAGGCCATGTGGTGTTTAATTGTAATAGCAGCTTTCCATGCAGGAAAACCTGCTGCCAGTTAGCCATGCTGCAGCCTGTTGACTGGTTGGTTGACTAAACCATAGGCAGCCCAGGGATTTCCTATGCCTCCCTTCTGTTTTCTCCTAAGTGCTGTCAGACTAGGTTGCCCGTTAACATTCTCAGAGGCTGCCTTGGTTCTAGAAGCTTTAGCTCTCTGGTTTGAGCATTGATTGGTCTAGGGGATTCACAGTTTTGGTGTGGTGGGTGAGCTAGGGAGCTAGGGCTCCAGCGACCCCCTCCATTTTCCCCCAGGAACCAGATACCAGCACAGGTGCCTCACAGTGCTGTGCGCTGATGTTTGTTGGTCTCCCAGTAAGTTCTTCCTGGGCTTTTCACAAATCAGTGGATTTATGGTTTGAATTCCCTGAATTAGATATATTCTTCGGTCTGGCCTGGATTTAGAATGTGTGACAGAAACAAGACTGGGTTCTGTAAGGAAGTCTCAGGTGTCCAAGCCAGTCAGAAGTTGAACTGGGTTCAGTAGGACACGGTTGGGTCATGGAGAGAGGCCCTTACTGGTCTGACTGGCTATCCCCTCCCCCACCCAGAAGAAACCCAACCCTAAGGGAAGTGGGCTCAGAGGTTGGGGCTTCTCTAGATCCTAGGAGGCTGGAGTGTTGCCTTTCCATATTCTGTCAAATTGTAGCATGTGCCGGGGCATGTGCTGGGGCGGGATATGTCCCTTTGGCGGTTTGTGTGTGCCAGGGAGGGTGTATGACCCTTTGGGGGTTATGGTGATGCCTGGCTTAGGTAGAAGCTGCATTGGCACAGGGCCTGTAGCACCTCCATTTGGAGATCTAGTCAGTCTTATGTATGAGAATTCCTAAAGCCTGTTTTCTTTTTGAGGACAGGATAAGCCTTGCCAGGGATTAATTACAGTGGAACAGTTGCAGGACTCTCCTTTGGACAGAAGTGTGTATTCATAGGGTGAGGAAAGGCAGAGTGAGAATGCACAAGGCAGCAATGGAGTGTATGACTGTCACCCTGCAGACCTGAGCTGTCTCAAGGCCAGGCTGGGTGTATGGTGCTTTAAACGTTTACTTCTTTACCTGGAGATGTGAGGGGCCTGGGGCTAGAACTCAGAACTCTATCCACTGAACCATCTTTATGGCTCTGGGATATATTTATAAGATCAGTGCAGCCCTGGTCTACAAAGCGAGTCCAGGACAGGCAAGGCTACACAGAAAAACCCTGCCTAAAAAAAAGAAAAAAGAAAAAGAAAAATCCTGACCTAGAATAGTACAGGGTCCCAGCTGGAAGGCAGTTAAGATGCTGCCGGCTTCTGTTCTCATACCAATGCTTAGGGGAGGTGGCTCCGTCTGTACCCGCAGAGGAGGGAAGGCGTAATCTCCTAACCTTTCAACAAGGGACAAAAGGGCAGCTGTAACAAGCCTCACGCTTGGTCATCTTTGTCTTGGCTTCCTCCTTGGTGCTTCCCTGTCTTGGCAGGGAATGGTGTTCGGGTCTGGAGTCTGATGCATAGCAACCCTGAAGCAGACCATTCAACAGAAAGACAAGCAAGGGGCGAAGCAGGTGTCCCCCGTGGAAAGGCTGTTGAGAAAGCTGGGCGGGCCGGAGAGTTTGTTTGTAAGGATGGCTGCACAGTCTGAGCGAAATCTCTCCTGAAATTAGACTCGCTCCTCCCCAAGGATGGCTATGAGGTGGCTGCCAGCTGAGACACTGGAGCTGATCCTCCGAGGATGGCTGTGAGGCCTTAGAGAATCTGTCTTTTGTTGGAGGGGGGAGCCTGGCAGTTTGCTGCTTTCTAGTGCTTTGAGCAAGAGGTTAGTATAGACACCAAAAGAATACATTTTGGGGGAGTACTTTTGAACTCTTTTGACAGCTCACCTTAAGCACCTCGGACATATTTAAGGTAAATGTAAACTTGTCGTGAGCTCGTCCCAGCTTTGGGAATATTGAGCTTGAGGTATGTCTGGCACCGTGGTGTTGAACTCAGGGGTGGATATCTGTGGAATGCCTGAGTCTTCTTGAGGAAAGTTAACACACCAAAGTTTATGACAGACTTCAGCGGGGTCTGCTGGGAGAGTGCCCAGGTTCCTTTAGTGACTGGGGTGGACTGTGAGAGGCTGCTGTGAAAAACAGCCATTCGCTGCTCGCGGTGAGAAGTGTGGGGTGGGTTCTGACTGGGAAGCATTGCGTGACGGAGTGACAGGGGACGGAGGGCGGAGTGGTCGAGGCTGACGATGTGTGGCATTGAGCAGATGCTCAGCCACCTGCGAGTAACAGCCTACAAAGGCACAGGGAAATAATGACAAGGAAGGTGTATGTTCCCTCATGGGAGTTGGAGGAGGAACAAATGCATGGTCATGGTGGGACATCACAGGGAGAGAGAGGATTGTCTATTCTGTCACCTGTGCACATCTGAAAAAACAAACAAACAAACAAACAAACAAACAAAATGAGGGTGGAACTGGGATCCCCGTGCCAGCATTTTTTTAGGGGGCTGCTTCCTTGTTGGGAGAGTCCGTTCTTCTCATGGTTCCTCCTTTCATGTCTGCAAGGATCTTACGAACCAATGCTCGATTGCGAATCGATGATGTAAAACCACTCAAAATCACTTCCTTAGTCGTCACCGGAAGTTAAAACTCCTAGAAACTGACCTCTGATGAACAAGTGATGCTTAAAACTAGAAACTGTCCCTGGGTGGAGAATGCAGGGCCTGTCTTTGGTGGCCGAAGCTGCATGGTAGAATTATTCAAAATTAGAGTTTTGTTGGAGCCTGGCTTTGCTGGCTGGTCGGTCTGTGCTGCTTAGAGCTCTTGATGACCTCGTCCTCCATTGAAGGGCTGGGGCTTGCCTTTTGTTTCCCTTTGAAATTTTGTCATGTGTCTTGAATGGCTGTTGCTCATTGTGCCCTGTGGTCTTGTTTGATCAAGGCCTTTCTTTCCCTTCCTTCCTTCTTTCTCTCCTTCCTTCCTTCCTTCCTTCCTTCCTTCCTTCCTTCCTTTTTTTCTGAGGTGAGCTTTTGTTCTGTAATCCTGGCACACCTTGGCCTCACCAGGTAGCTGAGGATGACTTTGAGTTCCTGAGTCTCTGGCCACCCCCTCCCAAGTGCTGAGCCATCATTCCTGACTTGATGCCATTTTGTTGAATAAAATTTGTTGGGAGACCATGTGTGTGGCCCGGACCCTCACAATGGCCCAGCAGACAGAGTCAAGTCGGTCAGGGGCGGCGATGGCCCTTCGCCTGAGTGAAGCCTGGTATTGACTTAACCAGGTTGTAGCTACTTGCTGACTAATTAAGCTGCGGCCAGCCAAGTGGTTTTCTAATCTTTCTTTGTTTGGTTTTTTTGTTTGTTTGTTTTTTGGTCCATGTCAGTTCATATTGTTGTTTGGAGTTCTCAGAGCTTGTTGTAGTCTGATAAGCTCCCACCTTGTCCCCCAATTTGCAAATTGTTTTTGTCTTGACTTGTTTAGCATTATTCAAGCAAAACCCTATGGAATGGGATCCATCTGAGGGATTGGCATTAGCAGTTTACATAATAGTATACTTTCTTTCTTAGAATTAAACTTTATAGGAACTCTGGAACTTTCTATAACCTTTATAAGGCAAAGCCACAGATGGGTTGCATTGACACCTGAATCTTCTAAGACCCCATAAGAAAATGTCCATTTATACCAGAGAGACTGTTAGGAAGCGGATGTGTGACAGCAATCTGAGATGCCAGTAGCTGACGTACTCACTCGGAAAGGTCTTTATCCTGGAACCGTTTGGCGGCACACGTGCCAATATACTCTCCGTAACACAGATGTGTATATTCCTGAAAGGCTTCATTTAGAACCAGAGTTGCGCAAATTAGAAACCTTCCGATTATAACTTCAGAGAGATTGCGCTAAGCATGGAACATTCTATTAAAAGTTATATTCTCCAAATAAAAAGTGAAGGAACTTAATGCAGACCTGGAAGCACTCTCTTGATAGTTTCTTAAGTAGACGAAAATTTTAATAATAGTATGGCTTGCGTTACAAACTAAAATTAATTTGATAAAAGGGAGGGTGTGGGGCCAACCCAGCAATGCCAAAGCCATAAAGGACAAAGGTGATAGACGTGTTCCCTAGTAAAGGGGCCTAGGGACATGGGTGAATGGGTACTTTGGAAAGGGGACAGCCTTGGTCACCTGGAAAAACTGCCTATGAATGATAGCAGCAAGTATGAATCAGGTGACGTGGGGCACCTGCAGTCCCAGGATCCGGGAGGCTGATGCAGGAGAATTCTGACTCCAAGGCCAGTCAGTGTGAGATACAGGATGAGAGCGTCTTAGAACAGAGGCGGGGGCGGTTTCCCATTTGGATAGAAATGGGTTGTTTTGCTGGTTTGTTTTTGTTTTTGCCTAGCAAAACGTATGTGTATCAAAAACCTTTAGGACAATTTCACAAGGAAAGTAACTTTGAGACTGAACCCTGGTTTTCTCAAGAGGCTGAGTTTTGCAGCGTTTGAGCTGCGATTTCAAGGGTTCTTGGGGTCCTGTGTAGATGGCCTGGCTTATGTATGCTTCTGTGTCTGTCCCCTCCTCAGTCACCTCAGGGCTCCTTATTGCCCCGGCCCGCTGGGGTTCGACTAACGCTCAGGAGGAGAATTTTCCTGTATGGAGACAGAACACTAGACGCGAAGAAGGGGGCAAGTCTGCATTCTGATCAAACCCTGTTTATTGAGAATTTTCAAAGAGTTTATATAGGCACAGAGGCATAGGTATTTGCGTAAGCAAGGGTTGCCATGGATACCTAACTCTGGAATGCTCCAGTAGGTAGGTATCTACCTTTACAGTTGCTATAATTGCAGGAGAGAAATTCCAGGAAAGTTATGAAGGATCCTGGTTAGTCAGGAAAAAGCTCCCGGAACTGCTGCTCGCAGGCAGCTGGCCCTTAATCTGATTTTATCAGTAGTCCCACCGGAAAAGGAGTAGCTCGGGGGTCTGGAATGACCAGCCCCCACAATAAACCACAACAGGTGTTTAACTGCCGACCTACGACAAGGTCAGCTAGTTTCTGGTGAATGGCAGACTGCTGGAGAAATAGGAACCTAGGTTCTGACAAGATGGCTGAACATTGGCCATGTAGCCCGTCCCCTACACCTTATGATCGCCTGTGTCTGTATGGAGCAGCATTAAGGCTTTGTCATTGCCAAAGCAGGAGGATCCTAGGTTATTTGGCTGGTATTTATTGTTGGGCCTCTGTGTGCCTGGCTCTCTGTCTTCCCAGCTGACTACCACGGTCATCTAATGCAGGGTACTCAGGTGTAGCCTTGCATAGTGCCACACATATCAGCTTGGGCATTATTTTATTGAGGTGAATTTAGCCGGAATATTTGGTGTCCTCATCCTATATCAAGATGTTAGCTCGTTGAAGTTGAGGACAAATATTTAGTCAGTCTTCATGGGGGCTCATCTGCTTTAGGCGTGTTGCCGTCTAGCCTGTGCAAGCACTTGGAACTGGATTAAGCAGCTTTGACTCCTGTAAGGTTTGCTCACCCAGAGACAGGCCTGGAGTGTGTGTGCACAGCTGGAGCCCTGCACTGGGCCTCAGGGTGCAGACACCTGCCCCGTGGGCTCAGCCCTCCTAAGCCCGTGAAGCTTTGGCACAGCCGCTCTTGCGGATGGATGCTTCCCTGCCTCCCCCATTCCCCCTGCTCCCGTCACCCCCCACCCCCGTGTCCCGCAGCTCAGCTGCCTTGTAGGGAAACCAGGGATGAAAGAGACTCATATTCCTGCTTAAAAATAGGCCTGGCAGCTGTGGTCTCCAGGCTCCGGGTCACGAGGATGGCACCTGTCTCCTGCTCCTGGGCTCCAGGTCACTATGCTCCACAAGGGTCAGGACAGGTCCTCACTGAGCTGGGAGTGGAGACTCTGCCTTCACATAGGTGAGAGGACTTGGGAGAGGTTTAGTGGCTTATCTGGGGCAGTGATGGGCTCACTTGGTTGTCACTTACCTGAGACCGGCCCTTTCCAAGAAAACAAAGAAGCATTTAAAAAGTGGGTGAATAAGAGAGAGATGGAGGTTGCAGGGTGTTTTTTTTTTTTTGTTGTTGTTGTTCGTTTGTTTCTTCGAGAGGCACTGTGCTGTCCCCTAAGATGCCTTAAGTTCACTCTCTAGCCTATATTGCACTTGAATTGTCATTCTTGTGCCTCAGCCCCATAAATGCTGACAATGCAGACAAACAAAAAACACTGGTCGTGTGATTGACCACCAAAACAACTAGAGTGTGAAGTTGAGTGGCACTTGGTGCATCATGGTGTGTAGCCTTGACTGCTGTCTGTCTCCAGAATTTTTTTCTTCACAGGGGGGGGTAACTCCCCACTCCCACCCACTTCCTTCCCAGCTCCCACACTCAGCAGTTTCCCACCTTTGTGGATTTGAGTCTTCTTGGTTCTTTCCTTGTTTTGTGTCACACCATGTCTTCAGGTGTCCCAGGGAATATACCTAAGGCTAACACTCCATTGTATGCACACAGCGCCCTGAGGGGCCTTCACTTCCTTTTCCCTTCTGACTATTGGAAATAGACCTCTGGGAAGGGGTTTGTGGACAGTACAGGTGCCTGTAGACCCCTGTTCTCTGCCCTTTCCAGTGGGTATCCTAAAACTGGAATTGCCAGCCCAAGTGGTAATCGTTAAATTCTGAGATGACTTTGACTCTTCCTTGCTGATGTCATTGAAAAAAATGACTTAGTGTTTCCAGGTTTATGGTTTAGTCTTGTTTTGTATTTAGCAAGTTTTCTGTTTTTTTTTTTTTTAAAAGATTTATTTATTTATTATTATGTATACAGTACTCTGCCTGCCTGTACACCTGCAGGCTAGAAGAGGGCACCAGGTCACATTATAGATGGTTGTGAGCCACCATGTGGTTGCTGGGAATTGAACTCAGGACCTCTGGAGCAGCAGTCAGTGCCCTTAACCTCTGAGCCATCTCTCCAGCCCCCCGCAAGTTTTCTTCTGAGCAAAATGCTGCAGGCTAATTTGGTTTTGGAGGCTATTCCGGATATACCTCGATTCTATCTGTATGTAAAGAGTGCCGTTAGGGCAAAGAACAGGATTTTTCAGGAGGCAAGGAAAGCCATCTCAGATGTTCTGTTATCTGCATGTCCTTAGGCCTTGGTTTCCTCTTCTGTGAAATTGAGCCAACTGCGCAGAATCAGTAATCACTGTGAGGAACTTAGTTATCAGCTGCAGGTCCTGTCGTTGGGGACGGAGTGTTGTCCTCCAGTCTTAAAAGACACATTGTATAAACCCGGTGGCAAGGTTGAGTGTTGTACTCAGCAGTGAGCCTAGGGCAGAACTCCGGGGCTTGGGGATAGGGCTGGACTTGAGGCTCATGAGCACACTTGCTTCCACCTCACTTTTCGGATTCATTGCCCTTACCTGTGAGGAGGCTGGACCTCTCACCTCCCTGACTACTGGGTGGGGTGCTTTGTTTTCTAGGACTTCTGCGCCCCTCTCTGGCCATGGTAGACATAGCTCATGGGATGTGAAATAGCTGGGAAAGGACTGTGTGATGTTCCATGATGCCCTGCGTCCAGCTCATCACTTCCTGTTAGCAGTTTGCTGCCAAGTCCCTATAGCCTAGGATTCCAGGACCTATGCCAGTTCACCTTCCAAGGCCTTGTTTCTCTGGGACCACCACGGAGCAGGGCGTGACCTCAGACAGTAGAGTACGGCAGGAAAGAGGTGGCCAGGGAGTGACAGCAAGCTCTGCCCATCCCAGGCTTGAGCCACCATCTCATTAGTGTCTAACACATGTTAGGCAAGTGCTCTAAGACAGAGACACTCTCCTGGCATAGCTCTGGCTCCTGGACTCTATGTAGACCAGGCTGGCCTCGAACCCTCGAACCCTCGAGATCCACCTGCCTCTGCCTCCTGAGCATTGAGACTATAGGCATGTGCTCTCACTCTTGGCTTAGCCCTAGCTTTTTGAAGCAGAGTCTCATTGGGTAGCTCTGGCTGGCCTGGAATTTGGGTTTATAGCTCAGGTTGGACCCAAACTCACAGCTATCCCCCAATCACCCGAGTAACAGTTTCTAAAGAGCGTGTTTAGAAGTTCCCAGACTGCAGGCTTTTGTGTCTGCACACCATCCACAGTGGCTCACCACCTCCCAGCTCCTTCACATTAATTGTTCAGAATAAAAAGACAGGAAGTCACCTAACACATGCTATTGCTGATCTTGTGGTTGGGGGCTAGCCACTTTCTTTAGAACAAAAATAAATAAAGGTTTTGGAAATAAGTGGCAGAGTAACGGGCTTGTCTCCACAGTGCTCTGCAAAAGTCGCTCCCGGAGAGGCTTATGACAGCGTGCGTGTGAACGTCTTTGTGTATTTTCTCAAGTTCCTGGCTCTGCAAGGGCTTCATAAATCTGTCAAACTGGTATTCAGAGTGGTGCCGAAGTCATGGAAAATGTGGTGTTTTCCACGGTTTTTCCTTACAGGCTCATCTTGTATCCTTTCAAGAGGGAGTGGTTGTGTGGAGCAGGTTCAGGAATGTGGGGCAGTGTTGTCAGAACCTGAACTCTGAACCCAGCGTGGTGGGCTCAGGGGTGCTGTGTTGGCTGGGTAGCTAGCGTTGGCCAGAGGAGGAGATGCTGTTCAGAGGAGGGGCCGGAAGGCTGCTCGATTGTTTGGATGAGTGTGCTTGTCATGGGAAACTGCTTTTTTAAAAAAAAATAAATAAACATGAGAATATCATTTTGCTCAGAGGAAATCGGTTTTCTCAAGAGTGCCCTGAGCTGTGGTGATCTTCAATGGTCTGTGAGCTCATCTGGTTACAGGGACACTTCTCCAGAGCCTCTGACCCTCTCTGGTGGGAGCCTTCGGCTTCCTGTGCTGAGTGGTGAGAAGCTCTCCCGTGTCCCCAGACTTGATGGCCCACTCAGCCTCTTCACAGCCGCAGGCAGCGTTTCCCCCACAGCCTCATAAGTAACGACCCAGTTAGTGCCTCCCCTGCCATACGTACCAGCCCTGGCCTGTGGACCAAAACAGGGTTGCGTCCTGAGCTTGGAAAGGGAAAAGCTGAATTGAGTCTGGTCCCCAGGCCAGGCTTGCCCTCTCTGCTCTCAGAGGGAACAAGCCTCACTGACATGTTTGAGTCCCCTTGGCAAGTCATGTCTTTTCCTTTAGCCACTGACCACACACTGAATTAACACGAGCTGTTTCCTTACATTGAGAAGGTTTACAAAAAATGCTCAGGGGGAATTGGCAAAATAGTAGCAAAAAGTTTCTGTCCTTTCCAGGCTTCATGTAATCCCTTGGGAATTTCAGATATCCCCAAAATGGCTTCTTTGGGTGTATGTTCATGTATGCATGGGCAAGAATTTGTGCCCCCATATTTATGTATTCGATGTGCATGCATCTGAGGGAGGGAGGGAGAGGGAGACACGCATGGTGGGGAGGGAGCAGCAAAGGTCAATTTGGACATTATTTCTCAGGAGCCGCCCGCCTTGTGTGTGAGGTAGGCTGTCTCCCTGGAACCTGGGGCTTGCTGATTAGGCCGGAAAGGGTACCTGGGGAACTTCCTCCCCAGCGCTGAGATTGTAAGCACACTCCACTTTGTCTGGCCTTTAATGTCGGAACTGGGTTCCTCAGCTTTGTGTAGCGGGAACTTTACCCACCGTGTCACGTTTCAAACCCCAAGAGCAGCTTCTAGGAAGGCTTCCTCTTGCAGCCTTGAGATATCACATGAATGTGAGACATGTCACACATTGGTGCTACATTCATGTCGATAGGGCGTTTCACTGCGCATGTGCTGCATGGCTGTGACACGGTGCCTTTGCCTCTTACTGGCACAGTCTGCACACCAGTGCCACACATGCTCTCCCACTTGGTGCCAGCCAATAGCATGTCCAACCGATAGCAACATACAATTAATTATCTCTGCTGTGGCAAAGCATACTTTATATGTTGACCAAGACTCCGCACCGTGTTGGCAGACCTTGGGGTTTTCTGGGGCGTACAAGTGTGGCTGGGAGAAGGCACTCCTGCTTTAATTTCATTTTAAGTCTTGGAACAGTTAAAGTCCTGAGTAGCCCAGGAGTGTTTGTGGTTTCACGTGCAGTGTTTGCAGCTCTGGCTTATCACCAGGTGCTGTCTCTGGGAGGGAGCTATGGCAGTCACCCAGGTGGTGTCACTTAGAGACTTACTTAGTCCTGCCTGCCTGCTTGTCTGCCCATCTTTATTTCTTCTTTCTTGCCTTCCTTCCCCTCACTTCTTGAGGCATAGTTACTATGTCTTCCTGGCTGGCCTGGAACGTGTTGTGTAAACCAACAGGTTCCTCAAACTCCAAGAGGTCCGTGTACCTCTGCCTCCCAAGCATTGGAATACAGCTGTGCACCACCACGATGCCTGTTACTTAGTGCTTTTTATCTCTTACTTATTTGGTGTATTCGCCCCTACTCTACTTTCCGACTCAACACTTCCTAACAGACATCTCATTCCACCTTTGTGTCTTTTTTATTTTTAACCCACCACATCCAGTTAGTGCCCCTCTCTGTAGTGCTGCTCTTGTTGGCTTCGTCTTAAAGAGGTAGCCATAGCTGTAAGATTGTGAGTGTGGTGGCCGAGTCCAGCGGTCAGTGTCTCATGGCTCCCGTTACCCCCTCTGGCTCTTGAATTCATTCCATGGTATTCCTGAGCCTCGGGGTGGGTGGGATGGTTCGTAGAGGTCTCCATTTAAAACCAAGAACACAATAGACATTTATTCTCCGCACTGTGAGCAACCATGAGTCTCTGTACTAACTGTTGCCTGCTTCGGAGAGCAGCTTCTCTGGCCAGGGTTGATAGCCTCTAACTGTGGGTGTGAAAAATACTTTGAAGGTAGTTTGACAGTTAGTATTAGGTCGCTCTAGGGCCTGTGACCTCCCGAGCCATGGGCTTTTGACCAGCTTTACAGCACAAGGTCTAGTTTCTTTCCGTAGAACAGGCTTCATCAAATCCACCCAGAAAGCAGTAAGTTACCTCTGTAGCCTTCCTCCGCTCCCGGTGGTGGGCACATGGTCTGTGGCAGGTCAGTGTTCCAACTTTCAGGGTTGTTTGTTTATTCTGTGAGACAAAGTCTTACTGTGAAGCCCAATCTGGCCTTGAACTTGAGGTGATCCTCCTGCCTCAGCCACCAAGCAGTGGCTACAAGTGTGTCCAGATACACATGGCATAACTTAGTGTTTAAGTTAGAGGGCAAGAGCTCATTTGGCCCCCACCCCTCTCAGAGGATTTCTACGCAGTTAGCCTCGGCTTGCCAGCGGGAGAGGGAGGTAGGCACTGGTAAAGTTCTCCTTGCCTCTGTAAACAGCCCAGGTGAAATGCATTGAGTCATAAAAAAACAAAAAACAAAAAGCAAACAAAAAAAAAAACCAGACATGAGAGACAGTTACTAGGTGAGAAGAAAAGGGGAATTGGAGGAAGAATGAGGGAGACTAGAGAAGATTACGGAGCATGGGCGAATATGATAGAAATATGTTAAATACATGTATGTCATCATAAAATCTATTATGTATAGTTGATATGTTAATAAAGCATCAACAAACAAACAAGAGCTAGGCAGCGGCACATATTGTAATTTTAGTGCCCCGAGGAACAGGGTGATTACCATGAGTCCAAGGCCAGCCTGGCTTATGTACTGAGTTCCAGGCCTATCAGGGCTCTACATAGTGAGATTTTTGTGTACTGATGTTTGAAAATGTTGTCATTATTTTCTCCGATGAGGGGATGAGATGAGAACTGTTCCCAAGCTGTTCTAGATCTTTCTGAACTGGCTGGTTCAACGCAGCTGTTCTGGCCCAACCGCCTCTCCAAGCTGACTGATTCACATTGGCTTCTCTTAGCTTCTGACTGGATTGCTTTGCCTGGCCTCAGACTAATTCTGGCAATATGTTTTAATCTTCTGGATCTTTCTCATTCCCTGGCTCATTCTTTCTTCACCTGTGTCTAGCTTGTTTTCTCTGCAACCTGTCTCTACAACTGCCCCAGGAGACCACTCTCAGTAAAAACCTCTTTCTCCTCCTCTGTTGCTCTCAAGTCACCTACTCTTTCTTGCCTGTTGTCATGAGAATTGGGCATATCCTATCTCTGACTCGTTCTGCCCCTCAGTTAGATGTCACTTTCAAACATGGCTGCCTCCTTCTACAAACTAACCTTGTCTTTATTGTTTGGAACTAAAGGCGTGTCCTAAGACCAGGTCGTCTTTCGGTGTGGTTCCTTGCCAGAGCAGCCATGTTACAGAGGCTTTCTTGCATGGTTTTATAAATAAGTGGCAGCTGTAGATGGCCAGAAAAATAAAGAGAAAAGATGTTACCCTAGAGTCTACTTTCTTTCTGGTTTAAATGAGGCCTTGCGTATTCCAGACTCGTCTCAGCTCGCCGTGTGGCTGGTGCTGGCCTTGAACCTCTCGCTCTTCTGCATCCTCTCCCATGTTGCTGAATTATGTGTGCTGCCACCACATCAGCTTCCCATGGGGCTGGGGATTGAACCCACGGCTTCGTGCACACTGGGCCAACGTTCCAACTGAACTGTATCCATTGCTTAAGCTCACGTTTTTATACAGAATTTCACAACTGTGCCCATGTGATTTCATGGGACCAAGGAGTATGGAGGCCTTTTGGGGACATCCCACCCTTTGTCTTAGGTGGCTGGTACAGTCTCTGGGGAATGTGAGTTTGTCCCTTAGAAGCTTGGCTGCCCATCTGAGTGCTGTGGTTAAGGCGCTCACTTGGGGGGGTAGTTTTTCTGGATGAGCTAGCCCCTACTCAACTTGCACCATGTGAGCTTGTTTATGGAACCTTCCTGAACATTAGAGATTGAGTCTGGCCCACTTCAGAATAGAGGAGATGGTGTGTGGCAGGAGTCTGTAGCAGTGTACACTGCTGTGTGTGTGTACACAGTATGTGACAGGTATTAGCTGATGGAGTGGAAGGAAAATGACCTATTTAAGTGGATATGGCTGTCAACAGTGTCATAAAGGCTAGAATAAGACATTACTCTTTTTCTCTGTACAAGGCCCCTTGAGATTCCCCCTCCCCAGTCCCTTTTCTTCCCTCCAGAGCACTGCTGGGGACCTTGAATGTCCTCCATTAGGTGAGTTGGAGACTTGCTCATCTGGGGTCTCTTAGACTTCTCAGTGTCCTGGTAAAAGTCCTCTCTGGGACTACTGGAGTTCAAAAGGTCAAGGGGATAACAGAACAGAAATGGTCGAGGAGGCAGTTGGGCACTGCTAAGCCTGCCCAACGTTGTGAGTTCTAACTCGGAAAGCGTGACTTTTCCTTCTCCTGCCCTCCATCTCTTGTCTGGATTCCCATCGGCTTCTGAAGCCTGTTTGCCTGGACACTCGGGGATTTTCACCATTTCCTACGAACGCTCAGGCCCCCACTTTCCCACAGCTGCTCACATGCCTGCTCCTTTGGACCCTATCTCGAAAGGCAGGGCTCCATTTCTCTCCTCTTAGCAGCTATGGGGATTTACAGCCTGCCTTCCCTGCCCACCCCCAACTCTTACAAAATGTTCCTCAGGATTGAAGGAAGGAACTGAAGAAAAGAAAGAAGGAAAAAGAAATCCTTAAAAATTCAGATTTTGAGCTGGGCCTGGTGGTGCGCACCTTTAATCCCAGCACTTGGGAGGCAGAGGCAGGTAGATCACTGTGAGTTCGAGGCCAGCCTGGTCTAAAAAGCAAGTCTGAGACAGCCAAGGCTACATACAGAGAAACCTTGTCTTCAAAAGCCAAAAGCCAAAAGCCAAAAACCAAACCAAAACAAAATGTCCTCAGATTCTGCAATGACTACTGAACATTCCAGCATGGCAGTAGGACCAGGGACTTAGGGTTCCAGTGTGACTGTCCTGTTCTTACATCCCTCCAGGCCCGTGAGTGTGCATAAACCCTCCTGTGTGCACTCCTGCTAAGGCTCCCCTGGCCTGTGGCTGTGAGTGAGCTGTTGTTAAGGTTGGATGTCAGTTAGGGTGGTCCTTGGCTTTTCTTGCCCACTGTGTGAGTCTGTCCCCCTGAGACTGGCATTCCTACAGGGGTCAGCTGTACTGAATTACATGTTCCAGCCTTTATAATCCTAAATGGAGTCGGCTAACCTGAGTTCTGTGTGCTCTCAGGCTGAGAGTTTTGACTGATCCCCAAAGCCTCTCACGGATAGGGTAGGCCCAGTGTTTCTCAGACTTGTCCACACAGGCCGCCTCCTGCTGTCAGTGACTGTCCCAGGCCACACCCCACATTTCCAGAGTTTCCTTGGCTGAAGATGAAGTCGGAGGAGGTCTGAGGGGCAGGAGAGGCAAGATGCCCCACCCATCCCCAGCGTGCTCTAGAGAAAGGAGAGGTTTTCATGACTGTGGCGTTGCTTCTAGATGCTGGAACAAGTCTGTTCTCCTCCTCCTCACTGTCTTACGCTAGAATGACAAGTCAGGGATCCCTTCCCAGCCCTGACCTCCAGTGACTGCACAAGGGGAGCCAGACCAACTGAGGGATGGAGGCCTGAGCCCGTGGGAGACAGGCACCTTCCTGTCCACCATCTTGTTTTATCTGCTTCTCATATGACCAGCAAGAAGGATTGCCATTTCCATCATGCAGATAAAACAGTGCAGCGGTGAAGGGGTGTGAGCCCCAGAGCAGTGAGCCATGGTGCAGAGAGAAACACAGCAGCAGGTTCAGCAGCCCCAGAGATGAGAGAGAGAAGTCCTAGGCCTGTGGTCCTGGGTCTTGACTGCATAGCAAGTCCTCAGTGGCTCGGGACATTTCCCCCGCCAAAGCAGCACCCCAGGCTCTTGCCCACAGATGGTGTGTGGGGCCCAGGCCATGGCATTGTAGCCAGAAGTCAAGAATCTCTGCAGTAGAGAAAGGAACCAGGAGTGTGAGCAGAGGACTGCTTGTCCGTAGTTTCTAACTGGGGCTTCATGTGAGTGTGTATGGAGGGCAAGCTGAAGGATCTCGGGATGGATGCTGAGGGCCTTTTGCTACCAGTTTCTCCCCAACTCTCTGCAAAGACCGGACTGACTTAGCTGGCTGGACTGACTTAGCTGGCTGAGGCCTTGGACCTGGTGTGTTGCCAGGTTACCAGTGAGAGCCCCCCTCCCCACCCCCAGCTGAGTCCCATCCTTACTAGTTCCGGCCAGACAAACAGTGATGGTGATAGGCGTGGCATTAGCTCTTTTGGGAATTTGAGTGTACCAATTGGTGTGCACGGACGGGGAGGGGTGGCGATTAAAAGTCGAACAGTTTTTTTTCAGCCACCGTAAACCCTTCAGATGTGGCTTTCTCCCTGAATGTGCTCTTTACTGCACTTTAGACTTTAAAGTGAAGAAGATACACAGGGAAGACTGATGCAGATACTGCTGGGTAGAGACCGTTTTTGAAATCCACCTTGAGTCCAGGTGCATGGGCTGAGATGGTTAATCGAATGTTTCTTTTGCCTTTTCTTTTCTTTGCTCCCGATGGTGGTGGAGGCCCTGGTGCATGCTGGGAAGCATTTCCCCACCACACCCCACTCCAGCTGTATCTCAGGAGGCCCTGAGACACATCTGCTCAAGCACTTAAGACCTGCTGCCCTTGTGCAGCCTGGTCCTGCACTG
This sequence comes from Acomys russatus, assembly GCF_903995435.1. Taxonomy (NCBI): domain Eukaryota; kingdom Metazoa; phylum Chordata; class Mammalia; order Rodentia; family Muridae; genus Acomys; species Acomys russatus. Next base: position 4,811,796 of record NC_067147.1, read on the forward strand.
GGCTGTTTGTCCGTTTCGGCGGGGGCCGCCTTACACAGGACCGTAAACGTGAGGCAATGGGGCGAGGCTCTGGGTTGCAAAGCAGGGAAGCGTCACGGCACCCAGAGAACAACTCTTCCCTCATCTCTTCTTGCTCCTGGTGGCTGCTGACAGTTTATGGGATTCCTCACAGTGTGCTTTCACCCTCAGGTGCCATTCTTCCTGGTATCTGTCTTCACATGTCTGCTTCCTGTGAGGCCAGCAGCCATCTTGGGCTAAGGGGCCACCTTATTCCAACATGGCATCAAGTCGCATCAAGGTCTCTCTCTCCTTTATTAAGCGAGGGATTGAAGCTCAGGGCCTCCTATAGGCTCAGCCAGGTCCCAGCACTGACTATGGCCACACCCCTTTCATTGTTTAATTTCTCTCAATGTCGACTCACATTGCATCTACATAACAGTTTTTAAATACACATCCACACCGGGAAGCATACCGTGCGTGCTGCAGGAGGAGAGTGAGGAAGAGGCCTTTTGCATGTGCTGCCTCAAAGCAGACCTGTACGCTGGGCACTGCCACCACAGAATGCACAGGAAGCGGAGCCTGAAAGAGCTGAGTGTGCATAACTGAGGCACACAGCTAGTCAGGCACAGAGTCAGATTGCGAACCCAAGACTTTGTAACTCAAGAGCAACATGTGATTCAAGACTGACAGGGGCCCCTTGGGGGCTATTTGGAACGGAACCATAGTCAATCGGTCCTTTTCAGAGTCCTGGGGTTATAACCCATCTGCAAGAAGCCATTCATCGCCTTTCTTTTTTTTTTAAAAAATATTTTATTATTTTATTCATATTATATCTCAATTGTTATCCCATCCCTTATATCCTCCCATTCCTCCCTCCCTCTCACTTTCCCCCTACTCCCCTCCCCCATGACTGTGATTGAGGGGGACCTCCTCCCCCTGTATATGCTCATAGGGTATCAAGTCTCTTCTTGGTAGCCTGGTATCCTTCCTCTGAGTGCCACCAGATCTCCCCATCCAGGGGACGGGGTCATTTCTTGATGGAACAAAACAAAACAAAACAAAACAAAAAAACCCGCCACCTCTGTCTAAAAGCGAGCCTGGGGACACAGAGTTAGTTTAATTGGTTGAAGTGGTGAGGAGCAGTGGATATTTCTCTTAAATACACTTCCATGTACGCTAACTGCTCTAACAAGCTGCACCTCTAACGGAAGAGAGAGACGCTCGTAGGCCTTGGCTTCTCCACAAAGTGTGAGCCACGAGCACCAGGTCCTTTCATGCCTTCAGTGTCACTTGCTTAGGCTTCTGGTGGCTTCCCTAGCACCTGAGGACCCAGATGAAAAGAGCCAGTGACAAGGTGGCCTGGCTTCTTCCTGACCACCATGCTCCTGCCTGCCTGCCGTGGGCTGGCTTGTCTCAGGGATTCTAATGTGGAAGGCTGCAGCCTCCAATACAGTGCAAGGTCTGGCTCCCCAGTAGGAAATGCTCTGTAATAATGAGCCGGTCATCCATCTGAGGAAGCCAATTGTCGTGTTCCCCGCCGCCCCCCCCCCCGCAGGGGGGCGGGGCACACACTGCCCCTCAGTCTTAATAATTTTAATTGGATAAGAATTTTTTCTAATCACCGGCCCCATGATTGCTGCTCACCATGTGTTCTCTATGCCTGCAGATGTTGGAGGAAACACATTTGGGGGATAAAAAGGACAACTTTCCTAGCGACGAGTCCTGTGACCTCTGTTGCTGTGATGCATTCATGTCTTAGAGACATGGGGCAAACTGTCACTCTGTTGTCCCCCCATTGACTGTCTTGGTCTCGTCAGGACTTGTATGTGGCTGAGCTCTTGTCTGTGGCTGCCTTAGGACCCAAAAGTAGCAACAGAGTTTGCGACAGGTGTGCACTGGCAGCGCCTTAAAGACCAGCTGTGACAGTGTCACCATCTGAAAACAGACCTCGGTGATGGCATTCACCTTTGATTTCTAATGTCCACTGAATGGAACCTGTCATGGGGTGGGGAGGCAGCTGGGCTCCCCTTTCTCCCATCTCGCCCTGCTCTTCTTTCTGGAGTTAATGGTTATCTATATAATGGTACGGAAAACTCAGCAGCTCAGGGGATACATCCCAACCTGTGAGGGCTTCACTGCACACTTTTGCCTCAAAACAAAGCAATTATTTTAATCCGCAGGATAAATTTGGTGTTTGTTTCTGCCTAGTCTGAGATAAGATTAGCAGGGCCCCATAACAGAACCACGGAACTGTTGCTGCACTGTGCGTCCCTGCAGGAGACTGACAGATGGCAGCTTTGGGTAATCTCATTTCAGGGCTGTGGTGGACACACTCCAGCTACTTAGCATATGGAAAACAGCTGAGCGTACAGGATTCTGCTGTGAGTGTCTCTGACTCAGGGTTCGTTGAACAAATGCAGCTTGAGGGCATATCGGGAGCCAGGTGCAACAGTGGTTGGCCACAGGTAGAGGGTCACACCCCCAACCCTTGCCCTTTATCCCCGTGGGTGTGAACGTAGGAAAACATCTGCTGTTCAGTGGTGGAAGACTAGATTTAATTTGGTGTCTGAAGACACTATAGTCAAAGATAAACGTTGACATGAAAGTCAGATCTTGGGCTCTGTCGTGAAGGTTGCAAACAATTACCCCCAGTGCTGATGTGTAGTCAGCCTGGCACCTTTGGTATACCAGTGGAGCCCAGTCAGGCCTCAGAGAACTCCTGGTACATAGTGGATGAACAATAGACACTTGTTTCAAGAATTAGTGGTGAGCCACGGTCATGATATACGTGTGGTTAGTAACCAGTGGCCTTGTCCCCTTTGGAGATCTGTTTGTGGTGTGCAGCCTCCCACTTTCACTTTGAACTTGAGCCTGTAGAGCTGACGTCATTCTCTGACCCTTTTGCCTTTCATATTGATTTCCATTTTGTAATGGAGACTGTTGTCTTGCTTATTTTTCTATGATTACTATGTGCCTCCAAGCTCCATTTTCTGCCTTTAGTTTGGAACCAGACCATTAAACAAAAGTGTGGATTGCAAGGTGGAGGTGGCAGGACTGTGGCTCTGGCGGGCCGGCGTGCTGTTGGGGAGCTGGTTGCGTCTGCGATTAATCTTGCCTGGCAGGCTGACAGTGTCATGGGCTCTGAGTCCTGTTGGACAAGTTTAGCAGCCTTTCTGCAACTGTTTCTGAGCACGAAATGGAAACTTTTTTGTGTGTTTTCATGTTCAGTCTTGTGTGCATATGGCTTTTGTGTTTCCTATCTTTTGTTTGTGTGTGGTGTGTACATGGTTGTGTGTGCATGTGTGTGCATGTGGTAGGCCAGAGGTCTACATCAGACACCTCCCTCTGGCATTCTCCATCTTTTGGAGACACTGAACCTGAAGCTCACAGATTGGCCAGAGAGTGAGTATGGGATCTTTTTACGGCCCCTCCCCCCCAGTGCTAGGATTATGGCATACTTTCTTACCTCCCCCCCACCCCCACCCCCCTGTGCTAGGATACCTTCTTACCGCCCCCCCCCCCCAAGCGCCCCCAGTGCTAGGATTATGTCATACCTTCTTACTCTCCCCCCCCCCCAGTGCTAGGATTATGGCATACCTTCTTATCCCCCCTTACCCGCCCCCCTCCCCCACTAGGATACCTTCTCCCCCCCCCCACCCGTGCTAGGATTATGGCATACCTTCTTACCCCTCCCCCAGTGCTAGGATTATGGGCATATCCCCCCCCCCCCGCCCCGTGCTAGGATTATGGCATACCTTCTTATCCCCCCTTACCCGCCCCCCTCCCCCACTAGGATACCTTCATTCCCCCCCCACCCACCCACCCACCCAGTGCTAGGATTATGGGCATACCTTCTTACCCCTCCCCCAGTGCTAGGATTATGGGCATACCCCCCCCCCGCATACCTTCTTACCCGCCCCCCAGTGCTAGATTATGGCATACCTCCCCCCCCCCGTGCATACCTTCTTACCCGCCCCCCAGTGCTAGATTATGGCATACCTCCCACTCCCCACTCCCCCCACAGTGCTAGTATCATGGACATCCCACTGTGTCCAGTTTTGGTTGCTGTGGTTGGGATCTAACTCAGGCCCTCATGCTTGTACAGTCAGCACCTATTGGCTGAGCCATGTCTCCGGCCCCACAGTGCCTAGTCCCAATCCTCAGTCTCTCCTGACTGGCCAGATAGGAATAAAGTAGCTTTTCAGAAAAACAAGATACTTAGCAGCCAAGAGGGAAGTTGCCTCTAGGGGGACAGATTGACACTCAGCCTTATTTTTCTTAGGTAGGATTTTAGGAAAGATATTTAAAAACTCATTCTCTTTATGATTTGGGGTAGAGTAATAACTGTTAAACTTGTTAAAACAGAATACCAAGGTGTGTGTATGTGTGTGTTTGCATGTGTGCACACACGTGTGCATGCACATATGTGCAGGGAAGATTTCACTAAGGGATCTTGGCTCTTTTGAAGCAGCAGACATTGGCAGGAAGGGACCACTAACCCCATGTATTGATGACATACATATCTGAGAAATAATGTTTCCTTAGGCGTCATGGGTTAGGGCATGATAGTAACTTAGTCTCAGTGGATCAGGGGAGTGCTGGTCACTCACAGAGGCGGGTAGGAGTTAAAATGGAAGACAATGACGAAGATAATGAGGCATCTAGGAAGAGCCTAATGGGTAAGAGGTCGGTACAGTGGGAGGGACCATCGGGACCTAACCCAGAGCAGTTAGGGATGAGAGCAAGAACAGTTGTGCGTGACCCTGTTTTGCCTTGGGGTGGGCAGGGAAGATGTGGCAAGTGCTTGTCTATTCTGGATGCCTCTGGCAGCTGACACTTCATTTGAAGGCTCTGTTAGAGCTTAAAGCCCAGTTCGCTATCAGGTCTGGCTTGCCTTCCTTCCGCAATGTCCATGGCGTTCTACTTTGATAGACTTGAATAATGATTATATGACAAGAAATCAACTACCTTGTGCTCTCACCACACCAGAATGTAGCTTAGATCAGGTGAGGGGTTGGCGGGGGCGGTGGGGGGCGGTCACGTGGATATAAACACCAGAAGAAGGGTTCACAGAATTGCACACTCCATGTCTACGGTCATGAGCGTCATTGGTCCTCCTGCTCTGCCTGCCGTCCTGATGGCATTCTCAGCAGGATGCTCACTGTCAGTGCGGTCTGAGCATTACATCACCCTGCTTGGAGGAGCAGGACAGCACCCCTGCACTTACTGTGAGGCAGGGCAGAGGGCTTGGGCCCCATCCAAGGGTTATTTGCAGAACAGGGTTTGGCTGCGTGAAGTCAGACGCGGCTCCCGTTCCAAAACATTTTCAGTTCCTCACTTGTAGATGCAGATTAGGCAAAACTTACATTGACTTTTGAGTTCAGATGTTTTGACTAGTGGAGTTTCCCCTGCTTTCTACACATAAACTGACCCCCATGCTCCTCTTGGAACACTCAGTTCCGTGGTATTGAACATACTCCCATTGGGGGCTTCTTCAGATTTCTGCTGCAAAATGAATGGTTTCTAGTGTTTTTTAGCTTAAATGAAGACCCTTTCAGAAGCTCCTATCTGCTCTTTAGTTGCATGGCTCTAAAGAAAGAGCAGCAGCTGGGTGTGGCGCCCATGCTTATAATCTTAGCACTTGGGGAGGCAGAGGCAGGCCGATCTCTGAGTTCAAGGCCAGCCTGGTCTACAGAGTGAGTCCAGGACAGCCAAGGCTACACAGAGAAACCCTGTCTCGAAAACACCAAAAATCAAAACCAGAAAAAACCAAACCAAGTCAAACTAACCAAACAAACAAAAAACCAAAAAACAAACAAACAAACAAAACAAAAAAACCCCACAAAACCCGACTGACAGAGGCTGGCACCCAGGCACCCACCCTGGTGCCTTCCCTTGACTTCCTGAGAAAGCTAAGGACTGCTGCATAGATGTCATTCACACTTACTTGGGGCATGTCACGCAGTTGGCTGGCCATACCCTTGCCATGCCCTTGGCTTGCTGTGCAGCAGTGCATGCACACTTGCACACTACTCTCGGCTTGCTGTGAGGCAGTGCACACTTGCACACACACTCTTCAAGTTGGACCTTTAGAGCCTCTTGTGGCAACTGCAGCAAACATGCTTCTCCATACTGTGTGTTTAGAGATGAGCGCGTTCGGTGGCTGTTCCCGGGATGCTGAGTGAGGTCTACTGTTGTAGATGAACACAACACTGCCCCTCTTGGTTTAGGGGAGACTCGGGTGGAACATAAAGGTTACATATCAAAAGGGACATTGCATTGTGTAGCACACTTTCAGAAAAGAGCTCACAGCTCAGAGTTTGGGTGAGCATTGTCACTTGGCTAAGGGAGGGTCTTCGCATTGAAAAGCCAAATCTTTGTTTTCCCCAATACTTCCTTCATTTAGTTAGGAAGTACTTCTTTTAGCTATGGGATCTTTTTTGTTTGTTTTTTTCAAGACAGGTTTCTCCATGTAGCCCTGGTTGTCCTGGAACTCACACTGTAGACTAGGCTGGCCTTGAACTCAGAGGTCCGTCTGCCCCTGCCTCCTGGGTGCTGGGATTAAAGGTGTGCTTTAGCACCATGCCTGGCTGCCTATGGGATCCTTTGACTATCTGTGAATTTTACATTCTTTTCCTTTCCCGTGGTGTGTGTGCATGATAGGCATTGAACCCAGGGCCCTGTGCATTCTAGATATGTGGCTACCCTCAGTCCACCCATGGGGCTGTGGTGCTCAATGTATAATAATAATAATAATAATAATAATAATAATAATAATAATAATAATAATAATAATAATAATAATAATAGGAATCCTTTACCAGAGGATAGAATTTTCCATCATGGGACTGCTCAGATTGTGTCTGAACCCAAAGCCATTGGAGACCAGCTTTGTTTAATACAAAGGCAGGGGAAAAAAAAAATAAAGGCTTCAGGCTTCATTGAAATGCTTTGTGTGTTGGGGAAGGGGTTGAAGGGAGCCCCCCCCCCATTAAAATGGGGGCCTCTCACTGTGGGGTTATTTTTGGTAAGAGCTGAGAACTTTGCCACAGTGCTGTGTTAATAAATACAAGCCCCCAAGTACAAAGCCATGGGACAGTTTCTCTTAGCATCTCTGTTTGTTCCATGTCAACACTGCCATTGCATCTCAAGCCTGGCATCCGGAGCATATGGATCCAGCAGGGATCAAAGGACTCTGGCACCCTCACGGGCAGAGCAAATTCTTAGTCAGCTGCTCCTCAGGCCTTCATTATACGGCCTGTCACCCAGCTTCCCTCTCAGCCAGAGTTGTTATTTTAATAGCCTAAAAATAGGAGTGTTTTGCTCACTGGAATGCCAGGATGATTTTCCTGTAGTGCCAGACAAGCCACTTGGAGCCTCTGATGAGGGGAAACCAGACTATACCCTACAAGCTGCCCTGGGATCCCCTGAAAAATAGTTGTTAATTTGGGCCTATTGGTTTCAGGTGATGGATTGCTATCTCTTTGTTGTTTTTATGTGCTTGTCTGTATGTAGGCTTGCGTACACAAGTGCAGGTGCCTGAGGCCAGGTGTGTTATGGCTCTCTTGGAGTTGGAATTATAGATGAAATCAGCGGATGTAGGTGCTGGGAACCAAGGTCTGGTCCTCTGAAGACCAGAGGACTGTCTAACCCTTTTATGCTTTTTTTTTTTTGAGGCCGACTCAAGTACTCCAGGGTGGTCTTGAACTCATGATCCTCTGGCATCCACTGCCTAAGTGCTGGGAGTGTTGATGTGTGCCACCATGCATAATGTCATTGTCGTGCAGTCTGCTCCTGGTAGGACGGAGCGTGGGTCCTGCAGCCAGGACCTGTCCCATGTCCTATGTCTTTTGTGGGACCTGCAGCCAGTGGGTCTTTCATGCTGCCAGCCTCCACTTCTCGTCATCCTGTTCATCAAAGGATGTTTCTGTGGACTGGATGGGAAACATAGTGTAGGATGCTAGTGTCTGTATGTGCGCTGACAGGGCTGTGTGTCAGAGCTTTGCTTTATGCTTGCTTTACTTATGTATTCCAACTGCCTTTGGACTCATTCCACGCTGTCCTGCCTCAGCCTCCCCGGTATGAACTTGTTTTTGACTCATTTGGAATTTATAGAAATCTTTCTCTCGTGACTTTGAGAGTATTCTTTGCCACTCAGACTTTTTTTTTTTTTTTTTTTTTTTTTGAGGAGTCTCTCTGTGTTAGCCTTGGCTGTCCAGGACTCACTTTGTAGACCAGGCTGGCCTCAAACTAACAGTGATCCGCCTACCTCTGGCTCCTAAGTGCTGGGATTAAAGGTGTGTACCACCACGCCTGGCTGCCACTCAGACTTTTAAAAAGTGGCCTATTCAAGAAAAATTTTATGACAAATGGAGTTATGCATTTCAGAGCTTCCATTTCTCCGTGCCGTCTTCATTGAGTCTCCTTTGCATCTCCTCTGTGGTCTGGTCCATAGACATGCTGAGTGCCCTGCCGGCTGCCTAAGTGCTTCTGCTCCGACCTTGCATTTCAGCTGGCTCTGGTTGTATTTATGACTTGTCTCTTAATGGCCATTGGCTGGCTTGAGTTTCCTTATCACATTTAGAACAGTTGCCATGGTAGCCCGGAGTTCTCCTGTGATTGATGTGCTGTTGGCACAGTGCGCCTGTTGCTTATGGGCTGACACTGGTGCATCATGTGAGCAGGCAGAATGGTGGCACCAGTCTCCGGCTTGGCTAAGTTGTATGGCAAAGGAGCGTGCAGATCAGCTGACCCTAAGTAGACAATTAGTTACTCCGGATGGCGTAGGTGGCCTGGTGTGGCCAAGGATTGCTCTCCTTGAGGGTGAGAATAGAAAACAGGGCCTGGCCAAGCAATATGAAGTGTGCGCTCTGCTGTGGTGTGGAGCTGATGTGGAGTCCTCAGAGAGAAGGGTTTTCACAACCGCAAGAGACGGAAGACAGGTTCTCACAGATGCCTCAAAGATGGAGCATGGGACCACGAGCCAGGTGAAGTGGGTGGTGTCAAATGCTTTCTCACCCGGAGCCTGCAGCAGGAGTGCTGTGTTGATGCAGATCTGAGTGCCATGTGACCTGTTAGGCCCCTGCTCGATGGAACAGTGGCAGTAAATCTGTTTGGATTTCCTTAGCCCTTTTCTGTTTCAGAATCCCATTCAGGGTAACATGTGGCTTCCAGAACCTTCCCTGGCTTTTGTTGACCTTGCAGGCCACATAGATGACTGGTTATGTGTCCTTGGCACATCCTTCGCTTGGGATTTGTGTAATGGTTTTCTCATGGTACATAGACTGAGTGATTGGTGTTTGGGCAGAAGACCACACACGCCAAGTACCTTCAGAGCCCTGTGTGTCACCTGTGTACACAGACAGCATGATGTCACTGCTGACATCATCCCTGAGCACCTGGGTGAGGCAGAGTTTGTCAGATGTCTCAACTGTAGAGTTACCCTACTTTCCATGTTGTTGTTGTTGTTGTTGTTGTTGTTGTTGTGTGTGTGTGTGTGTTCTGTCTGTCTGTCTGTCTGTATGTGTAGCCCTTCTATACTGCCTAGCACCGCAGAATACTCCAGGCTCATCTTAACTGTCTCCTGCTGCAGTTCCAGAAAGAACCATTTCTGCAAGGGACCCGTTTTTTTTTTCCTGAACTTGGGGTACAGTGTGCCAAGAAAGCCAGGGTTAGCTCCCTGTCTTCAAGTCAATTAGAATAGCCAAATTAATAGTAAAAAGCAGAAAAAAGAGATTTGTTCAGTGTGGCCAAAATTGGGAGATGGATTTAAGGGGTCACTGAATCCAGTGTGTTCACATTAAATACCGCCCCCCTTTTTTTTTTTTTTTTTGCTTTTAACTATTAAATTGGCTGTTTAGTTGACTTACTGAGTCAACTAAACCTGACTTTTTGGGCACAGACCCAATTTTGGTAACAGTTTTATATATTGGAGAAAGGTAGCAGAAACCAAATATGGGAGCTGAGTATGTGCTCAGAGATTCTGGATCGACTGGCTGAAAGAGCAAGGGAATACGTGTGTGTACACTAACACTTGTATGTTCACACATGTAGACATTGTCTCAGCAATGCAAACTCATCTGGCCTGCAGCTGGCTTTGAACTGTGGGCATCTTGCAGCAGCAGTCCAAGCCTTACCGTTACACGAGAGTGTACCACCACGCTCAGTGAGATATTCCTCTAAGCAACTGTGGCAGGATGTTTGCACACACACAGCCATGTGTTAGGTAACGATGGGGGGGTGTATGTTGAGAAATACACTGCTGCTGCTGTTCTGCAACACTGGAGCACACGCTAGGCACTATCCCCACCTGTGTACATATGGTAAATGCCATAGCTATTGCTCCCAGGCTGCAAACATACTACTGCACTAAATTCCATATATAGCTGTAACATAATAGTGTTTGTCTAAGTCTGTTCAGATGTGTTTCAGCGTGCGTAAATATTGAAGAGGCCACAGTGACAGTAACAAGATAAGTGGTCTACTTGTATAGGGCACCCGCAATGTGTGGGAGCTGCAGGGCTAAAATTTGCTTTGGAGGCGGTTTACTGGGGAGAGGTAAAGAAATGCCTACCCACCCCAGAAGGGGAAACTACAACACAGCGAGAGGATGGATCCTGGCACAGCCCAACATAGTGAGCCAGTGAGCTTTACTGTGGGGTTAGTTAAAGAAATGCAGGTGAGGGGGTCACTTATGGGAGGCGAAATGACTCAAGGACACCTGCATTACCAGAGGCCCACCCTAGCATGGTGACCACGCGTGGAGACTAGAAACCTGGAGTGTACTGTAGACAGCTCCGCAGGGTGGAGAGAGACTCTTCCAGATAGTTCCATTGGTCTGAGCCCCTTCTAGGCAGCTCGGCTTGTCTGAGAGTGTCCCTCAGCAGCCCTCCTGCTTATATACTATATGCTTGGGGAGTGTGTTCGGTTTCAGGGAGTTTCTGAACCATAGTTGTTTGCTTTGTGAGTTGAAGGTACTTCCTTGTGTGATGTATTATTTCACCTCTCTCTAGAGCAGTGCTTCTCAACCTTCCTAACTAACGCTGTGACCCTTTAGTACAGTTCCTCATGTTGTGGTGACCCCCCAACCATAAAAATTGTTTTCATTGCTATTTCAGAGTGGTGAATTGTAACGTAAATATCTGTTTCCTGATGATCTAGGCGACATCTATGAAAGAGTCAGTTGATCCCCACCCCCACCCCCCGCCAAGGGGTCAGAACCCACAGGTTGAGAAACATTGCTCTAGAACATCCTGTGTGGTAAGGAGCTCCCTCCAAAATTGGGCCATTTTCGAAGGAAACTGCTACATGACAGGGCGATCTGTTCAGAGCTAGTGCGACAAACCCTGACAATTTTACCACTGTGGTCTTGAGGTGTGCTGTGCTTGGGCTGTGCTGAATCTATACAAAATGTTTTCTGTTTTCTTTCTTTCTTTCTTTCTTTCTTTCTTTCTTTCTTTCTTTCTTCCTTCCTTCCTTTCTTTCTTTGGTTTTTTGAGATAGGGTTTCTCTGTGTAGCCTTGGCTGTCCTAGACTTACTTTGTAGACCAGGCTGGCCTCAATCTCAGAGTGATTTGCCTGCCTTTGCCTCCCAAGAGCTGGGCTTAAAGGCACGTGCCACCATACACGGCTATGTTTTCTTTTTTCAAGAACAATTGTCTTAGTTTACTGTGTGAGCTTTGTTGTTTGTTTGGTTTGTTTTACTTTATAAAGAAAACTTTTGTAGTGGCACTTAGCTTAAAACACATTAGACTATGCTTAGTTTGTAAACCTTTCCATATTCTAAGCTTTATGTATGTTTATATGTGTATGTATGTGTATATATTATATATAATTTAAGTTTTGATTTTTTTCCCCCTCTAAACTGACAAACTAACACACTGCTTGGCCTAGGCAAGACTACATAACACCAAGACCATTAGCTTTTATTTACACATTACGTGTATCCTTCTGGAAGGATTTAAGAGAAGTAACACACAGAGAACTGTCACTTGTGTGTGCATGCGTGCATGTGTGTGTGTGTGTGTGTGTGTGTGTGTGTGTGTACACACGTGCATGCGTATATATGTAGGAATGTGTGTGTGTTTGTGGGATGCATGTATTTGGTGGTGGCCAGAGGAGGGTGCTGGCTCCTCCGGCACTAGAGCTGAGGTGAGCTGTCTGATGTGGGTGCTGGGAACTGAACTCAGGTCCTCTGCAAGAGCAGAATCTGCTCTTAACTGTTGGGTCATCTCTCCAGTGCTTGACGGTGCCACCTTTTCTGGGTCTCTCCTGGAGGATCCACCTGAGGCTTCTACTGTTGCCCCTCGGCTTGCTCTGTTTTCCTGGTCTGAAGTATGTCTATACTTATGGCTGCGCTGGCTTTTTTGTTCCGTGGACTATAGACTTGCTTATAGCTGGGTGAGGTTCTATGGACTTAGCTCCACCCTGATGAAAATCTTTCATTGTTTCCATGGAGAGGGATGAATGCAAAGGTTTATTATGGGATTCATGCGATTGTGACGACTGGGAGTTGCCAGGAAAGGTCATCTATTCGCTGGAAAACTACAGAAGCTGGTGGTGTAACTGGGAGCCTGAGGTGAGGCACCCCTGGAGGAAGCCTCGAGTGTGAAGGCTGGAGCCCCTGGAGCTCAGAAACCCAAGCACAACAAATGGAAAGAGGATGCCCTAGCTGGAGAAAAGGCGGAATTTACATTTCCTTTGTGCCTTGTTCTGTGGGGGCCCTCAGCTAGCTGGACAGTGTCCTCCTAGGTTGAGGGGGGCACAGCTTTTCTTTACTCAATCTATGGATTGAAACACCAGCTTCTTCTAGAAGCATCCTTGGATCCGTGTCCAGAGATAGCCCTCAGCTCCGTGGGCATCCCTCACTCTTACTGTCATGGTAGCCACTATGTCTGCAGCCATTGAGACATGATGCATGCTTGTCAGTCAGCTCCTTCCCTGCTGCTCATTCTGCCTTTCTCCCTCCCTGGAAACTCCCGCTTTGGTGTGGACCAGGGCTCTCACTCTGCTGTTCTATTCCTTGATGTTTCATTTCTAGTAGCTGGATTGGTAAACCCTATAGAGCACATACATGCATGCATGCATATATACAGACATATGTATGTATCTAATACACATATACACTTACATATGTACACAGATACATACATACATTTCTTTGTGTTTCTTCTTTTAGACTCCATTAAATTCCAGTTACACATGAATACAGTTCTTTGATCACCTCAGTGAGTTGGTTCAAAAATCTCTTGCACACTTAGGCTGTCATTTTCTTTAAAAAACAAAACGAAACAACCAACCAGTGAGGATTGGTCACATTCAAGGACATCTAGGTGTTCTGTGTGTTCCTCTGGAACTTTTTCTTTCTTTTCTTTTTTTTAAAGACTTATTAATTTTTATGTGCATTGATGTTCTGTCTACATGTATGTTTGTGAGGGTGTCAGATCTTCTAGAACTGGAGTTACAGACAGTTGTGAGCTGCCATGTGGGTGCTGGGAATTGAACCCAGGTCCTCTGGAAGGGCAGCCAGTACTCCTAACCACTGAGCCATCTTGTCAGTCTCTTTCTTCTGGAACTTCTATGATTTACACTTCAGACTTTAGACCGTAGTAGGCTGTTGAATTAATTTTTGGAATGGCGTAGAGTCTGCTGCTGTGTAGGTTAATTCTTTTAGTTAAGCACCAGTTGCTGAGAAGACTCTTTTTCCCTGGTCAGAATGTGCCTTTGAGTCCTTTAAATCTGTTCTTCAGAGTCTGCTGGTGCTTGTAGGTCTTTGCTTTCTCCTCAGATGTTACAAGCAGTTTTCAATATGTATAAATAGCATGCTAGGATTTTTCCTGGTGTTGAGTTGCACTTGCGGATGAACTTAGGAGGTACCACTGCCACAGCACACAAACTTAGGAGGTACCACCGCCACAGCACACAAACTTAGGAGGTACCACCGCCACAGCACACAAACTTAGGAGGTACCACCGCCACAGCACACAAACTTAGGAGGTACCACCGCCACAGCACACAAACTTAGGAGGTACCACAGCCACAGCACACAAACTTAGGAGGTACCACCGCCACAGCACACAAACTTAGGAGGTACCACAGCCACAACACACAAACTTAGGAGGTACCACCGCCACAGCACACAGACTTAGGAGGTACCACCGCCACAGCACACAAACTTAGGAGGTACCACGGCCACAGCACACAAACTTAGGAGGTACCACAGCCACAGCACACAAACTTAGGAGGTACCACCGCCACAGCACACAAACTTAGGAGGTACCACAGCCACAGCACACAAACTTAGGAGGTACCACAGCCACAGCACACAAACTTAGGAGGTACCACGGCCACAGCACACAAACTTAGGAGGTACACCCGCCACAGCACACAACTTTAGGAGGCAACCACCGCCACAGCACAAACTTAGGAGGTACCACAGCCACAACACACAAACTTAGGAGGTACACCGCCACAGCACACAAACTTAGGAGGGTACCACAGCCACAGCACACAAACTTAGGAGGGTACCACAGCCACAGCACACAAACTTAGGAGGTACCACGGCCACAGCACACAAACTTAGAGGGTACCACAGCCACAGCACACCAAACTTAGGAGGTACCACCGCCCACAGCACACAACTTAGGAGGTACCCACAGCCACAACACACAAACTTAGGAGGTACCACAGCCACAGCACACAAACTTAGGAGGTACCACGGCCACAGCACACAAACTTAGGAGGTACCACGGCCACAGCACACAAACTTAGGAGGTACCACAGCCACAACACACAAACTTAGGAGGTACCACAGCCACAGCACACAGACTTAGGAGGTACCACTGCCACAACAGCATGGAATCTTCCACTTTTCCTTGCTCTCCTTCATCATCACTTTGTAGTTTTATGCATGTAGATCTATGCATAATAGCCAGGCTTGTGCCTGACAGATGTACCTTTTACTGTTGCCCAACTGCAGAGCAGTTGTTGTATGGTGCCGTGGTGTCTGCAAGTACTACACTTTGTGTTATTAGTGTTGGGCGAACATGTCCTCTGTGAACCAAGTTTTATTTCTCTGTTCCCTGTTTGTGCACATTTTATTTCCTTGTTTCATCTTGCTGAGTCAGCTAGGCCTTTCAGTATGATGTTACGCGGGAGTGGCGTGAGAAAGGACCCTTGCTGTAGTCCTCACTTTAGTAGGAAAGTGTTCCAGTTCCTTACCATTGCGTATGGTAACTGTAGGGTGCTCTGTCTGTGCGGCGAGAGATTTCCAAACTGTAGAAATTCTTAACTTCTTAGGTGGTTGCTTTTGTTTTAATTAATCATAAATAAGTGTTAGATTTTTTTTCAAATACTTTTTCGGTACTAATTGAGACAAAAAATTTTACCTTGATGGTATGTTTTTATTTCTAATGTGTTATTCTTGTATGCTGAATGAGTCACAGTTGTTTATGGAGTTTGATTCTTTTTATTCAAATGTTGGATTTTTTTCCTCATGTTTTTGCATGTGTGATGTGGTAGCTCTCTTTTTGTCAGTAGCTTTATTGATTTGGTTGTTTTAGGAAAGCAGGGTTTACTATCTTAGTGGGATGCGCCGCACAAGTGTTTTCTGAAGGAGACTATAGAGTGTCATCATCGGCCCTTATGGTTTAATAGTGGTCACCGATGAACACATCTGGGCTGCCTAAGCTTTTCAGGCTATTGATTCAATCACTACAACAGATGCAGGTTTAGCCAAATGATCCCTCACTCTTATGAGTTTAGGTAGTTTATATTCTTGGCAGATTATGTCATTTTGTGTATGTTGTTGAGTTTAGGGGCATAAAATTATTTCAGTATCCCTTTTTAGTTATTAATTGTAATCCCTCACACCCAGGAAGGTCGCAGCATCTTGGTCTGCTCTGAATCTCCTTAGCCACGGATGGCCTAGGACTTCTGAGCTCCTCCATTGTGGAACACTGAGAGTGGAGGTCTGCTGCCCCATACCCAGCTTGTACCATGCCTCCGTTAGCATGCCAGGCAGGTACTGCATCTCCTGCCCTCCCCTCCCATACCCAGCTTGTGCCATGCCTCCGTTAGCATGTCCGGTAGACAGTGCATCCCCTGCCCTCCCCTCCCTTACCCAGCTTGTGCCATGCCTCCGTTAGCTTGTCCGGCAGACACTGCACCCCCTGCCCTCCCCTCCCTTACCCAGCTTGTGCCATGCCTCCGTAGGCATGTCCGGCAGACACTGCACCCCCTGCCCTCCCCTCCCTTACCCAGCTTGTGCCATGCCTCTGTTAGCATGTCTGGCAGACACTGCATCCCCTGCTCTCCCCTCCCATACCCAGCTTGTGCCATGCCTCTGTTAGCATGTCTGGCAGACACTGCATCCCCTGCTCTCCCCTCCCATACCCAGCTTGTGCCATGCCTCCGTAGGCATGCCGGGCAGACACTGCATCCCCTGCCCTCCCCTCCCTTTCTAATAATGCTATCTAGTCTTTTCCTTCTCCTTTCCTGGTTACCCTAAGTACCTTATTTTTCAGACTACAAGACGTACCTGAATAAGACACACCCAGTTTTTTAGAGAAGGAAAACAACAATCGGACTGTGAGGTGCACCCTAATCCCCCTCCCCACTTTTGAGGGGGAAAAAGTGCATCTTATGGTCCGAAACATACAGTAGGGCTTCGACAAGTTTTAGTGATCTCTTAGTGTTATTTTCTTCTCTGTCATTTAGCTTTTATTGATTTCTACTTTTTTTCCCTCACTAGGATCAGATTGCTCTTTCATTTTCTAATGTACCAGCTTCGGTTATTGATTTCAGGTCTTTGTACTGTCCTAACTTACGCACTTGATGCTGCAGTTTCCTTCCAAGCACTGCTTTTGCTGTGCCCTACACATTTGTCCATGTGAAACTTCACTTACATGTAGGTAAAATATTTAAAAAGTCTCTTGAGAGTTTTTATTTGACCTGTGTTATTTGAAGTTGCTTAATTTCTAAATTTTGGGCAGCTCCTGAGCTTGGTGTCTGTTTCTGGGCTTCTGGTTTAAATTCATTGTGAGAGCTATTCGTTTCAGACACGATTTGATTCAGGTCCCTCTTGGCACATGTCACTGTAAACCTGAGGTGCACTGTCTGGTGATGATGAAGGACTCTGTACCCTCAGAGCCGGTTCTCAGCAACCTTGACCTTCCAGTTGATAGGATTTGGGCGTCGCAGTCTCCAACTAGGACACTGGACTCGTCTGTTCCCCAGAGTTTACTGCTCTTGTCATCGGTGTTTAGACGTCCTGTTAGGTGTGTGTTAATGACTACTGTGCGGTCCTGCAGACTCCGCCCATTAGCATTACATAATGCCTCTCTTTAACCCTGATAGTGTTTCTGTTATGAAACCTGTTTTGTCTAAAATGAGCACAGCTGTGCTACTTTAAGCAGTGTTAGTCTAGAGTCTCTTGCTCTTCCTAATCCTAGTATTTGAAAGTTGAGGCTTCTTTTAAAAATTTATTAAGATTTTGTATTTGAGCCAGGTGTGGTGGCACACGCCTTTAATCCCAGCACTTGGGAGGCAGAGGCAGGTGGATTGCTGTGAGTTCAAGGCCAGCCTGGTCTACAAAGTGAGTCCAGGACAGCCAAGGCTACACAGAGAAAGAAACCCTGTCTCAAAAAACAAAACAAAACAAAAAGATTTTGTATTTGTATATATTCTTTGTGTAGTCAGTGCAATGGTTCCATTGTTATTTTCATACAAGTATTTTGTACTTTGACTGTGTTTGTCCACTTTATCTCTTTGGCACTCTTATTTCCATCCCTTTCCTCAAATATCACACACACACAGATTTGACATATGAGGGAAAATTATCAGGTTTTGGCTTTCTGAGACTGTCTTATTTTGTTGAATGATCCTAGGCTCCATCCATTTTGCAAATGATAAGGTTTTGTTCTTCGGTGGTTTTTTAAAAAAATATTTATTTATTTTTATTATGTATACAATGTTCTGCCGGGCATGATGGCGCACGCCTTTAATCCCAGCACTCGGGAGGCAGAGGCAGGCGGATCGCTGTGAGTTCGAGGCCAGCCTGGTCTACAAAGTGAGTCCCAGGATGGCCAAGGCTACACAGAGAAATCCTGTCTCGAAAACCAAAAAAATAAAATAAAATAAAATAAAATAAAACAGTGTTCTGCCTGCATGTATGCCTGCCCTCTTGGCACCAGATCTCACTATAGATAGTTGTGAGCCACTATGTGGTTGCTGGAAACTGAACTCAAGACCTCTGGAAGAGCAGCCAGTGCTCTTACCCTCTGAGCCATCTCTTGGTTTTTTTTTTTTGTTTTTGTTTTTGTTTTTGTTTTTGTTTGTTTTTTTAAATAGCAGGCTTCTCTGTGTAGGCCTGGCCAGCCTGGAACTTATTCTATAGAGTGAACTCACTTATAGATCTATCTTGGGATGAAAGGCATGCACCACCGCTGCTTAGCTCTTTATGGCTTTTTAAATCACTTTTAGTTGGTATATTTAGATCAAAATCATGTAAATTCATAAATTGACTTTCTGAATAAAGCTTCATTTTGTGTGTACGCCACATTTTCAAAAATCCACTCTCCTGTTGATGAGTGTGTCCTGCCTACTGTGCCTAGGAAATTAGGGAGCATGAGTTGGATATGGTGGCACACAGCCCATATCTGCGCTGCCAGGGAGGTGGGAGGAAGAGAACTGGGTGTAAGGTCAGCCTGGGCAAGTACACTGAGTTTGAGGCCAGCCTAGACCACATGAGACCCTATCTTAAATAAAATAAAATAGCGTGTACAGGCACTATTTTCTTTCTTTTAACCTTATCCTATGTGAGTCTTAATGTGAATTTCTCACAACATGGGTTTGTCATTTTAGGAACACGGAAACAGCCTAAGTATCCCTCAGTAGAAGAATGGATAAAGAAACTGTGGTACATTTACACTATGGAATACTACTCAGCTATTAAAAACAAGGAATTCCTAAACTTTGTGGACAAATAGATTGAACTAGAAATGATCATAATGAGTGAGTTCACCCAGAAGCAGAAAGAGTCAAATGGTATATACTCACTTATATCTGCATACTAGCCCAAGGGGCATGTCCCATGAAAGTCTTCACTTACCAGGAAAGTGGGAGAGAGGTGAGGACATCCTATTGGGACTCTAGATGAGAGAAGCATGGGAGAATGGGGAAATAGAAGGATCCAGAGGGTCCTAGAAACCTACAAGAAGAACATTATGACGGGCAGATCTGGGCCCAGGTGTCCTGCTCAAACTATGGCACCAACCAAGGACTATATAAACCCCTACCCAGATCTAGCCAATGGACAGGACATTCTCCGCAGTTGAGTGGAGAGTGGGGGTCTGACTTTCTCACATAGTCTGGTGCCCCATATTTGACCACGTCCCCTGGATGGGGAGACCTGGTGGCACTCAGAGGAAGGATAGCAGGCTACCAAGAAGAGACTTGATACCCTATGAGCATATACAGGGGAAGGAGATCCCCCTCAGTCACAGTCATAGGGGAGGGGAGTAGGGGGAAAGCGGGAGGGAGGGAGGAATGGGAGGATACAAGGGATAGGATAACAATTGAGATGTAATATGAATAAATTAATAAAATATTTTAAAAATACACTGAAAAAATAACTTTTAGGGGCTGGAGAGATGGCTCAGAGGTTAAGAGCATTGTCTGTTCTTCCAAAGGTCCTGAGTTCAATTCCCAGCAACCACATGGTGGCTCACAACCATCTATAATGAGATCTGGTACCCTCTTCTGGAATGCAGGCACACATGTGGGCAGAATACTGTACAGAGTATAAATAAATAAATCTTTTTAAAAAATCACTTTTAGTTGATGTATTTAGACCAAAACCATGAAGTCGTAAGGTGATAGTGGAAGTGATTTCTAGCACTTTCTAACTGCCCCCTATTACTACCCTACTCAAACCCTTTTCTAACTTTAACTGAATGTTCTGTGTGAGCCCATTTACTCTTCTCTCACCAACTTTTCTTGGGCAAAATCTAGTTTCTGATGCATAGGATTCTCTCTCCCTGAGGAAGTCTTGTGAGTTGCTCAGCTGGGAATCAAGTTCCTGATTTTTGTTTAAAAATGGCACTTCTCTTTTAGGATATTAAGAATGTATCGTTTTATGCATATGAGGGTTTTGCCTGCGTGTATGTAAGTGTACCCCATGTGAGCAGAGCTCTCAGAAGCCAGAAGAGGGTGTCAGAGCCCTTGACACTGGAGTTATGGATGGTTGTGAGCTTTCAGGTGAGTGCTGGGAACTGAACTTGGGTCCTCTGGAAGAGCAGTAATTCCATTAACGGTTAATCCATCTATTCAGCCCCCTCCAGGATTAAAAAATGTGTTTAATATTCTTATTGTTTCTAGACATAATCTTGCTGTGTATTCCAGACTGGCTTTCAGTTTGTGTCCCTGCCTGCACCTGAGTCCCGGATTACTGACGTGCACGACTGTGCAATGCTCCCTCGGTTGCGGGGTGAGCCCTCTTGGTGTAGACATGAGGGCTGGTGATGGTTCCTTTAGCCTGAGCTTGTTGTATCCCTGTCACCGTGCTGGATTACAGGCACATACGTGCCTCCTTATGCAGGTCTCTTCATTTTGAATGCTAATCTGTCTGTGTGGGCAGGCATTTGCAGGTCGGCTTTTAAGTGGTTTCTTAGAGTTTCTCTCTATCCACCCACATGCACTGTGCGTGTGCCTTTCTTTTAGAAGGGCTGACCTGGTAAATGTAGTTACTACAGACTCGCTACCTTTCCGTTAGAAGGGCGAACCTGTTAAACGTAGTTACTGCAGACTCGCTGTCTATAACAGTGCTCTCTGCATCATTTCTGTGTCTCACTGAGGGTGCATTAGCTCTGAGAATGTTTGCTTCTTGCCTACCAACAGACGTTGTTGTGAAAGCCAGTTGCACTGCATCGGGAACTGGAACCAAGGGGGTGGTCCTCTGGTTGCGTTTTGGACCATGTTTCAAGGCTGGCTATAGCCTTATCTACTGTACAGTATACCATACCACCACAGAAATGTGATACCAGGGTTTTTAAATCTCTCAGAGGTACCCATGTCGATGCCCTTGTGTCTCTGGCCTCCTTTAATGGCTTTTCAGACAGGCTGATTCTGGCTGTTCTTCCCTCTTATCCACAGTTACTGTGCTAGGAAGTTGGGAGTTGTTTTAGTGACTGGAAGGTGAGGGTTCTGTGGTCATATCAGTGAATGTTACCCACGATGGGCCTGTGACCTTCGTAAGTGTTTCTTGGTCATTCTCACCTCCGCCTTTGGGGACAGAAAAGCAAGAGGAAATGTCTGGCCTGGACAGTGTTCTTCTGTACCTTGGATTAGGCCCTGGCCACCTGTCCAGGGAACTCTGGGCTTTTGATGAGCCCTCACAGAGGCCTTTACCTGTTGTTACACTTCACTCTGGGACAGTGCCTGGTGTTAAAGCCCCCGCAGGGTAGGAGGTTCCCTTAAGATTGTAGTCTCGAGAGATTTTTCTTTCAGGCACTCAGTCCACACTCAGCACCTTACCAGGTTCACTACCCAATTATTCCTTCAGTTAGTGGCTGCAGACGGGGGTGGGGTGGGGTGGGGGAAGCTACCTGGGGGAAGCTACCCGACCTGTGACTGAAATTCTCACGCTGTCTAGAGATTTCGGATTGTGCTTTGACCTGTGGCCACAGTTCTTTGGTGAGGTGAGGAAAAGTCCCCACTCTGAGGCTGCTCAGATTTTTCTTGTGTGGATGGGAAGACTTCCGGGCTCCACAGGAGAGTGGAAACCCCCTGTGGCTTTCTGCACACAGCTTTCCCCACCTTCCCACTAGCCAAAGGTGGATGTAAGACACCCTGACCTTTCAAAAGCACCTGAATCTTACAGAGGGAAATAACCGCTCTTTCCAGTCAAAATAAATAAATAAATAAATAAATAAATAAATAAATAAATAAATAAATAAATAAAATAAAGAAAGGAAAAAAAAAAGAGTTGCTATACATCCTTTCCTCATCCTTGTTTTTGTGGTTCCTTGAGTCCCCCAGGGGGCTAGGGCGATAGCTGGGTGGTAAGTGCTTGCCTAGTGTGTACATAGTACTGGATTTGATCCCCAGCCCTGCCAGTCAAACAAAGCTTGAAGTGTGCGGGGGGGGGGGGGGGGGGGGAGGCGGGCATGCAGCCCCTTTCTGACTTTCCTCAGCTGCTCTGTCACTGCCCCCATCCCATCTTTGCTAGACAAATGTTTGATCTCAGCAGTCTTTCGCAAACACACCTTCAGCCGCCTGTGCAACAGCTGCTGGACGTCCTATCAGGAGAGGCTCAGTTGCAGAAGGCAGCTGCTCAGGCCCTGGGAATGTGGGAGCACCCGGGAAGGAGGAGGCGTGGCTTCTGAGTAGCCAGAGTTATACTGCGTATACAGCCCCTGTGCCCTCTATCCTTCTTCTCCTGGGAAGGTCATGGAGTCGGGACAGAGCGAGGAACTTGTGGGATAGTTTTGCCATGGATAGGGTGAGGAGGGGGCCTCTGACAGGGAGGTTATCTTGGTTGTAACATGACTGATTGATAACTACTCATGCTAGGAGCCATGAGAGCCAGGCTTGGTGAGGCATGTCTGCAATCCTTACTCAGAAGGCCGAGGCAGGGAGATGGGAACTTAGAGGCCAGACTGAGCATGCTCAAAAGGAGTTTTCTTAGTGTTGTGCTTGATGTAGTTGCAAGTTGCAGCTTTTGTGGAAAGACTGCTTTTGAAGTAGATTATAATAGGAAGTACTGGTATAAAGCATATATATATATATATTTATTTATATATATGTGTATGTATGTATGTATATACATACACGTGTACATAAATATATGTGTACATATTTACATATTATGTAAATATAGGTATATCTATGTACACATGTGCCACTATGCCTGAGTTTTATAGTTTTGGGAGCTAGATTCCATGGCCATCAGGGCAGGAAGCAGGGCAGACAGGCACAGTGCTGGAGCAGAAGCCGAGAGCTCACATCCTTATCTGCAAGTAGGAAGCAAAGAAAACTAACAAGGAGTGGTGTGGGCTTTTGAAACTTCAAAGTGTACCCCCAGTCAAGACCACACCTCCTAATCCTCCCCCAAACAGTTCTGCCAAGTGGTGACCAAGTATTCAAACATGAGCCTGTGGGGGCCGTGGAAGGACTGTGGAACCCCGGGTGAGTGCTCACAGCGTGGTGAGCTGTTCTGTAGGCGCCTGGGAGGATGAGAGCACCAGGTACAACCGTGACTGCCTCGGGGACCACAGCTTCTGTGTGTGACTCTCAGGAAACACTGCCCAGAAGATTTCACCTCACTGACACTGGCCTCTTCTTCTTCTTTTTTTTTTTTTTTTTAAATTTTTATTAATTTATACTTGTTACATCTCAATGGTTATAGCCGGACTTGGTAGTTTTAAGAGTTACCCATGTAGTACTGGTGAAGTGTTTACATGGAAGACTTGGTAAAACTAATGTCTGTTTCATGTCTGTTAACCGCCACAGCTCCATGCGTGGGAGTGGGTGGGTATGGGCTGGCTGCCTGTCCTGTCCTGGACTCACGACTGTCCTTCCTTCTCTCTCCCTCTGAAGGTCGCCTTGTGGGTGCTCTGGACGCGGTGCTGGATTCCAGCGCACGGGTTGCTCCGTTTCGGATTCTGCTTCAAGTTCCTGGGTCCCAGGTCTATTCCCCCATAGCATGTGGTGAGTTACTGAGTGGACCAGACATTTACTGGGCCATAGCCACTGGTGAGTTTTGTTCCAGTCGGAATGCTCCAAAGCTTACGCTCGAAGCATGCCGAGTGTCTGCATGTCAGTGGTGTTTGAAAGGTCGAGCCTCTGGAGACTTCTCTCTCCTCACTCTCACCTCCTTCTCCCACACTCCTCCTCCGCCTCCTCCTCCTCCTCTGCACCTACTTTTCTCCCTCTTTCCCATCTCACTCTTAACCACCCAGACTACATAAAGGCCAAGCCTCTGGGCAAGAGCGGTGTCTCAAAACACTCGTGTAGCTCCGTATGAATTGAGCCATTTTCTCTGTGTGTGCTTAGGTATGTACACCCACTGGCGTAACACGAGGACACAGCCGGGGGCTGTATCTACTTGTTTTGCACAAAGAGAGAATTCACACTATATGCACACACAAAAAAGGAACACTGCTCTGCCAGGTGCCGCGAGAACTTCGGAATCACTCGCTTCTCCACTTGAGGGTTCTGTCCTTCCGGCCATGTCACTCGGTGTTGCATTGAGCCCCTAGTGTCCTCCAGGATGGAAATGCCACATTCTAAGAAGCACTTCACCACCAGCAAAGCCTAATGTGTGCTGTAGTCTATATGAGTAACACTCTTATTTACAAAATAAGAAACTATCATGGAGACCCTTTATTTGGACACCGGATTCCGTGTTAGTCTGCTGTCTCCCTGTGTGTAGATGGCTGCAGTGTTTTTAGCTTTGCATTAGGTACAGTAAACTTTGCTCCTTGTCTTCTGTTCACCAGCCATACTGGCCTTTTTCCCTTGAAAAATGCAGAAGTTTGAAAAAACCCTTCTGGCTCCCATCCACCATCCCACCCTCACCCTGGAAACATCTGGGCACGCTCTCCTCTGCCATGCTCCTTTATAACTAGGGCAGATCGTTCCGATTAAAAACCGATTTATAAAGAGATCCCCTTCCAACAACAGAAAGATGACACCTGTTGCCTCGAACTCTAGCCACCCTAAGTACCTGTTGGCTACACAAGGGGGACAGCTCCTGAACAGCTTTCTAGTGGGTCACACGAGGGTGGCTACAAAGGTGGATACATGTAACTTTGTGCACTCTGACTTATCCGACAATGCCGTTCTATAGTGGAAGTGTTACATTTAGTTAGCTTCAATAGAAAGAAAGAAACTATGTTTAACCTTGGAGATTACTTTTTCTAAAAGGGTCGTGTAAGGTTAGGGCGAGGGACTTTGTTTAGCAGTGAGAAGTTAGAGGTGCAGTGTTTGGCGATTTCTCCATCACCTTACAGGATGAAATTGTCAAGCCGGGCGTGGTGGCAGCGCACGCCTTTAATCCCAGCACTCGGGAGGCAGAGGCAGGTGATCATCGCTGTGAGTTCGAGGCCAGCCTGGTCTACAAAGTGAGTCCAGGACAGCCAAGGCTACACAGAGAGACCCTGTCTCAAAAAACCAAAAACGAACAAACAAACAAACAGGATGAAATTGCCAGCATAGTCTCTCTTCTGCTTCCCCTGTTTCTCATTCTAAAAGAGTCCCATTCAGACCTGAAACGACATTTTCCATAGTGTTTGATGTGTGTACGCAGATGTGGCTGTGGTGTGCACAAGAGGCCAGAGGCTGATGCCGGAAGGTTTTTCTACCTTATTCTTTGGAAGCTTAGTCTGTCACTGAACCTGGAGCTCTCTGACGAGGCTAGACTGGCTGACCAGCAGGCCTGAGGGAGCTGCCCATCTCTGCCAGATCCCAACCGTGATAGCAGGTGCTATTGTCCCTAGATCTTACCCAGATGCTGGGGGATCTGCACTCAGGTCCTCACGGCTGCGCAGCCAGTACCTTTCTACTGAGCCCCTCCCCCCCGCCCCCTCCCCCGCTCCCCCGCCGGATTTTCTGTTGTTTGTCTCAGTTCTTTATGCAGATTTTGTTGTTGTTGTTGATTGCTTAGCTGGATAGATTAGATTTCTGTTTTTATGTACCGTGGGTGGTTTTATTCTCTGGGTGTTTTTACATTTGCGGACATCTGCCTTTGGCATTTGGCTTTTGGCTTTGGGATACCAAGTTCAAGTATAGTCACAGGCCACACTCTATAGACTTGGTGTCTGCTGCCTTCAGGGTCTTATGGTGTCTGATGCGACAACACAGCTTTCTGCCTGTTTTGTTACCCTCTCCCCACTTGCAGATTATATGCTTTTTAAGCATGCAATCCTGCTTTTATCCCAGAATGATCTGACTAGAATCTGTTATTCCTATGAGCTCAGTGGGTTGGCCATTTCTACACACACTGTGTTCTTGCAATCAACATAGTGATTTCTGTATTCATTGTGGGATTTTTTTTTTTTTTTTTTTTTTTGCTATAATTCCATGCATGAATTTTTTAAAAATTATTTTTCCCTGGAGTTTATTGCATATTGGATAGTTGTCAGTGTTATATTTTATTTGTTTTTCTTAATCTTGTTAAGTCTGTTCACTCCATTCACTTCATAATTCTTTGAGTTAATTCAGTTTTCAGCAGTATATTCTGTGCTTTGCTTTTAATTTACTTACTAGGGTTTTTTCCCCCTGGGGAGAGAGGTGGGTTTTGGTTAGTAGTTCACAGTCCCCAATCTCTCTCTCTTTTAAAATTTCTTCTTTATCTTCTCCTCTGAGACCTCCTGTGTTCTTGCTTTGTTCTTGGCGCATTTGTGAAGCATCTCCTTTTCTTCCTGGGATGTTCCGTTTTCTTCTGGGGCAGTAGTCTCCATCTCTGGAACCATTTGTCCTCCTCTGCCCATGTTTCTTGATGTCGAGTGCGGTGCTGGTCCTCGTCCCTGTCACATTGGGTGCCATCACCTCAGATGCTTTCTTGGTGTTAGCATGCTGTTACTTTATGCTTGGGTTGAGGGGGGTAGAACAAAGAAAGTGACTTCCTGCTGGACTGGATGTGGGTGTCAGGCAGTAGCACCCTCAGCTCTTCTCACTGCCATCCTCTTCTCTACTTCAAGCCAAATACTTGGTTGCCCTCTGAATTTGTAGCCTTGGGCATGAATATTTGGATTTTTGCCTCCTTACTACGTTGGCTTCAGAGCACTCCCGGAGGCTAGGTAAGAGTAAGCCCATATCTCTGCTGTTCTGATGAGTCTGCACCCTTTGAAAATGCAGCTGTACGTTCAGTTCTTAGTGTCTGCAGGACGTTCAGCCCATGGCTGTAGCTCAGTTTCTTCGTCTAGCTCTTTAGCAGATGTTAATTGCTTTGGATTTTTCACTACTCTCCCAGCAATATTTTCACTTAAACATTTCAGAACACTTTTCCCTCCCGCCAGGTTCTATCAATTTGAAGTGTCTGCTTCCGACTACACACCAGGCAGCTTCCTGGTGCAGAGGGCTCTGTGGAGAGTGGGTCAATGTCGTCTCCCGCCACACAGCTCTGCAGGGCCGTGGGAGGTGTGCACAGCAGGATGGACAAAGACTGGAACAGGGAGGAAATGGGCAGGGAAGATGGCAAGGCACATGGCGGCTGGAGAAACCCTGAAGGTGTGCCTTTTATGCTAAGTATTTCCCAATTCCTTGCCATTCCTTGATGTGTTCTCTGGTCCCTCACTGTGCTAAGCAGCTGTCCTGAGATGCTGTCCTGAGACGCTGTCCTGAGACGCTGAACCCGTCCTCACTCTAACTGTAGATCCAGGGTTTCCTGCATCTGGCTCAGTTTGTGCCTTGGGCTCCACACAGACTGAATTTGCAGAGATGTCCCTTTCTGCTGTCGTCTTGCCTGCAGAAGGTCCTGCAAACGATACTTTTATCTTTTCAGTGTGTTTTTCTCATTGGGAAATGTGAGCACAATTCAGTCTTGGCCTGGTGAGGTTGACGGAGACACCGAGGTCTCCGTTGGCAGTCGCTTGGGCATCTTACACTCTGTGATCCACTCACCATAGTTAATATTGCACAGTGACCTGAGCATCGAGGACGGTCCCTGCCTATGGTTTGGGGCCTCTGGTAAAGAAGAAGGCTGTATGAAGGATTACATCAGACTGGGAAGAAGAATCCAGATCTTCACTTAGGTTTCACTGTTGATTGGTAGGGAGACTGAGCAGAACTTGGAGGCCATTTTCTCCTTTTAGGCAGAGGTGAAAGAGATGAGTGAATTGTCTAACAGGTCAGTTATTTTACTTGGCAGAAGACCTGAAGATGACCGTGGTTCTAGACAGACAGAGGATACACTTACCATTTTAACAACATGGCTTTATAAAGGTGGCCAGTGCCTGTGGCTGAGATAGAATCAGGTATTGTTAAAGAGATGCTGAGTTGCTTTAAGAAGTTGTGGATAGGGATGGAGAGATGGCTCAGAGGTTAAGAGCACTGGCTGCTCTGCCAGAGGTCCTGAGTTCAATTCCCAGCAACTACATGATGGCTCACAACCATCTATAATGTGATCTGGTGCCCTCTCCTGGCATGTAGGCAGAGCACTGTATACATAATAAATAAATACACCATTAAAAAAAAGTTGTGGACAGAGAAATGGACCCACCATCCCCAGTAAGACTCAGATGTCCCCTTACTTGGCAGATGTCACCTGCTTCTTTGTGTTCTGTGCTCTCTCAACACTGGTGTTTTCTTGTTTCTTATCTGCTTCCCTCATGGAAATCGCTGGCTCGGAAAGTTTTTTTTTTTCCCCCAGGATGGTACCTTCCGGTGCCCAAGGCAACACCAAATATGTCACCTGTAAATCTTAGGAAATCACCACCGGATGAATGAGTTCGGAAGAACTCAGGCTCCTCTACAAGGTGATGTGGGTTCACGTGACCCTGGGTGGTAGAGCTTGGGCGAAGGGTTTTTCATCTTTATAGTGGTACAGAAGCACAGCTGGGCAGCAGCTGTTTATGGAAGAGATTTTGTGGTCTGTGAATTTGCCCAGTCCTCACAGGCTGATGGAACTGAACCGAGCACACTAAGGCAGACCAGGCCTAGCAGACCAGTGTGTAAAGTGCATTTCTGACTCAACAGAAGGTCCAATTTAGAAATTGATTGGATTGCAGCCAATTAACCAACAATTATCAGCAATAAGTTCAAACGAGTCATTTTGGGCCCTTTCTGATAAGCCAGGCAAGCTGCCTAGTAGTATGTCAACTTGGCATAGGCTGGAGTCATCAGAGATGAGGGAGCCTCAAGTGAGAAAGTGTCCTCATAAGATTGGGCTGTATGCAAGTCTGTAGGGAACTTTCTTAATTGGGGATTCATCGAGGAGGGTCCTGCCCATTGTGGGTGATGCCACCCCGGGGCTGGTGGTCCTGGGGTCTATAAGAAAGCAGGCTGAGCAAACCATAAGGAGCAAGCAATAAGCAGCACTGTCCATGGCCTCTGCAACTGACCGCTCCTGCCTCCAGGTCCTTGCCCTGTCTGAGTTCCTGCTCTGACTTCCCTCAGTAATGGACTATTACCTGGAGGTGTAAGGCAAACAAACCCTTTCTTCTCCACCTTGCTTTAGGTAGTGGCATTTACCACAGTGGTCAGAACTCTTAAGTTAGATACTTGGACACAGGTAGTCTGGGGCAGGCTGTGAACTCAGAAGGTAGGAGTTACGGTTCTTAAGAAAATGTTTTGCTGGAGCTAGTGACACAAGCATGTAATCTCAGCTGTTCAGGACTTAGAGCAGGAGGTTTACAACTTCAGGGCCTGCCTGGGCAAGTCGGCCTGGGCAAGTAGGTAGAGCCTGCCTCAAAATACAATGTTGGAAACTCTGATTGGATCACACACACCTTCGAAAAGAAAGGAGAATAGAAACAGGGACAGGAAAGGGGTCAATAGTTGTGGGCAAAGGGTTAGGAGAGGATGATCACAGGGGCAGATATTTTCAAAATAAGTTATGGCCATCTGTGGAAATATAAGGACAAAAGCCCAAACTGAAAAAAGGCTGGGCATGTAACTTGGTGTGTAACATTGCCTAGCGTGCATGAAGCTGTAGTTGTGTTAAGAGAAAAAAAATTTTGTTGAAAAATAACTGGTAACAGAGTTTGTTATCACAGCCTTTTCTTTTGGTGGGAGGGGAGCTGGCTCAGGACCCTTGCACATGTGGCGCTGTCATTGCACCACTGATCTTCAGTGTTCCCAGCCAGAGCTAACCTACCCCCGTGAGATGGTCACCTTGCACCCTCTCCACATATGTCTCCAGCCACTGCTGTTCTATTTTCTGTCTCTGATTTTGACTCGCCTCTCATTGGTGGGATTGGGCATGCTTCATCCTTTTGTGACTGGTTTGTAACGTCTTCTTGGTTCGTTCCTGTAGTCACATGTGTCCGGACTTCCTTTCCTAAGGCTGGATGGTAAGCCAGCTTCCGGCAGCTTTCTTTTGGGAATTAGATGGTTGGCACAGGACTAGGATGGCGGCAGGACTTGTGGAATGAGGGCGGGGGTGGGGCAGAACCCAGGAGCGAATCCCTAGTCAGGTGGAGAACAGGTTAGAGCCGTGTCGCTCAGCCTTCCTAACACCGTGCTCCTCGTGTTGTGCTGGCCCCCAACCATAATATCATTTCATTGCTGCTTCATAACTGTAATTTGCTACTGTGATGAATCCTAGTGCAAATTATCTGATATGCAGGGTATCTGCGGTGAGCCCCCCTCCCCCGCCCCTAAGGGGTTCGTGACCCACAGGTTGAGAACCTCTGGATAAGAGCATCTAACCGCGCTGGATGGATTCCTATGCTGTGACAAGCTTTGGGGGTCCTGTAAGGATGAGGCTCCCCTGCCATTGCGGGGTCTGGTGTTCTCAGTCTTGTCACGCACTTGAGGAGTGCAGGCCAGCCTGGCCGTGCGGTCCTCTGCACCGACTCTTCTTGTCCCCACATAACATGTCCTGGTAATTTTCAGGGGTCCTCAGTACTATACTGCAGCGTTGCCACCGTGCACGGCTTCTTCATCACGTGGCCTTGTTTGACATCCACATTTGATTTCCAGGAAGCGCAAAAAAGAATAGGAAAGAGCTGCTAGGCTCTGAGCTATCTGCTTAGAATCCTTCCAAAATTCAAACTGCTTTCACAATAAGATGACTCCTTTTATCTGTCAGCCGAGGTCCGGTGGAGTGCCATTCCTGGAAGAAGGCATCCGAGAGTCACAGAGAGAGGTGGCACTCGCCCCTCTCCGGAGCATCTTTGCACAGAAGGACTTTCGGCAATGCTCCTGTCGTCCTAGGCCTTGGTTTGGTTGCACTGGCTAGAGGAGTCCATGGCTGCATTAAGAGCAGAGTCTCCACCTTGCATGCTTGGTCTGCCCCATGGGGTTGAGTTAAAGGAAGGAGGAGCAGGGAGGGCAGGGGTAGGGTGGGAGGGGGTGTGGGGGAGGGGCATGCTTTCCATGGGCCTGTGCACAATGGTCTGGATACACAGCTGGGGTGCGAGGGCGTGTGTGCACTGAGCCTTCATGTATGGAACCTGCAGTGTGCGATACATATATGCATGTGTGTATTACATAATACCTCTGCACTAGCTATGTACAGACTTCTTGGTATTCCGTGAACAATATGCCACGAGAATTCTGTATCATTTACGTTGTGTCGGGCAGTGTTAGGAATATAGAGATGACTTCAAGTATTCAGGAGGAGTGTGTAACTTACCTGCAAATACTATGCCATGTTAGATAAAGAACTCGAACAGCCCTGGGCTGTTCTTTGAGAGGCCCTGGGTCAAGCAGATATAGATAGGCCCAGTGCCCTACAGATCCTGAGGAGCTGCTGCAGTTTGAAGAACACTTAATTAATGGTTTTATTTGGAAAATGAAAATAGATGCCCATTGAAAACTTCAAAGAAACATTTGCTAATCAAAAGACGTGCATGTTTTTAAAAGTTAAAAGCCGCAGGAGCTGATTTTCTCCATTAAGCCCCTCTGCTTTCCCCATTAGTTTTTCTCAGCAGCACAGCCTACTTCAGAGGGGAAAGATGCAGAGCACAGGAAGCCAGCCACTTGCCAGGGTCACACCAGGCGCCGGGGTGCTGGGGGGCAGCTTCGCTGAAGGATCTGACAGAATGTACTTCCTGAGTGTTCTCTCTGACGCAAGGCCTCTTCTCTGTGCCCTTGAGCGTGGCTGGTGTTTTGTTCTCTTGTCTTCTGCCTCACTGCTGGCTTTGTCTCTGTGGAGTGGGTTTTATTAAGGGAGGGAGTGTTCCCGAGTAGACCAGATTTGTGTCTTCCTGAACTCCGTGCCAAGGTGGCAGAGGACTCACGGGGCTTCAAGGAATAGCTGGGAGGCAGCCCAGCAGGAGGAAAGTGTGAGCACTCTGGCTCTGCGCTTACCGCTCTGAGGTCAGGATTCCTGCACTTGTTTTCAGTAGCTTGGCATTTCCTTGGAACAACACTGGCTGGAATTTTCCACGTGGGGTTCACCGTTAGAAGTGGAAGAGAGGTACCAGTTAGTGTTCCTGTCCCTGACATGGAGATACGGTCAACTGGGCTGTTAATGTATTGTTTAAAAAGTAATTCTGCATATGTGCAAATAATTATCACTGCAGAAGGTGTTCTTTTGTGATGTTGTTGGTAGGTGACTTAAAAGCAAGTGAGTGCCTAGAGCAACTTTAGGCCTAGTACATTTTGAGGCTGAAAGCAAGGCTGAAGATCTGGGTAGGACTGTGTTGCCACACATCTGTCATCTCCACTCCTCGAGAGGCTGAGGCAGGAGAGTTGTTTGAGGCCAGCCTGGACCGTGGAAGGAGAACAAACAAAAGCAAATTAAAACTCGAATCCTGGAAAAAAAAAAAAATCGACTCCTGACATCAAAGGTTGACTTGCCAGGAGATAGCCCCTGGAGGTGCTTTGCAAATGTCTGCGTTAATTCTCTTATCTAATACACGAGAGATTCTGAGACATGAGGGTCACAGAAAGAGAGCCCTGGTAACGCTTAGGTAACTCCTTAGTGATCTGAAGGGGTGCCGTGGGAGGAGTTGCTGTGACCTCCTGTGCCGCAAGCTCCCTGACGGTGCTTTCTCCTGTTGTTACCAAATTCACAGTGGTGGGTGAGTTCCCTGCTCTGTGTGTGTGTGTCCAGCTCCTGTCAGCCACGTCCCAGATGCTCACTAAAGCCTGGTTCTCTGGCTTTTCGGCCATGAAGGAGCATCTAATAGAGTGGTTCTCAACCCGTGGGCCATGACCCCTTTGGGGTCAAATACCAGATATCCTGTATGTCAGACATATACATTATGATTCATAGCAGTAGGAAGGTTACAGTTGTGAAATGGCAAGGAAATAATTTCATGGTCGAGGGGTCACCACAGCGTGAGGAACTGTGTTAGGCGGTCATAGAGTGAGAAAGGTTGACACCCACTGCTCTAATACAGCTGAATTACTTGGGACTGGCAACTCTCTTAAAAACTGTAGGCGCAGTGAGTACCCTTTATCTGAAATACTTGCCCTTTTTTCTTATTTTGGAATATTTGCATCGACATTATGAAATACTTTAGGGATGGAGCCCATAGCTAAACACGTAACTTATTTCATGCATACCTTATGGGTGCAGCCCAATGACAGTTGTGCGCAATCTTTTAAAATAATTTTGTCAGTGAAAACAAGTTTCATGGTGTGGAATTTCCTACTCGTGCCATCGTGTGTGTTGTCCCTGCAAGGCTTCAGATTTAGGGGTTTCTGAGTTAGTGACGCCCGGCCTGTATGATGATAAGTGATCGTGTTTGGTGCTGAACCTCCCTGCCCTGATCTGGCCCTGACTTCCCGTCTGAAGGTATTTACTTCATAGGTGTGTGGGAGTCACTTGTCCCTGCTTTTGCCTTGTTTGCTAGAAAGAGGTTTGCATCTTTTCATTATAAAGGTTTTTTTTGCTTTTGTTTTTGTTTTTGTTTTTTTTTGAGACAGGGTTTCTCTATGTTATCTTGGCTGTCCTGGACTCACTTTGTAGATCAGGCTGGCCTCGAACTCACAGCGATCCACTTGCCTCTGCCTCCCAAGTGCTGGGATTAAAGGCGTGCACCACCATGCCTGGCCCATAAAGGGCTCTTTTATAATGTATTTATTTTCATTTTATGTGCATTGGTGTTTTGCCTGTGTGCATGTCTGAGTGTGTCAGATCTTGGAGTTACAGACAGGTGTGAGCTGCCATGTGGTTGCTGGGAATTGAACCAGGATCCTCTGGAAGAGCAGTCAGTGCTCTTAACCCCTGAGCCATCTCTCCAGCCCATAAAGTTTTGGGTTTTGTTTGTTTGTTTGTTTTGTTTTGTTTTGTTTTTTTGGCAATTAAATTTGTTCTTTGACATTTTCATACAGGTATGAAATGCGTTCTTGTTTCTCTCACCTCTCACTTCTGTCAACCCCACTCCTCTGAGTCCCCTCCCCACAGCATGTCTTTATTTTGTTTTGGGACTCAGACTTCGACTAGATGGACTGTGTGACCATATGTCTGCTTATTCATTGAAACTTGGCTCCCCAGTGTAACTCAGCTGTAGACAGTGACTCTCCCGTAGTTTGAAGGGAGAGATGGGGCCCCATGAGCCCCTCCCCCATCCATAACTAACTCTCGACAGAGCCAGTTGTGCGGGCCCAGTTTAGGTATCCACAGCCGCCGGGAGTTCATGATTGCAATGGTTGTGTCACACCCAGAAAAGAGCATTTCCCCTCCCTTCCCTGTCTACTGGCTCGGCTCAGCTCGGCCTTTCATAGTGCTCCTCAGTGTGTTCCCTGAGCCTTGAAGGGTCATGCTGTAAGTGTTTCGTTCAAGCACTCACCCATCACACTCCTAGCACTTTGGGCAGCCCTGGGTCTCTGCACCCACGCTGTTCACTGTATAAGAACCTCCTCTCATGCAGGCACAGTAGGGTTTGTAGGTGTAAACAGACTTTCAGAAGGTTGTTTGATGCTGTCCATTTAACCCCTGGGTCCATGACTTCCCCAGCCAGAGATTTTAATCATCTTTACAGTACCATACATGGGTTCTCTTCTATTAAAAGGTTTTTAAAAATATTCTTTCTGTGTATGTGTGTGCCCTTGTGTATAGTAACCCTTGGAGACCGGAAGAGGTATCAGACCCTCTGGAACTGGAGTTAACAGATGGTTGTGAGTCACCATGTGGGAGCTGGGGACTGGACCTAGAGCCTCTGCAAGAGCAGTAAGTGCTCCTAACCACTGAGCCGTCTCTCCAGCCCCCAGTAAAGACCCTGAAGCAGTCAGAAGTCTGTAGACTGTAATGACACCCTGTAGACTCCTCATTAGGATCAGGGTTTACCCAGCTTGCTTCATTTTGTCACTAGGATTTTTTTTTTTTCCTTCCTACCCTGAAGTACTTTAAAGAAAATCCCAGAAGTTGTGATATTTCACTCCTATAATAAATTCAAATAAATATCTCTCAAACATTTGGTCTTTCATATGTCACAATAGTGTTGTCTCTGAATAGAAGTTAACTGAGACCTGTTGGTGTCACATGAACCCAGTCTCAGGCTTCCTGCTTGCTTCAGAGCTCTGGTGGGTCCCACCTGTCACCAAGAACTTGACCTTGTGCTTTCTCTTCTATTTCCTTTGTACTTAAACAACTCCATCCTTCCCCTGCCGCGACTCCCCTTTTCATGCCAGTATTAGGTAAAGAAGTTGGCCCGTGAAGGATGCTTACTGCCCTCTGCTCTTTCCTTTCTCTCTCTCTCTCTTTTTTTTTTTCGAGACAGGGTTTCTCTGTGTAGCCTTGGCTGTCCTGGACTCACTTTGTAGACCAAGCTGGCCTTGAACTCACAGCGATCCGCCTGCCTCTGCCTCCCGAGTGCTGGGATTAAAGGCGTGCGCCACCACGCCCGGCTGCTCTTTCCTTTCTCAACTACTAGCTCCATGTTCTAATTGTCCCCTCCCGCCCTCCTGCCCTCCCTTTCTCAAGACAAGGTTTCTCTCTGTAGCCTTGCCTGACCTGGAACTCACTCTGTACACCAGGCTGGCCTTGAACTCACAGCGATCCGCCTGCCTCTGCCTTCTGAGTGCTGGGACTAAAGATGTGTGCCACCACACCCAGCTCCTATACTTTTTTAACTCCATGCAGTATATCTGTCGTTAAACGATTGTATTTCAGGTTTGGTTGTCACAGGCCTTGAGGTCTCTGCTACCCTTTGAGCAGTCTGGACCTGACTGCCAATCATAGCAGTGTTTGTCTGCTGTTGTCTCTGCCTCCTCTGTTTGTACTGATAGATTTGCTGTTTCGTTACTGCAAGTCTCCTCCATCTGGTCTACCCCTGCTTCTCTGAGGAGCATCCAGGCAAATTCAATGATGGGTTCCTTAATTGAATTAGAAATTAACAATCTGTTTGGCTTTTGGTGCCTGAAATTGACTTTGTCTGATTTCACATATTGTAAATATTTTGAAGATTTATTTATTTATGTATGCAGTGCTCTATTTGCATGTATGCCTACATGACAGATGAGGACATCAGATCCATTACAGATGGTTGTGAGCCACCATGTGGATGCTGGGAATTGAACTCAGGACCTCTGGAAGAGCAGCCAATACTCATAATCGCTGAGCCATCTCTCCAGCCCCTATTGTAAATATTTTTAATGACTCATTTCTTCTGCAGGAAAAGGATAAGAAACATATTGAGATTTTTTTTTAAACAGGAAAATCCAGCAGAGCATAATGATATTTTTGTGAGGATAATTGGTTTAGACTTACAGATTAATTCTGATGGTCTTTGCTTTCAGAATCTGGGTTTTCCTAAATAAATAATAAATAAGTGTTTTTCTTTGGTCCACCAGTGTCCTCTTATTTGTTTATAAGGGTTTAAAATTTTTTAAAACATTTTTTATTTCTTAGAGAAGTCACATGTAGCTCAGGCTGACCCTCTGAAGCTAATACAGCATCGTCTGCCACCTTCATATAACCCAGAGCCATCTGGAAAGCTCAGGAAGCTCGCCTCCAGACTGGCCACTCATGGACATGTCTGTGAGACATTTTCTTAATTACTAGTTAATGCATAAGGGCCTAGCCCAGTGTGAGTGGTGCCTCTCCTAGGCCAGAGGGCCTGGGCTGTATAAGAAAGGTAACTGAGCAAGCCAGAGGAGGCAAGCCAGCAGGCAGTCTCTGCTTCAGTTCTTGCCTCCGAGTTCCTGCCTCCAGGCTCCTGCCTCTGCTTCCTGCCTCTGCTTCCTGCCTCCAGGCTCCTGCCTCCAGGTTCCTGCCTCTGCTTCCTGCCTCCAGGCTCCTGCCTCCAGGTTCCTCTCTCTGGTTCCTGCCTCCAGGCTCCTGCCTCTGCTTCCTGCCTGCAGGCTCCTGCCTCCAGGCTCCTGCCTCTGCTTCCTGCCTCCAGGCTCCTGCTTTGGCTGCCCTTGATGATGGACTGTAACCTGTGAGCCAAATAAACCCTTTTCCCCTGCGAGATTGTTTTTGGTCAGTGTTTTATCACAGCAGCAGAAACCAAACTAGGACAAGTAACTAAGGCTTTAGTTTCAGACCCGCCTGCTTCTACCTCCCAAGTGCTGGCTTTACAGGTGTGCACCGCCATGTTTGTGTGGCTTCCGAGTGTGCTGGTCAGGCGCTCCACAGCTGCAGTCCTTTATCCCGTTCACAGTGTGTGCTGAGGTGTTTCGTATCTGTGGCATTCTGCATTAGAGTGTGTGGTGAGTGACGGAGGGGTGGGGGAGGGGAACATTTCTAGCCACACCTTTCTAGCCCCTCTACGGACAGCAATGTGCCGTCAGTAGAGAAATGTTTTGCTAGTTCATAGGAGCAGAGCTGAACTATGAACACAGAATGCCCGTTTCATAGTACATTGGGATTTAGGAGGCTGGAAAAGACACTGAATCCAGTCAAGTGTTTATTATGTAGAGAGAAACAGTTACTTTCTTAAAAACCACAGCGTAGACCCAGTTATTTATGGCTGTGCACGCGCAGAAGCTGGAGGTACAGACAATGAGGTGCTTGTCTTATCTTGTGACGATTTTCCAGAGGAAAGCCAGGGAGAGTAGTTAACCTCAGCTGCTCTGAGCTTCCATCTGCTGTGATGTCGCAGGAGACGGAGACCCCCAGGGTCACACACATAGCTATGGGGTTGGAGTTTTCCTTTTTCTTCTTCTTCTTCTTTTTTTTTACTTCGTGTATAGAAAATAGTGATAACAACAACAATAACAACAATGCCTTGTGACATTTTTATGGAGCGATACAGTACAGTATGAATAAATGTCTGATTTATCCAGGCGTTCAAGACTGGCCTCAGCCAGCCATCTCTGCTGGTTCCAATGCAGACTTGGTTATTCCTGAGTAGTAATTTCTTTGTTTTCTGGCCACTCCATTTGTTCACGTTTCTAATGAATCTCTTAAGTCTGATTTTTACACTGACTTTTAATTTTCTCAGAAAAATGGAAAAGCCTTTTCCTGGGAAGTGAGAGAGGTCTTAGTAGAGAGCTGTAGTGTCACAGTGGTCACTGTTGTCACAGTAGTTTCCACAGCAGCCACAGTGGTAGCTGCTGTTGTCACAGTGGTCGCTGCTGTCACAGTGGTCACTGCTGTCATAGTGGTCACTGCTGTCATAGTGGTCGCTGTTGTCACAGTGGTCGCTGCTGTTGTCGCAGTGGTCGCTGCTGTCACAGTGGTCACTGCTGTCATAGTGGTCACTGTTGTCACAGTGGGCGCTGCTGTCATAGTGGCTGCTGCTGTTGCAGTGGCCGCTGCTGTTGCAGTGGCTGCTGCTGTCACAGTGGCCACTGCTGCCACAGTGGTAGCTGCTATTGTTGCAGTGGTCGCTGCTGTCATAGTGGTCGCTGTTGTCACAGTGGGCGCTGCTGTCACAGTGGGCGCTGCTGTCACAGTGGGCGCTGTTGTCACAGTGGGCGCTGCTGTCACAGTGGGCGCTGCTGTTGTCACAGTGGTCAGTGTTGTCGCAGTGGTCGCTGCTGTCGCGGTGGTAGCTGTTGTTGTCACAGTGGCCGCTGCTGTCGCAGTGGTAGCTGCGGTTGTCACAGTGGTCAGTGTTGTCACAGTGGTCGCTGCTGTCACAGTGGTCGCTGCTGCCCCAGTGGTAGCTGCTGTCACAGTGGTCACTGTTGTCAGTGGTCACTGCTGTCAAAATCCACAGTTACTGCTTTAGTCTATGCAGCTGCTGTAACAAAGCCCTGTAGATGTGGCTAGGGCCGTAAACAGTAAGTTCCAGAGACTGCAGATCCATGACAATGGTACAACCGAGCTATTTCCAATATGGCTTTTCTCCTTGGCTTGTAGATGATCCCCTTTTTGCCGTATTCTCCCGTGGCCTTTCCCTACTGGATGAACATCTATGGTTTCGTATGATAAGATTCCAGTCCTATGGGTTGGTGGCCCCACCCTATGTCTTTATTTACCTAATTGCTACTGAGAAGCTGTTTCTTGGAATGCAGTCTCGGCATGTGGACATCAATGTATGAACGTGGGAAAGATGCTTTCAGGCTCTGACTGCAGCTCCCAGTCGTCTTGGAAGGATATGGCAGGAAGGATGCAAACACTCCCCCAGCGTCCAGTAATTATGGCAGATGTGTCCGAACCACGGTCCATGGGCTGCAGTGTGGCCCACCCCAAATCATTGACATTTTTTGTGACTTTTTGTTGTTAACTCGAGTTACATTAAAACAATATTTATGTATTTGTATTTGTATAGGTGCACTCATGTTCCAGGGTGTGTGGAGCTCATAGCTTGGCGCCAAGCTTGGGTACCTGCTGAGACATTTCGCTGCCTCTCATCGCGTGGTTTTAGAGTGTGAACTTTGTAGATGAGAGCCTCGCTGTTGCATAGGTTGGACATGCCTGTGAATTGTTTTACCTCTGACCTCTATGATAGATGGCAAACTTTCTCATTTTTAGCGTTCTCAACAGTATCTGTACGATGCACGGACTTTCAAACTGAGTGTGGCTCACAGACATAGGTGTGCGTAGAACTCACAGTTCTCGACTCAGTGGCTACCCTTTCCTGGAGGTGTGCCGCCAATTTTGAAATCTTTTTTTTTTTTTTTTTTAAAGCTCATTTCTGATGGACTGTTTTGGACTTTTAGGAAAACACTGCCTTGGTGCAGGCCCAGAGGGCCCTACGCGACAGCACTGAGGTGGCTTTCATTCTCAGTCTCTCAGTCATCTCGGGTCACGGACGAGCACCAGCTTGCCTTGCCCTGTGGCACACGGGCAGCCCATTCCTAGGCTTCTCTGTACAGGAAGCTGAGTTTGGAAAGTGTCCCTGCCAGGTGGAAACAGACCCCGGGGTGGGCCAGACTGTCTCCTCACGACAACACCGTGAGGACTCGCACTCACCTCCGGCATTGCAGATGCAGTCCCATCGCACTGTGGCCCAGAGACAGGTCTTATGTATTAGTTTTCTTTTTCATTTTGGGGTTTCTTTTCCTTGCTATCAGCATTGTGTAGAAACATTTTGTAAGAGTGAAAGTTGAGCTTTTTGTCTTTTTTTTTTTTTTTTTTTAAGACTAGTTTCTCTATGTAGCCCTGGCTGTCCTGGAACTCACTCTGTGGACCAGGCTGGCCTCAAACTCACAGAGATATGCCTGCCTCTGCCTCCAGAGCGCTGGGATTAAAGGTGTATATACACCCATGTTGCCTGTCTCAAGTCATGTAAAAAATATATTATTTTTATTTTAAGTGTATGGGTGTTTTGCTTGCACTTATGGCTATGTACTACATGTGTGCCACAGGCCCATGGAGCTTAGAAGAGGGAGTCATATCCCTGGAACTGGGGTTACAGACAGTTGGAAGCCACCATGTGGGTGCTGGGAATTGAACTCAGGTCCTCTGGAAGAACAAACAGCCTAGCTCTTGACCACATAGTTATCTCTCCAGCCCCTGCCTCACCTCTTACTTCCACAGTGATGTATTGGGGCTGGGACTTGATTATAGCTTTATTCATGGTCTCTAACCTGTCAGTTGAAGCTGTTAGTAGTTAAGTCTTAGCTCCCAGGAGCTCTGATGGTGGGGTAATGGAAACTTGTCCCCCAGGGCAGGGAGAGATGGCTCAGCAGTTGAAAGCAAGCACTGCTCTTGCAAATGCCTTGAATTCTCTTCCTAGCACCCATGTTGGGAAGCTTATAGCTGCTGGTAACCTCAGCTTTAGGGGTTCAGACACCTTCTTTTGGGCTCCATGGTCAGTTGCACTCAGTGCACACACGCATACACACACACACACACACAATCACAATCACACACACACACACAATCACACACACACACACAATTTAATATTTAGAACAAACAAAACATCCCATGTATACCCTCATCTGGGAAAATGTGTGTAGGAAGAAGAGATTTCAGGGAGAGTCTGAACTCCTGCTGAGTGCAGATGGTCTTTTGCGGGAAGACCCCCTGGTGCGTCTCAAGGATGGTTTGTCCTTCATTTGATCAGGGACCCAGGACAAATGTTTGAGCCTCTGTTTCCCTTTTGTCAGTAGTGGTGGCTGCCTTGTCTCTCTTCCCTCTTCCCTAGCTGCCTTGTTTTTATGAATGAGGAAGTACATCTGAGAAAAACAACCGAGTTCTGAAGGGCGATAAAGATGGTTCCTCTTCAGCTTCTACTTCTTCTTCTGTTTGCTCAGTGTCCGGGCTAGTTTTATTATGATGGTAAATAAAGGCCTGCCCTCTCCAGCTCTGCAGGCTCCTGGGCCTTGACAGAACCAGCTCTGTAAAATGAAGTGCTCTCTAAATGCCAAGGTGCCATCTGTGTTACTGTCACTTACATAGTCAGGGGCACCAAAGGCGCAGGGATGAGCGGGTCAGAGGCAGGCAAACTGCCTGAGCCTGAGCCATGGTGGCAGCCTGTGGTGTGCCACAGCCAGCCGAGGGGCCTGGAGGGAGAGGGAGAGGGAGTGGGGGCAGGGGAGGGAGAAAGGGAGGCAGGGAGGGAGAGAGGGAAGGAGGGAGGAGGGAGGG
Organism: Acomys russatus; assembly: GCF_903995435.1. Lineage (NCBI taxonomy): Eukaryota > Metazoa > Chordata > Mammalia > Rodentia > Muridae > Acomys > Acomys russatus. The sequence goes on from NC_067147.1 coordinate 4,853,341, forward strand.
AGGGAGGGAGGGGGAGAGGACAGGAGGGAGGGAGGGGCTGGACTTGGGTGATTTGATTTTGTTTTAAAATGAGCTTTCCCTGTCTGGAGAGATGTGGAGATCCAGAAAGGCTAAGGGAGTATGGACAGTTCAAGAACCCTGAAGTGTATGGGAGGAAGCAGAAAGCAAGAAGAGCCTCTCACCCCAGGGCTAACTCCTAGTGTTATGCCTAGATCGTCTTTGTGTCCATGGGCCCAGATCTCAAGTCCAGATTGAGTCCTCTGGCACATGGAATGCAAGTTGATCCTATATTCAAAATGCTCGGGACCGGAAGTGCTTTGGATTCTTTTAGCTTGTGGAGTACTTGTATAGACATAATCTTGTGGGGGCCTTCATCTAGGCATGAAGTTCATTTACCCCTGCCCCCCCCCCAGCCTGTATCTTTTTAATGCTGTACTTTAAATCATGTGCATGAAGAAAGTGTGTGGCTTCTGAGCCATCTGACATTAGGCAGGCATGGGATTTTATTTACTCTTGTGACGTCATTCTCCGATTCAAACTTGGGGCTTTTCAGATTCCAGGTTCCAGATGAGGGACACTAGTGTGCATTCCCAAGATCTTCTGGTGCCTTTACACTCAGGGAGTACAGTAACACGGAAAGAAAGGAAACTCACTTTTTAGCAAACCACACCTGCTTCAGGATAAATATCAGTGACGCTCTGGTGACACTTCCATCTCCCACTTGCTCTGAGTGACCACCACAGGGACTGTTCCTGTGTCCCCAGTGCCCTTAGCTGAGCACCTGCTCTCACTAGAGGCTAGACACAGTCTCCACATCAGGTGCCCATCACTGGTGCAGAGGAGTAGGAGGCTCCTTGAGAAGAAACAGAGACAGCTGACATGACTCTGCCTTTGTTAACAGTGTTGCTTAATGCTTTGGTAGCATAGTGAGCATTTTAATTGCCTTTCAAAGAAATTAACTGGCACATTGAATATAACGTCATGTGTGTGTGTGTGTGTTTTAATAACATGCACTGTAAGAGCTCTTTCTCTGGGTACTTGAGGGCCAATGCTGTGAGTGTCACAAAGCATCCATCTGTGGACAGATGATTTTTTTAGACTGTTCCTGGCTGGGTCGATCTCTGCTGCTCCCAAGTGGTGACATTCTTGTATGGTCAGTGGGGCTTCGCAGCAGGCTCTCCCACTGTGGGACTTCGGCTTTACGACTATGCTGTGTGAGCCTGTTCAGTGAGTCAGCTGCGTAAATACCAACATCTCTGTCACCGAGTGGAGGGAGGGATGCAGTGGGCATTGTCAAAGCAGGCAAGATGGCCACAGCACATCTACGGGTAACCCTCTCAGTCAGCTGCCCTGTCTTTGGGGCAGTGGAATTAGTGCCTGGAGCTGTCCAGTCTGCAGGAGGAGGCTCTGGTGTTAGTGGAGAGGACCTGCTCTACAGTGGACTCACATGAACTCATATATGCCAGGAGTTGGAAAGTGAGTTCCTGCTTTAGAAATTCCTTCTTTTTCTAATATGTGTGTGTGTGTGTGTCTGTCTGTCTGTCTGAATCTAGGTGCAACACTGGAGGAAATCAACCAGCACTGGGAGTGGCTGGAGCAGAACCTGCTGCACACCTTGTCAGTCTTTGACAACAAAGATGACATCGCCAGCTTTGTCAAAGGAAAGGTGAAGGTAGGCCCGGGGCTCTCCCCTCCACCTAGTTTCTAGTTTCCCTCATGCATGCTCTGCGACTCCCTGACACATCCCCCCCACCCCGTCCCCCGCGCTCGCTTTGGCTACGGTTTTGTTTTTGTTTCCCACCCCCCCCCCCCCCCCACCCGACCCCCGCGCTCGCTTTGGGTTAATGGTAGAGTGGGTTAATGGTAGAGTTGCCTCCTTGTTTCACATGTGCCTGGCCTTCTTCCTCCTTCCCTCCCTCTTGGCAATGGACTCCAGGCTTTTGTACTTGGCCGCTACATTCATTTTTGTCTTCCTGGCCCAGAGAGGCTCCACTTGCACAGGTGGGCGTACTTTTTGAAAGCTAAGGTTGAGAAGCAATTGAAGGAGGCATCCTGATGACAGCCCCTGCCTCCCCCAGCACTGCAGCAGCGAGCACACCCATGCTCACATGTGTAATGTGAGATAAGTACCTGCACTTATTTGCAGTCTTGAGGTAGAAGGAGAAGACAGGGTCTTTCTCGGTTGTCCTCAGCTCAAAGTAACCCTCATGCCAGAGCAGCGTATTTGGGCTCAGATTTAGATTCTCAACACTGTGGAGCTAACTGCTTTAGAAAGCACATCTTTCTGATAGAAAGCGCATCTCTCTGACACACGCGGAGGCACCCAGCTGCAATCTCAGCACTGGGGAGACTCAGGCAGGAGGGCCGCAAGCTAGAGACCACATGGGCTCTGTAGCATGGGCTACAGCGTGAGTTGGAAGCTTGCCTGGGATGCAGGAGATGGGGTCTTGAAGGCAGCAAAACAAAACAAAACAGAACAGAACCAGACTAGTCTAGTCCCCAGGAGGCAGGGCCATGGATGGAGGAGTCCGAGGGTGCAAGTGGACATTTGCCCTTCCTTTCTTGCTGACTAGATCTGAAGGGTGATTTCCTGTCTGGTGTGGGCATTTGGCTGCTCTGTAACTTCTTCAGCTGCACCTATGCACAGGCACTAGGGCACATGGGAGTCGAGAGACTGCATGGCCCCTGTGGCAGCTCTACACACCTGACTAAAGGCCTTACCAGGGCAAGGGCAAAGTGGAAGTATTCAAAGAATTCTCAATCCTTATCTTCTGCTTCATAGTGTCAGATGAGATTTGTAAAATAAAAACATGATGAAGAAATTGAAAATCACTTATTTTGATAAGCTTTCATAGTGTGTGTGCGTGAACGTGGGCGTGCGCTCCTGTGCGGTGCTTGTGGAGGCAGCAGCTGCTGTGAGGATGCTTCCTCAATGGCTTCTCCACCTTAACTTTTAAAAATTATGTCTTTTAAATGTTTAAATGGGTGTGTGTTGGGGGGCATGCACGTGCTGGGTGCACATGTGAAGTCAGAGAACAGCTTGGAGGAGGAGGTGTTCTCTATTGTGTGGGTCCCAGAAATTGAACTCAGGGCTTTAGGCTTGAAGGCAGCCAGCCCCCCTCCATCTTGCCGGTTCCTCTACCTTAACTTATGAGACAGCTTCTCTTAGCGAGCCCAGAGCTTCTGTTCTGACTAGACTGGCTAGCCAGAGAGGTCCCTGGGATCTGCCTGTCTCTATCCCTCAGTGCTAGTCTCATGGGAGTGGCTGCCACATGTCGGTTGGGGATGCAAACTGAGGTCCTCACCCTTGCACAGCAAGCATTTTTACCAACTGAGCCTTCTTTTCAGCCCATCATTAAGGCTTATTTAAAAAAAATAATTAGGTCTAATTTCTAAGACAAACTGTACAGTGAAAATACCTGGTAACAACCTGAAAGTTGCCTCATCTAAGGAACATGCATGGTCATAAAGATGTACACATAAACCAAATGGGTAGAAAGGTAATTTTTATAACTAGAGTTTTCAAATTAAGTCAATTAGATGAGGCCTATGAACTCTTCCTTGCTGTTTACCTGGAAATGTCAGGAAGCTAAATGTGGTTATTTGAGATAGGGTATCACTGTTTAGCTGTGCTGGCCCAGAGCTTGCTGTGTGGACCAAACTGCCCTTAGGTGAGAACTCCCTCCCTCCCTCTTCCTCCTGAGTGCTGGGATTAAAGGCATGGCACGTGCCACCACACCCTGTTTTTTATTAAGTACTTATTTATTTATTGTGGGCATATGGGTGGTTTTGTCTGCATGTGTGTCAGTTTACCATATGCATGCCTGGTGCCTGCAGAGGCCACAGTGGGGCACCTGCTCACTTGGGACCGATGTTACAGATGGTTGCGAGCTGCCATGTGGGTGCTGAGAATTGAACCGCAGTTCGCTGCTAGAGTAGCCACTGTCCTGAACCACTGAGCCTTCTTTCCAGCTCAAGGAAGATACTTTAATTGAAAAATCTTAGCAGTGAGCTCCCAAGATAGGGAATCAGAGTTTTGTAGCCATGAACTTTTGACCTTTAAAGGGACACACCTTGCCGGGCGTGGTGGCGCACGCCTTTAATCCCAGCACTCGGGAGGCAGAGGCAGGCGGATCGCTGTGAGTTCGAGGCCAGCCTGGTCTACAAAGTGAGTCCAGGATGACCAAGGCTACACAGAGAAACCCTGTCTCGAAAAAACCAAAAAAAAAAAAAAAAAGGGACACACCTTAATTCTAGATCACAGTTGTACATTCAGGCTCTGTGTGCCATTCCTGTCTTCACATCTGAAGGCCGCGGAGGTTCTCAGGGTCTGGGGGAGCTTGTCTTGCTTTCCACTCTACGTCAGCAGAGTGCACAGAGGTAGCTGCTAGGTTAGCAACATTTTTCAATTCACATAAAAATGTTTTTACTCCATGTATTTGTGGGCAAGTGTATACATGCCACAGTTTGTGCAGGGGTCAGAGGACAACTTCTGGGAGTTGGTTCTGTCTTTCTACTCGGTATTGGGGTATTGGGGATCAAACTCAGATCCTTGGGTGTGGCTGCAAGCACCCTTACTCACTGAGCCATCCTGATGGCCCTGTGTCAACATACTGAGCCTGACAGGGAAGACACTTTAAAGTACTAATGTTTAACTCAGAAGTTCAAGAACGCAACTTGGTTCTTACGTCCTTGGGTCAGTTTGTCCTCTGTTGCTATAGCAAATATCCAAGGAAATCTCTTGCCCGTCTGTCCTTCCTGCTTCCTGGCCTCTCTCCCCTTCCGTCTAACTTTTGCTGGCCAGGTAACCCGGCTGGCCAGGTAAGCGGCATCTCTCCATGCCCCAGGCTCTGATTGCAGAGGAGACCAGCAGCAAGCTGGCGGAGCAGGAGGAGGAGCCCGAGAAGTTCCGAGAAGCTCTGGTGAAATTCGAGGCCAGGTTCAGCTTCCCCGAGGCAGAGAAGCTGGTCACATACTACTCCTGCTGCTGTTGGAAGGGCCGGGTGCCCCGCCAGGGCTGGCTGTACCTCAGCATCAACCACCTCTGCTTCTACTCCTCCTTCCTGGGCAAGGAACGTAAGTGTGGCCGAGCCAAGAGCCACTGGGTCCTGAGTTCACAGAGTGGCGCCCCTGCACATGCTCAGCCCCTCTTTTGAGAGAAGCTGTAAATAGGAATATTTTCACAGCATCCGTGGTCTATTTCCTCATGATTCTTCCAGTTAATTGTGCTTAACTGTGTAGCTTCTCCCACAAGGGGCCTTGACTTAGGGAGGGCTTGTTCCTCTTGCTGCCTTTAATGTTTCTGTGCAGCAACAGTGTCTCCTACCAGGTTCTTAGTGCTGTAGATGGCTTTGAGAGTGCAGCATCTTAGCTAATGACTGAATAATAGTTCTGCAAGAGAATATGACTTTCCCAGGTTTTTATTTTATATCTGTGGGTATTTCACTTGAATGTGCCTGTGCGTTGTGTGTACCTGGTGCCCACAGAGGACAGAAGAAAGTGTCTGGTGCTGGGAGTCGAACCTGGGATCTCTGAAAGAGCAGCCAGTGCTCTTAACATCTGTTCCAACTCTCCAGCCCTGAATATGTTTGCTTGTGTGCGTGAGAGAGGGGGGGGGGGGAGGGGGGGGGGAGGGAGGGAGGGAGAGAGAGGGGAAGGGAGACAGACAGACAGACAGACAGAGACACAGAGACAGAGACACAGAGAGTGAGAGAGACAGACAGACTGACTGACTGACACTATATGTGAAAACACAAAAGTAGCTAAGAAACTTCCAGTCAAGGATGACACAAATGGTGTCTTTTTAAATTAGCAAAACCCTGAAAACAGCATCGCAAAGTAAACAGAAATGGTGGAAGTGTTTGTTAGCTGCTTGCTCAGCCAGAACCGTTTTCCTGATTACTGATGTTTACTGACATTGCAAGGCTCCTTAAGTAATCTGGAGAAAGTCTGCACAGAGTTAGTTCGGCACTCCAGACTGATGTGCCCTGGATGTGTACGGTACTTGGGGGTACGCAGGAGCCAGAACCTTGGGATGTTTTACACACCTTTGTAAGACACACTGGAATCAGGTTCTGAGTTCACCAGCAGCCACCACACGGTCTGACACTGGTCTCCCTGCCTTGTCTCAAAAGACATTTGTATTTTTGCTAAAGAAGCACTTTGACCATCACCTTCTGCTTGACTCAAGTTGGCTGCTATCAGTGGCTGATGAGCATTCGCCCTTCTCTCTTACAGTCAAACTTGTGATCCCTTGGGTGGACATCCAGAAGTTGGAGCGAACGTCCAATGTCTTTCTCACGGACACCATCCGGGTCACCACACAGAGTAAGGAGCGCGACTTCTCCACGTTTCTGAACCTGGATGAGGTGTTTAAGATCATGGAGCAGCTGGCAGATGTGACACTCCGGAGGCTGCTGGACAGTGAGGCCTTTGATCTGGACCCTGACCTGCAGGAGCCCAGCCAGATCACCAAGAGGTAGGGACTCCAGCTCACAGGGGCCCGCACTTGAGTGTGCTTTCCTCCGTAGCTCGGGGACATGGCTTTCCCTCCATCACCCTAGGTCACGGGCTCCAGGACTTCTGTGGACAGGTAACCCACAGCTATGCAAGGCCCTTCTGTAAAAGCCCGGATGCTGTGGGCATCTCTGGGGGACTTGCCATGCCTAACACAGTGTCATACTGTCCTGTTTAGGGATGTGCACACATTTGGTACAGAGAGGAGTTTTTCTGAACATTTGACTGGCTGTTGGTTAAATCCAAGGATATAGAGCCTACGCACACCGAGGACTGACGTGCCAGCTGTGCGTTTCCGTGGCGGTGTCCCTCAAGCTTGCCTCTGTGGCTAACCTCTCATTTCTTTATTCCGTTTTTATTTTGTGTTTGAGTGTGTGTATGTGTAATGACACACACTGCAAGAGTGTAGAGGTCAAAGGACAACTGGAGTCAGTTGTCTCCCCCACCATGTGTGTCCCTGGGATCAAATCATGTGGTCAGGCTTGGTAAAAATGTCTGTACTCACCACAACCACCTGGTGCACTCCATCTTTGTGGTTGCTCCCGACAGATGACAGAAGTAAAAATGGTGACTGCCATGCCCCTCACTTCCTTTATGTGGTGCCCATGGGTTTCTAGGGACCTAGGCCTCTTAGTTCAAATATTTCATAATGCGGCCACCCTTGTGGTAGAAATTGGTTGTTCACTCTATCAGTGACCGTGAAGACACTTACTGTTTAATGGTGCTGGACATTAGCCCCAGGGCTTTGGGCATGCTGGCTAGGGATGTGCTCTGCTACCCAGTCACACTCCCAGGTCTCTTGTCAGGCTGTCATCCTCGGGGAGATGGGGCAAGGCAGCTGGGCTATTTTGATTCCGTTACTATGGAGCCTATAGACTTTGCATACATTGAAAGTGACAGGCTTTGAGGCTGCTTTGTGAGGTAGTTGTTTACACTGTTGCTTTAAAGAAGCTCAGCTGGGCAGGAGAGATGACCCAGTGGTTAAGAGAACTGTCTGCTCTTCCAGAAGTCTTGAGTTCAATTCCCATCAACCACAGGGTTGCTCACAACCATCTAGACTGGGATCTGATGCCCTCTTCTGGTGTGTGTGGATAGAGCACTCATACACATAAAATAAATAAATCTTAAAAAAAGAAAAAAAGAAGAGGAAGAGGAATGAGAGTATGGTGTGCACACCTTTAATCCTAGCACTCAGAAGGCAGAGAGAGGCGGGTGTCTGTGGGTTCGAGGCCAGCCAGAGCGATATAATAAGATCCTGTGTCAAAACAAAACAAACGAAAGAAATAAAAAAAAAAAACAACTAATAAAAATTATTTAAAAAAGTAAACTCAGCTTTACCACTTGAAGCTCTGAGCGGTGTTTGTTTGAGCCTGATAGGTTTGGAGCTTGGTGGGTCCTGGCTGAGTGTGGCCCTGTGGGCTGTGTACGAGCCCGCGACGTTCTGTGTGGTCAGGAGTTCCTATGTGGCTGTGGAGCCACTTGCTGCGATTCGGAGGCCGCTAGACATTCAAATCCCTTTTCATAGTGCATTACACAGAACAAACCCTAAGTGTGCACACAGGTCAGTAGCTTCAATCACACTCATAGCGCATGCGTTGTCCATTGTAGAACCACTGTCAGTGACAAAAGTCATCCCCTGCTGATCGCTAACTCACCGCCTTCCCACTTGTCTCTGGGAAGCTGACCCTTGAGAAGGTGGAATCCTCAGCCTTTGTGCTCTTGCAGTTGGTTTGTGTCACCTAAGGTCCTCAAGGTTCTGTGGTGTCATGGGATTTCTAAGAAACACACCCTACCCCATATGCCTGTGTGAGTGCGTGCATGCGTAGTGTGTGTGTGTGTGTGTGTGTGTGTGTGTGCGCGCGCGCGCGCGCGCGCATATGTGTGTTTTGGGGAAGGTAAGAGGTGCTGTTCTTCAGGAACACCCTTCACCCTTTTGTTTGACACAGGCTCTCTCGCTGTCCTGGAGTTCACTGAGGCGGCCAGCCTGGCTTGCCTGCACCTCTGAGAGCTGCTTGTCTCCTCCCTAGCAGGGAGGTGACAGGGCCTCTGTGCCCTACCGCTTATGTGGGTTCTGAGGGTTAATCTCGGGTCATCGAGCTTTCAAAATAAGCTGCTTACTGACTGGCCCTTCCCCAGCCTAAGCAATATTCCACGTATGTACATACATTCATACCCTAAGTGCACCCATGTTTACCCTCTTGCCCGTTGGTGCAGTGATGGAGAAAACTCTTTTAGGGGGCTCTTTTAGGGGTATCAGTGTTGACAGTGTGCACTCACGCCCAGGATTCAGGGAGAGTCGCCAAGTCCTCCTGCCCACCCCACCCACCTTCTGCCCGGGGTACCACAGGGAAGAAAAGGAAGAAAGGACTCCTGGTGTGGCCAACAGCTGAGTGTCTGCGGGCCCATTTGTGCCTAGGGCTGCATCACCACCTAGGTGGGATTCTGGTCTCCAGCTGTGTCCCCACCTGTCCGTTACCTGGTGAGGGACTTTCTCTCAAAGTGAAAGGCTCTGGTTGCCTGGCCTTGGGGTGGGTCCCATCCCCGCCCTTAGCCATGGAGACCAGGCCTGTGGGTGTAAACAGGTAATGACTCAGGCCTCTTGGCACCCTGCCTAGAGGCAGATTTCAACGTTTAGGAAAACAGTCTCCCCAGCTCAGAGCCAGAGAAGCTGAATGCCCTTCCAGCTCTTTCCTTGATCCATTTTCACTTCCCTTCCCAGAGGACAGCTTTCCAGTGGTGACCTTTAGGGTTAAAGGTCCAGGTTACTACATGTCTGTTTACCTGTTAGTCACCAGTCCTGTGGTCATTCCACTGGGATTTGTGGTCCCTCCACTAGAGGGAGAGGGGGCGGTGCTTTACCATTGCTGCCACCGCCCCCGCCCCACCCCCCCATCTGACAGGGAGTGCAGAGAGCTGAGAGGATCTGGACCACCAATCCTCAGCATATCATTGCTGCTGAGCTCAGGAGGCAGGGCAATGGTGGCAAGGAGGTGGCGGGCAGAGGAGGCAGCAGCCGCAGTGGTGGTGTGGGGAAGGGAGGATGCTGCCTCAGCAGCAGGAGAGCAGGGAATAAACTGATCACAAAATTCACAAACAAAAAGTGTTTATCCCAACCTTAGGACGTGGTCAGATATCCAGCCATTTTTGTATAGAGGGCAGGGGAGCTTGGAGAGGCAGTGAAATGGGTGGCGAGCCTCTTCTGGTCTCTGGCATGGTGAACACTGGGGTGCAGTTATGTTGCGAGAGGAGACTACTCTCCTCCTGGTAGTTCCTAGGGCATGTTTCCTCAGCAGTGAGCCCCTGCCTCCACCCTTCTGTCTCCACAGACCCCATTGGCCTTATCCCACCGAGCCAGTCTTTTTTCCTGCTCTCCTCCCTTGGGCACACCAGAGTGCTCACTTCCCATCTATTATATCAGAGCAAGCCCTCTACTGGGAACAGGAAGACACCTGGAAAGCACTGACCCCACTGGGCGAGAATAAGACCACTACCACAGTTTTTTGAGGCAAACTTGAAGCAAGCTTTATTAAATACTGGCCAGGACCGTGGATGTTGGCCTGGTCCATACCCAGGATTCCTGGAGTATGTCCCCAAATTACATTAGTCAGAGGCTCATAAAGGCAGAGCCCACAAAACCCACGAATGCTCCGACCCTTTAATACATTCCTCGTGCTGTGGTGACCCCAAACCACGAAATTGTTTTTGTTACTACTTCACAACTATAATTTTGCTACTGTTATGACTCATAATATAAATATCTGTGTTTTCCAATGGTCTTGGGCAACTCCTATGAAAACGCTTTTTTGCTCCCAACAGCCTGAGGACCACTGGGTTAGAGCCATTTTTGTTTTATAGAGCTCTTAAGTATAGTAATTTAAACTTAAAACAAGTTAGCCATCACTAAAGAGGTATCTGTCAAGGGAAGGCCTGCTGCTCGCCTTCCCAGCCCTGTAGACTCTGCGCTGCTCCAAGATTATCGGCTGGTCAGCTCAGGGTTTCTCCTGGGCAGACGGCTAGGCCCTGCTCCTTTGGGAGCCTGTGTGGATGATTTCCAAAGACCCTCAGAAGCCACTTCTGCTAAGCCATGCCGACTCCTCACTTGGGCCCATGGGCAACTAAGTACAGAGGGAAAGCCTGATGTGTGTCTGCTTTTGTCTGCACCTCAGTTGTAGGTGTGGGCATGAAGTGTTATTCCTAAGCTTGGACCCCAGGGACAGCACCTCATAAGGCAGTGAGTGGTCAGTGAGGCCATGTCTCCCTGCCCTAGGCCTCCCTCTAGAAGTTCATGTTAATACGCTGCTGCAGAGGGACTTGGGGTCAGTGTAGCCCTTTATCTGTTCCTCTTCACAGGGGGCCACGTTGAATAACCCTTTGCTTCCCCCATCACTTGTTTCTCTAGTTGGCACGTCAGGGTGGGAGGTTGAACTTAGCTTTTTGACCCATGGGACCCCAGGCTCTGGCCTTGACAGTTCGTGTTGCTATGTGTGGACCAGCGCACTGAGGAACAGCAGCATCTGCCCTTGCAGCCCTGACCCTATGCTGCTGGTTCTCGACATTTCCCAAAGACGCCCAGGTCCGGAGTGGCCGCACAAGGCAGAATTGCTGAGAGGATCCCCCCCCCCCCCCCCCCCGTGGAGGCAGGTTGACAGCATAGGACTTTGGCACGAGACACTGTCACTCAGGTGTCCTAGAAATCACCTGTCCTGGAGATCACGGCTGGAGATCTCCACTGCTGAGCTCAGGAAGAAGCCAGGCTGGCCTAGCCTGTCACTCAGCCTGAGCCTGTGGCAGCTGCTGACACAGTTGTATCCTATATGGCCTGAACGAACAGGTGGATTGAGAGCTGGCCTCTCAGTCCAACGGAGTTCATCCAGAAAGCATTCTGGAAGGTTGATGGAGAAGAGAGAAAGAGAGAAATCTGGTTGTCTGATCTATGAGAGACAAATCTAATCTGGTCTGAAAAAATTTTAGATTTGTGGAGAAAGTAATAAATTCTTTGTCTCTAAGTTTTTGTTTTGTTTTGGTTTAGTTTGGTTTTTCGAGACAGAGTTTCTTTGTGTAGCCTTGGCTGTCCTGGACTCAATTTGTAGACCAGGCTGGCCTTGAACTTACAGCAGTCTGCCAGCCTCTGCCTCCTGAGTGCTGGGATTAAAGGTGTGCGCCACCACGCCTGGCGCCTCTAAGTTTTGGGGTTGTTTAAGTTTCTAAATTACTGAAGCCTTAGGAATGAAAGCCAAGTTTAACAAAGATGTGCGTCGAGTCTTGATCTAGAACCGTCTGGTTTGAGTCATGTCCATGCTCACAGATGCTTCTTTGGAGGCTGCTGGCCTGAGCTGGCTGGTATAGCCCAAGTATTAGCTCATGATTGTTCGTCTTTCTATAGAACAGACAGACAAAGGACAGACTGATGTCTGCTGGCCTTTCTATAGAACAGACAGACAAGGACAGACTGATGTCTGCTGGCCTTTCTATAGAACAGACAGACAAAGGACAGACTGATGTCTGCTGGCCTTTCTATAGAACAGACAGACAAGGACAGACTGATGTCTGCTGGCCTTTCTATAGAACAGACAGACAAAGGACAGACTGATGTCTGCTGGCCTTTCTATAGAACAGACAGACAAGGACAGACTGATGTCTGCTGGCCTTTCTATAGAACAGACAGACAAAGGACAGACTGATGTCTGCTGGCCTTTCTATAGACAGACTGAAGGACAGACTGCCATCTGCTGGCCTTTCTATAGACAGACTGAAGGACAGACTGCCATCTGCTGGCCTTTCTATAGACAGACTGAAGGACAGACTGCCATCTGCTGGCCTTTCTATAGACAGACTGAAGGACACACAGTTGTCTGCTGGCCTTTCTATAGAAGGGAGTGCTGGGCGGCCCCATGTCAGCCCCCCATTTACTTGTCTGTCAGATTCTAGCTTTCCTCATCCTCACAGATGATTCTGTATGCAAGCCATGGGCTAGCAGGCTTCCTCTTCCCTGGTGCCAGCCAGGAATCAGATTTAGCCCAAGTGTAAGACCGTACTATGGGCTACTCATCAGTCATGTGGCACAGGGCCTCCCCTTCCTCTAACAAGGACCCTTACTCTGCCGTATTGGCCTGCAGTCTCCGCAAAGCCCCCACCACACTGCTGTCTGTCTGTCCATCTGTGGCATTAGGGCTTCTTGACTCAACCCCAAGCCTTTTATCTGAAAAGGAAGGAGCAGAACACTCCCTGGCCGATAACATCATGTGGAGCTGGCTTCTTCCTACACAGGTCCCTGTTGTTGTCTTAGCTGTGCAGGAGTAATGAGAGGCATTTGCCGACTGCATGTGGCCGGCCCATACTCAGCATATTTAACCATCACCCACATCGCCGTGTGCATTAGTGCCCTCCTTCGCACTTGGGGCTGAGAAGTTTCCATCCAACTAAAGGGACACGGCACATTCTGTTTAGCTATTCATCAGTCAATGGCTCTTTGGGTCACTTTTGGTTACTGCTACCGTAGATATTTGCATGTGGCTTGTTAGCAGGCATGTGCGTCTCTTGTTTGTCTAGCCCCAGGAGTAGAATTTCTGGGTAAACGGTCTCCTTTAAGCAGTGAGATTGGCTTCCTACAGGAGCACATCACTTTACATGCCCCCCTGAGAGTCCTACATTTTAATCCACAGGCAGCAGGAGAGTGTAAGCCACACTAGGCCTAGCTTGAGCATATAAGACCTCAAAGCCCACCCCGACAGAGACACACTTCCTCCAGCAAGGCCACACCTACTCCAACAAGGCCACACCTGCTCCAACAAGGCCACACCTGCTCCAACAAGGCCACACCTACTCCAACAAGGCCACACCTACTCCAACAAGGCCACACCTGCTCCAACAAGGCCACACCTACTCCAACAAGGCCACACCTACTCCAACAAGGCCACACCTACTCCAACAAGGCCACACCTACTCCAACAAGGCCACACCTGCTCCAACAAGGCCACACCTGCTCCAACAAGGCACACCCCCTAATAGTGTCCCTCATTTTTGTCCGAGCATTCAAACACACGAGTCTGTGGGGGCCATTCCTATTCAAACCACCATACTTAAAATAATATGACTTTTTTAAGAAGATTTGTTTATTATGTATACAGTGTTTTGCCCCCATGTGTGCCTGTATGCCAGAAGAGAGCACCAGATCTCATTATATGAGCAATCCATGTGGTTGCTTGGAATTGAACTCAGGACCTTTGGAAGAACAGACCATGCTTTTAACCATCTGAGCCATCTCTCCAGCCTGTAATCTGACTTTTTGATACTTATATTTTTATGCCACTTTTGTGGTCATTTGAACCCAAACCAAACCAGCAGGGCATGCTTATTTTAAGATTTATGTGTGTGGGTGCTTTGCCTGCATGCATGTCTGTGTACCATGTATGTAACTCGTGTTTGCAGGGGCCACAAGAGGGCATTGGATCCTCCTTGGAACTAGAATTATAGACAACTGTAAGACACCATGTGGGTGCTGGGAATGGAACCTGGGTCCTCTGGAGGAGGAGCAGCCTGTGCTCTTAACCTCCGGGCCTCTGTCCAGCCCCCAGGAATGTACATCCTGATGCTGAGCTCATGTGACAATTTCTGTGGGACTCAGTATGCTCCACTCATGCGTGCTCCAAGGGTTGGCTGTCAACCCAGAGCACCCCAGGCTGACCCAGTCTCTGGGAAGCCTATGTGCACACCTTTACTGTCAGACTGGGCCAGTGGGTGTCGAGGTATCTTAGTGAGTGTGCAGGCTCACCACCCACCCCCCCCCCCTTCACTCCCCAGGGACCTGGAGGCCCGAGCACAGAAGGAGTTCTTCCGGGCGTTCTTCAGGCTGCCGAGGAAGGAGAAGCTGCACGCCGTGGTAGACTGTGCCCTCTGGACGCCCTTCAGCCGCTGCCACACGGCGGGGCGGATGTTTTCCTCCGACAGCTACATCTGCTTTGCCAGCAGAGAGGACGGCTGCTGTAACGTTGTACTTCCACTGAGAGAGGTAGAGCTAGGGCCTCACCGTGCTGCCTTGCTTTACGCTCCTTTGCCATTGGGACCCAAGTGTTGAGTCTGGTTTATGTTGCTCAAACAAAACACTCAAGGCCAGACGGACCTATAGAGAGAAGAGGGTTTAGCTCACAGGTGCTGTTTGGGCTCAGATCTGGTCAAGGCCTTATCAAAACTGGTGGCACCGTGGCTGGAGATACAACATGTGAGACAGCAGAGGCCAGTCCTGTTGCTGTTTGCAATCATCTGCTTTGTGATAACTAACTGAGGTCCCTGAGGACTGTATTCATCCTTTCTGAGGGAAATGCTCCTAGTGGCCCGACCACGCCCTCTAGGCCCCGCCCCTTAAGTACCCAACCTCCTCTTAGGGGAGCCGTGTAGTGAGCCTCTGTGGTCACGTGGAGACTACATGCAGGCCTCTGGTGCTGCTGCTGTGACGGGGCACAGGGAGGGTGTCCACATACCATGGCTTTGTCGCCTAAAGATGGCGCTCTGGCTTCTGAGGAGCTGGACTTGAGCTGCCCGTTACCAGGGTGGCTCTTCCTGGTGGTGTTCCGGCAGCCTGGAAGGGCTGAGTAAGAGAGCATTCCAACCTCCTCCTCATTGGTGAAGCCATTGTCAAAGTGCATGCTGGGTAACCAAAGCTCTTCCGGGAGCTCTTGGGAATAAATTCTCTTTCACCTCCCCCCAAGAAAGAAGCGACCTATAAAAAGTGTTACCTTCAAATCCAAATGGCAAAGTCCTTGGCTTACATATACTCCTAAAACTAGCTAAAAAATTAAAATTAAGTACAGGTTGGGTCCATTCTTATCGTAAAATTCCATAATTCTCCTACTGGGGGGTCAAGGGCAGCCTGAGTTATGTCCAGATGTGAACAGTCCTTTGGCCTCAGGTACCCAGCCATGACAGCACCAAGACCCCAGCCCAGGGCCCTCAGGTACCCAGCCATGACAGCACCAAGACCCCAGCCCGGGGCCCTCAGGTACCCAGCCATGACAGCACCAAGATCCTAGCCCAGGGCCCCTGGGGTCCGACTGCTGGTGTGTACATCTAGGAGGCTCAGCTCTCTCGCCCCAGGGATCTCTGAGCTCCATGTTGTTACTCTGTTCGTTTTTCAACCAACTGAGAAAGCCAAGAAAGGAGTCACCCAGCTCCTGGGAGGCAAGGGCAGGCAGATTTCTATGACTTCAAGGCTAGCCTGGTCTACACCCTAAGTTCCAGGCCAGCCAGGGCTACATAGTGAGACTCTGCCTTCCAAAGAAAAAGAGAGGAGTCCAGAGAGTGCATAACATAGCTTCCCCCCCCCCACCTCTCTCTTTCTCTCTTTGGTTTTTTGAGACAGGGTTTCTCTGTGTAGCCTTGGCTGTTCTAGCCTCACTTTGTAGACCAGGCTGGGCTCCAACTCACAGCAATCCGCCTGTCTCTGCATCCGAGTGCTGGGATTAAAGATGTGAGCCACCACACCTGGCTTAGTTTATCCTCTTAATCACTGTTGGGTGTGCATGTCAGTGGCGCCAAGGACCTCTGTTTTCCCAACTTGAACCTTTCTCCCACTGAGACACTAGTGCCCCTCCTTCCTTCCCTCCCTCCCCCCTCCCTCCCTCCCTCCCTGCCTCCCTCGCTCCCTCCTCTTATGAATTTGAGGTAGCTTGAGTAAATGGAATCATGCACCGTTTTTCCTTTTTTGTTTTGAAGTGTGTGTGTTCGTGGGTGAGTACATGTGCCTACGGAGGCCAGCACATGCTCTTAACTGCTGAGCCAACTCTCCAGCCCCATGTATTTATCTTTTTATGAGTGGCTTATTCTGGGTAGCACAACACCCGCAGGCTTCATCTGTGACACAGTGTGTGTTGGAGTTTCCTTGTGGAGGCTGACGGAAACTGTATTAAGACAGTTAGTTGGCTGAGCCACTCAACCTGTGGCCGGAACCTTGGGTTTCTGCCACCTTGTGGCGCTGAAGGGTAATGCTGCCTTCCTGGCTGGGGTGACTGGTTTTGCCTTCCACCTTGGACACCCGCTTGGCTCCTGTCTTGTCCTCTGTGTCATCTCTGCTCCAGGTAGTCAGCATTGAGAAGATGGAGGACACGAGCCTGCTGCCCAACCCCATCATTGTTAGCATCCGCAGCAAGATGGCTTTCCAGTTCATTGAGCTGAAGGACAGAGAAAAGCTGGTAGAGGGCTTGCTGCTGCGACTGAAGCAGGTCCACGCCAACCACCCTGTGCATTACGACGCCTCGCCAAGTGATGAGGACATGGTAGGGACCTTTACAGGCCTGGCCTTTCATGACTTTTCTTGTGACCTCCAGGACCATGGTCTCCAAGGGGAGTGCCTGGGAAGATGGGCCACGGGAGTGTGAGGAAACTGATGGAGACAGCTGGGCCATGCATTGGCGTGATGTCACTTCGGATGCTGTGGTGTCCTGAGTTGGGGGTTACCTGGCAATAAACTCGGGTTCTAGATATTCAAACTCTGGGCTCCATACTTGTGTGGCACATGCTCCCAGCCGACGGTTATTCTTAGCTGATGCACAAAGCTGTGTATACGTACTCTCCTTGCCTTGCAGACTTCACCTGTGTTTTATTCAACAAGCATGTGCAGTGACAAGTTTGGGGACCTTGAAATGGTGTCTTCTCAAAGTAGCGAAGAGAGGGAGAAGGAACAGAGCCCGCTGCCACACCCCGAGCCCCTGACTGCCCTCTTCCAGCAGTCTGGCAGCCAGAGTCCTGACTCCCGCCTGGTGAGTGAGATACCTGTGCGCAGTGGTTCCACAGGGGGGGTTGGGAGTAGATTGGCTCAGGAGACCGGTGTGATTTCTGTAGTTTCTCTTCCTTCTTTTTGTCCCCGGGACCAAGCGAAGGACAGTAGGGAGCTGGCTCTTCTCAGTGTGTGGCCTGCACAGCAGACAGTGCTGCCCCTGTGGGTTTCCAGGTGTGCAGTGAGTCTGTCTTTTGCTAGCCAGGCCATCTATGTGTGCCTTTTATAGGGGCTTTTCTTTGCCCTTCCCTGAACCTGAAGTTCGCATTCTGGCCAGGCTGGTGTAGTCCTGGGATCCACCTGTCTCTACTCTCCCCTGCACCCCAACACTGAAATCACTGGCTTTTACTTGGGTGCTGGCAGTTTAAACCCATGTGTTGTTCATGGCTGCACACAAGTACTCCTTACCCACTGGCCCACTTCCCCAGCCCTGATTCTTACTTCATTTATAATTTTTCTTCTTTAGCAGGGAAACATGTGAGGCAGAAGTCATGTGGAGCCGCTGCATGGACTAGAAACTGGGCTCTGGGCTGGGAGTAGGAAGCCACACTGCAGCACAGGTTGGGGGTAGGAAGCCACACTGCAGCACAGGTGGGGGGTAGGAAGCCACATGGTAGCACAGGTGGGGGATAGGAAGCCACACTGCAGCACAGGTAGGGGGTAGGAAGCCACACTGCAGCACAGGTGGGGGGTAGGAAGCCACACTGCAGCACAGGGAGGGGGTAGGAAGCCACACTGCAGCACAGGGGGCTAGAGGGTGGGAAGCCACACTGCAGTGCAGGTGGGGGGTAGGGGGTAGGAAGCCATAGTGCAGCACAGGTGGCAGGGGGTAGGAAGCCACACGGTAGCACAGGTGGGGGGTAGGAAGCCACACTGCAGCACAGGGGGGTAGAGGGTAGGAAGCCACACTGCAGCACTGGGGGGTAGAGGGTAGGAAGCCACACTGCAGTGCAGGTGGGGGGTAGGGGGTAGGAAGCCATAGTGCAGCACAGGTGGGGGGGTAGGAAGCCACACGGTAGCACAGGTGGGGGGGTAGGAAGCCACACTGCAGCACAGGGGGGTAGAGGGTAGGAAGCCACACGGTAGCACAGGTGGGGGGGTAGGAAGCCACACTGCAGCACAGGGGGGTAGAGGGTAGGAAGCCACACTGCAGCACAGGGGGGTAGAGGGTAGGAAGCCACACTGCAGTGCAGGTGGGGGGTAGCGGGTAGGAAGCCACACTGCAGCACAGGTAGTGTCCTCAGCACTATTAACTAGCCTGCTGCATCCCAGCCACAGGAGCTTCCAAGCCAACTGTTAGCTTCTAAAATCCAAACGGAGTCTTCTCTGCTTCTTTGTACACCATATGTAGTCGTCTCTTACTGTCTAAATGAGCAGAAACGCTGGCTTTATGGATAGGCTACTCACACTGTTGGAGAGTAATTATCACAAATATTATTCTAGATATTCTTGACATGGGAATTGTTTCAAAGGAGTTTTAGAGTTTCTGATAATGAGAGTGGGGATTGGAGAGGTGGCTCAGTGGTGAAAAGCACTTGTTTCTCTTGCAGAGGCCCCAGGTTCAGTTCCTATGGAGGCTCACAGCTACCCCTGACTCGGGCTCCAGGGCACCCACACCTCTTCTGAGCTCTGGGCACAACACATGCACATGATGCATGTAGGCCAAACACTTGTATAGAATACATTTTTTTTTTTTAATTTAAAATAGGTTTTTCCAGGTTTCAGTTTTCTGTTTGTCTGTCTGTCTGGAAGCTCAGGCTGCACTGGGTGCCTTTTAGTCCCCGCTGTCCTTAGGCTTGAATGGTGTTTTAGCAGTTGGCTCAGTGTCAGTGCCCCAAGCGGCTTTGCCTCTCTCTCCCATGTACTTTGGCTGCTTTGGTACCTAGGTGGACATGCTCCTTTTATGAACCTTGCGTCTGATTGGCACGGGGCTCTCCGCTAGGCCCCTTGGGGCTCTGGGTTGTCTTGCATCCTTGATGCCTGGCAGAGGCCCCCTGCAGCCCTGCTTTGCCTTGTGAATCCTGTTACCACTGCTCTTCCTGTTGGTCCCTGATAAACAGACGTTATTTACTCTGTTACTGATTGTGGGCGGGCTCCTTGGCACGCTAACAAACATTTCCATTTCCAGTCCCGGGAACAGATAAAAATCAGTCTGTGGAACGACCACTTTGCAGAGTACGGCAGGACCGTGTGTATGTTCCGCACTGAGAAGATCCGGAAGCTGGTGGCCATGGGCATCCCTGAGTCTTTACGTGGAAGGTTGTGGCTGCTTTTCTCAGGTAGGCTCTGGTGTGCTCAGGCTTTTGGTAATCTAGGGAACAGACTTGGGAACGGCCTCCTGCGAGTAGCATGTAGGAGGAAGCCCTCTGCCTTTGGATGGTTTCTGTAAATCCCAGGGCAGACTCGGGAGCCCCTCCTACGTTGGTTAGCTCTAGTGCCTCCTTAGGAAATGTGAGGTCCAGGGCAGTGACCTCTTCCCGTGAGCTGGATGTGGTGGCGTGTGCCTGTGACGCAGCACTGGAGATGCCGGGTAGGATTGTAAGTTCCTAGCCAAGCTGGGGTGTATAGCAAGACCTGGCTCACTCCTTCCCCCACAAAAGAGAAAGTGAGTAAAACTGTAAGCCTGCACACAGCGCTGAGGATTTTAAAGCTCTCTAGCCCCACATGAATAAGGTAGCACACACCTGTGATCCAGCATTGGGCAGCAGAGGCAGGAGGATCAGGAATTAAAGGCTATCCTCAGTACATAATGTGTTCAAGGCAGCTTGGGCTACAAAAAAAGAACTACCTGGAAATTATGTCTTTATTGGATGTGAGCCCTGATACAGATGAAACAGAGAAGGTCTATTTGCTGACTGTCACTGTGTGGTGCTGAATTGTATCTGTCAGTGTAGCTTCTATTGGTCTTCCTCCACTGGAAGTGTACCCAGTGAGGTGCGAATGTAGGTGTTGCCCTGCTTGCTTTTCAAACACCATGCAAATCATCAGTGATGGGGCCTCGGTGGTATGGTGGTCCTCCCTTCCATCTTAGGATGCTGGGTACCGTCTTTAGAATCTCACAGGGTGTTTACTGAGGGATGGACTGAAATGTGAGCGACCTCAGAAGCTTCCTGCTCAGGCTAGAAGGCGGCGCAGGCTTCTCCCCGCCCACCAGGGATGCTTTTGTCCTGGCAGGCAAAGGTGCCAGGCCAAGGCAAGGCCCTGCCATCTATGGGGTAACCGTAACACGTCAGGTGCTGCGGGCAGATGGCCAGGAGCTGCTTCCCCACATGAGCCTGGTGTGCTGTGGTCACTGGCGAGGCTCCAAGAGGCTGTGCTGAGGCAGTGTTCTGTTCCTGCCCACTCTTCCTGGGATGTCTGTCTTAGTTACTGTTCTGTTGCTTTGAAGAGACACCATGACCAAGGTAACTCGCACAATAATTTTAATTGGCTTGCATCCAGTTTCAGAGGGTTCATCTAAGACCATCACGGTGGGCGTAGCAGCAGTCAGGCGTGGTGCTGGAGCAGTGGCTGAGAGCTCACATGGAATATGCAAATTGTAGGTAGAGAGACGCAGACAGACAGACAGATGGACAGTCAGAGAGGGGAGGGAGGGAGAGTGGCAGAAAGAGACAGATAGAGATAGAGGCAGAGACGCTGGGCCTGGTGTAGGCTTCTTAGTGACACACCTTCTCAACATGACCATGCCCCCTAATCCTTCCTAAACAATCCACCAACTAGGGACCAAGTGTTGCAGTATAGGAGCCATTCTCCTTCAAACCAGCACCCTGGGGCTGGAGCCTTCTCTGGGCTCTCCTCACAGCCACCTTGCTAGTGACTCCCCATCATCTGCTTGTATCAGTTTGCTCCTGCCCCTTTCCTGTCCAGGATGACCCCCCACCCTCACCAGCCCCACTCCCAACAACCCCCCCCCACCCTGCACACATCTCACGCTCTGCAGCAGCTCCACGGCCCACAGGCGCCCACCCTCCCACTTCCCAGTGTGCTTCAGCAGACACACACCATGGGAGCCTGCCTTTAAAACTGGAGGTGCCTCCTGTGCTCCTGCATTCAGTCCAAACAGTGTCTGTCCGTAACTCAAAGGTGACACATGGAGGAGGGAGCAGAAGGAATAAATAGCATTGCTTTGTAACCTGCTCAGTGCTATGCGCTGCAGTCTTTTGGGTCCCCTTACCACATGTGAACGCATGCTTTCCGCATAGGGCTGTGTTGTTTTCACATGGGATCTAGGGCCATCAGTTTATGAGGGACTGCCTGTTGACAGGAAGGGTGCTGTGGTGTTTAAGCAGCTGTCCCACCAGCTCGCCACATATAAGCGCTGCTGTGCTAAGGGGTCACAGCTGTTCACTGCGGGGGAGTGTGTGTGTGTGTGTGTGTGTGTGTGTGTGTGTGTGTGTGTGTGTAGTACAGGGTTGTTTTTACTAGGCCTGTTTAGAACCTAAAGCCTAGTTTAACCTTTAAGGCAGAATTGGATACATTGCATACAGGGCTGCTGCAGCTCCCCTTGGGGCCCACTTTTGTGTGCTGGAGCAGGTCCCTGAGTGGACAGGTTCCTCACACCCATCCGTCATTTGTCCCTCAGCACCTGCCCGGTTGAAGCCTGGCCTTGGCTTGGGGGTGGTGGCCATCCTGCTCTGGGTTGAGCTTTGGTGTGCTTTGCACAGATACATGGCAATTCTTATTGAATTGACACATAACAGCTGTGTGGGGACATGTGCGTATTTGAGCAGTTTAGCTTTTAAAAGCACATTAATGACTGCTGGGTGTGTGCTGGGGATCGACAGGCCTTGTTTGTGCTCAGCATGAATTCCGTCACCAAGCCTCATCTTACCCAGTCCGTGGAGTCAACCCTCTGCGCTTTCTGGATAACATTTTTAGAAAAGCCACGTTCTTTCTTGTTGGTATCTTGGGTCATGCTGCCCGGCAGAAGTGAGGTCTCAGAATGTTTGATGGCACTTACTGATGCATTCTTCACCTCTCGTGACACATTGCTGCTCTCTTATCCTCAGACGCCGTGACGGACTTGGCCTCGCACCCTGGGTACTACGGGAATTTGGTGGAGCAGTCGCTGGGGCGATGCTGCCTGGTGACGGAGGAGATAGAACGGGACCTGCACCGCTCTCTGCCTGAGCACCCTGCCTTCCAGAATGAAACGGGTATCGCCGCCTTGAGGCGGGTGCTGACAGCATATGCTCACCGGAACCCCAAGATTGGATACTGCCAGGTGAAGTGCTGTGTAGAGGCATGGGAACCCTGTACCGTGTGCGCCCCCCGCTTCTGTTGTGTTTCTAGCCATCTAGGCAAGCACCTTTCCCAGAATCTATAAACTAAACTGCTGTCCAATTAAGAAGGCTGGTCACCTGGGAAGGACATGGGGCAGGTGTCACAGTGGCGGGGCACCATGCTGCTGCTCCTCCCTGGCACAGTGGGGACAGAGTGGGCTAATCAGCATTGAGAACGGTGGGGGAAAGGTTGATTTGGGTCAGTCCCTTTCCTGTTGGGAATGTGAGTGGAGGTTCCAAGTGGGAGGATGAAGCCAGCAAGTGCAAAATGAAACTCAGCGATTCAAACAGCAACCCAGTGGAAGAAGACTGGATGGAAGGCCTGGCACTGGCAAATATAAGACTTAGTTTTCTAGTGAGTCAGCAGAGCCAGTGGGTGACCAAAGCGTATGTGTGTCTCTGCTGTCTGAATGTAGAGAAAATAGCCGTATTGCCCCAAACCTGAAGCCTTGTCACAGCTGACTAAAACGATCAGCTCACAATCATTCCATTTCCGCGTGTCTTTACGCTTGGGGAGACTCTGCTCCGTGGGTCACTTTGTTTGTAGTTCAACCCCAGGGCTCCATGCATGCCAGGCCAGTGCTTGTCCACGGAACTACACCTCCTGCACGTGGCCCCTGCTTGTGGGTTCTGAGTGTTTGTGTGGCACTAACGGTCTCTTGTGTGACCCTCCATGCAGTCCATGAACATCCTGACTTCTGTGTTGCTTCTGTATGCCAAAGAGGAGGAAGCCTTCTGGCTCCTGGTTGCCGTGTGTGAGCGGATGCTGCCCGATTACTTCAACCACCGGGTGATCGGTAAACTGCCTTCCTCCCCCTCCTCCATCACATCTGGGGAGCATGCCTGAGCTTGGGAGGACGGCCATCTCTAGCCCTGCTTATAACTTCTCTGCTGTCCTCAGCCAGTGGGCACACACAGCTTCTGACGTAGGGAAGCCCTCTGGGTTGATGTAGCAATAAAACCAGGTGGTGCCATGACTACCTATGGCATTCGGGTTGAAATAGATCCTGATATGCAGGAGGGAAGGGACCGTCCCTCGTGACTTAGCGCAGATGCTGTGGCCTGGAAAGGGAGAGGCTGTGCCCTGAGTTACCAGACCAGCTTGTGGTCTCATCCCCCTGGAGGAGGGGGAGTGGCACTGTGCCAGGGACCCTGATAGAGGAGACCGTGAGAAGGTTTTCTTTTGTCCTGTCTGGGCTTATATTGGTCCTCTTGTTTTGGCTGCTGCTGCTATAAGGAAATGCACAGTGCCAGGTGCTTAAGATGCCGGTTGGTTTAGCTCAGTGTTGCAGGGCACAGCAGCTGCACATTTCAGTCCTGGCGAGGGCTGCTTAGTGGGAACACACGCTGTAGCATGTGGTCACATCTCCACACATGGGGTTCGTTTGGTAAGGAGACACTTGCTCCTTTTACTACAGTCTTTGGAGACCTATGTCCTGTGCCCTAAAGCCATGCACCACCTAGTAATACCACCTGGAACTCCAGGGCTGGGCAAGATAAAATTATATCCTGACCGTAGCAGAGGTCTTGGTGAGCCTCTCTCTGGCCAGCCTGCAAGAGTAGACTGTCTCTGGTGTCATCTAGATGAGGGTGTGTTAGCGTTATTTTTATAAAATTGTGTTTGTTTCTCGGTTTCTCTCTTACCCCAGCTAGCATTAAAATACTTGAGGCTCTACTATATTTGTCTTATAATCTTCACAGCACAATCCTGAGTAGTTACTGCTGCCTTCTTAACTTTGTAAGGTAGTCTGGCTCCTTCCAGTGTAAATCTCAGAAACAGTTGGGCTTCCCTGCTCCAGCTCCCTCTCCTGATGTCACCCGACCTCTCCCATGGCTGAACCTCCTCCTTCCTCCTTTAACTCCTCCTCCCCTGGCTGGCAGGAAGTCTGGCCCTATTCTTTGCCCTGCTCAGTGATTGGCTGTAAGTTGCTTTATTTGCATATCAGGGGACAATTGGGGAGCAGTGTTGAGACACTTGGGAGGCAGAGGCAGGAGGATTTTTGTAAGCTCCCGGCCAGCCTAGTCTACGTAGAGAGACCCTGTATTGAAAAACTAAACAAGAAATAACAAAATGAGGGCGGCAGGGCAGGCAGGGCAGCCCTGTGGGTAAAAGTGCCCTGTGCCAAGGGTCGTGACCCGAGTGTGAGCCTAGGACCTACGTGGTAGAAGGAGAAAACTGATTCAAGCAAGTTGTTTGCTTGCCCCTATGCATGCCCTCCCTTATCCTCCCCCACTCTCCTACACACACACCACACACACACACGCGCGTGCACACACACACACACCACACACACACACACGCACGCACGCACACATGCAGACACAACACACACACACGCATGCACACACGCACGCAGACACAACACACACACACACACCACACACACACGCACGCACGCACACATGCAGACACAACACACGCACGCACACGCACGCACACACGCACACATGCAGACACAACACAGACACACACACCACACACACGAACACACACGCACACGCACGCACGCACACGCACGCACACATGCAGACACAACACACACACACACCACACACACGCACACACACGCACGCACGCACACATGCAGACACAACACAGACACACACACACACTTTGAGAAAGAATGAACATGTCCCTCACCACGGGTACCATTTGCCCCTTTGCTGCCTGCACCTGGTTACTGTGGAAGGAACATTTTTGTTTCTGGCTTCCTCATATGCTGTGTCTGTAGCAGGCATCTGCCTGGGTATATATAGACCCTTTGCTCCTCTCTGTTGCTGAGTCCTATACCCTGAGGTCCCTATCATTATTGGCTTGTGTAGTCACTGGACAAACAACAGAATGGTGGATATTAAAGGGCACTTCTTAGACCGGCTTATACCACACAGTCTGGTAGTCCAGCAGTGACTGTGCCACAGTGCAGATGCAGAGAATCCAGTCATTTCTTGGGACATGAGTCTGGATGTCTAACAGTCAATCCCCATTTTTGAAGACTCCAAGGACTGTTAGAGAGCTGCTGGTCCTCAGATTTCATCAGAAGCCTAGAGAAGCTGGTCTGTCACCAGTAGCAGTGGTAAGAGGAGCCTGTCAGCGAGTGTGAGGGCAGCAGGCAAAAGGCAGCATCTCTTCCTTCCACCCCTCCCTCTGCCTTTTATCTGGGCTGACAGGAGATGGTGCCACCCCACAGGAGAGTGCAGCGTGGCTTCTCACTTTGAAGTCTCTGATCCAGACAGTTCCTCAGGAGGCCCTGGACTCCTAGCAACTGAATCCCCATGCAGACAAGTTGATGAGAATTCAGGTTGCTTTCAGTTTGAGCCTGTGGCCAATGAGGGTCAGTGAATATTCATGTCCTTTTCCCCATTTCCCTAGGCAGACTGTGGGTTCCCAGGTTAGGTACACTGTTCTCAGACACTATGAAGCCTCCAGTCTCACAGAGTGCATGAGAGTGGATGATTATGCAGTCTGAGAACCTGGGGTTGCTTTGTGGCCTTGCTAACACCTGGGATTGTCCTTTTCATTCTATCCCTGTGTTGGGAATGGGTCACGTGGTTTGCAGTTTGCATTTTTCAGCTGATCGCTTTGAACATAGGGCTTTGTGTTTACTGCCATCTGAAGGTAGCTTTCAGCTGGGTTTAAGAAGGAAGCTGGTATTGGCCTCTCACAGAGCTGCAGTTCTTTGTCAGGTAGATGCGCTGCAAATGTTTTCTCCAGTTAAACTCATGGTTGCATTTTGTGGCTGGTTTCTTTTGAAAAAAGATTTTTGTTTGGTTTGGCTTTTTGTTTGCTTGTTTTTCGAGACAGGGTTTCTTTGTGTAGCCCAGGCTGTTCTGGGACTCTGTAGGCTCTATAGACTAGGCTAGCCTCAAGGGCACAGGCATTCGCCGCCGCCACCCATCAAAGAACAGAATTTTTAATGCTTTTGATGGTTAGTACTTTTTATGTCCTAAGATAATTCTGTCACACTCCTGTATTTTCTTCTAGCAGTTCTAGATTAGGAGCATTTGCCTTTAGGTCTGTGATTGTGTCCGATGTGTGTTTTCTATGTGCAAGGTGTGCTAGAGCCCCTCCCCCACTGACTAAGCACGATTTTTTTGGAAAGATTGTCTTCACATTGAACAATTGTAGTCAAATGTCAAGAATTAGTGAACTAGGGGCTGGAGCGCTGGCTCGATGATTAAGAGCACTTGTTGTTGCCAAGGATCCAGGTTCAATTCCCAGCACACACATGGAGGCTCACCACCCCCTCGGGCACTGTGCATGTGCTATGTAGACACACATAAAGGCAAAACACCCATACACATAAAATAATAAAAATAAATCTAAAAATTAGAAAAAGAATTAGTGAACTAAATACACGTCCTTTTCTGGCCTCACATTCTTGTTTCCTGACCCTGAGGTAGAGCCGAGCCTTCCCCACTGACGCTCCCCGCTCTCCCTGGCAGGCGCGCAGGTGGACCAGTCAGTTTTTGAGGAGCTCATCCAGGAACACCTCCCTGAGCTGGCAGAGCACATGAACGACCTCTCGGCGCTGGGGTCCGTCTCCCTCTCCTGGTTCCTGACGCTGTTCCTAAGCATCATGCCTCTGGAGAGCGCCGTGAACGTCGTCGACTGCTTCTTCTACGACGGCATCAAGGCCATCTTCCAGCTGGGGCTGGCTGTGCTGGAGGCCAATGCAGAGGAGCTGTGCAGCAGCAAAGATGACGGGCAGGCCCTGATGATCCTCAGCAGGTGGGCTCTGGCCACTTCCTCCTGTGGGTGATGAGGGAGTGAAGTAGGTTGCAGCTGGGGCAACTGGACGGCCACAGAGGGTGGCCGCAGCTTGTGTGCCGCATCTATGGGAGCTTTCTGTTCCACATGGCCCCTTGCACCTGTCATCCTGTGCTCTCTCCAGAACGAGTCTGTCGTGTGGCCCCACCACTGGGATACAAAGAAGGTTGCCATTTTCTGTCACTCTTTCTGCCAACTGAGAGTTCACGGAGAATAGGGCCCTAAAGGCTTTTGCCTTCTAAGAAGGTGAAAGGTCTTAGTGCAATCACAGTGATTCCATGTAAGCCACAGGCCTGAGGACCAGGAAATGCTCTCTCATGTATGGGCAGCTAACTGGGTGAAGAATAGAACAATGGTTCTCAGCCTGTGGGTCGTGACCCCTTTAGGGGTGGCCTGTCAGATAGCCTGCACATCAGGCATTTATATTATGATTTACAACAGTAGTACAATTACAGTTATGAAGTACAACAGAATAATTTGGTTGGGTGTCACCACAAAATGAAGAACTATATTAAAAGGCCACAGCATTAGGTAAAGGAGCTACAGAGGGGGCAAAAAAATCACACGAGGTTGAGCCTGGACCCTGGGTCTCAGAGATAAGTAGGTTTTTTTTGTTGTTGTTGGTTTGGGTTTTTATTTGTTTTGTTTTGGTTTTTGAGACAGGGTTTCTCTGTGTAGCAGCTCTGGCTGTCCTGGAACTCACTCTGTAGTCCAGGCTGGCCTTGAACTCACAGAGATCCACCTGCCTCTGCCTTCCAAGTGCTGGGATTAAAGGCGTGTGCAACCTTTTTGTTTGTTTTTTGAGACAGGGTTTCTCTATGTAGCCTTGGCTATCCTGGACTTGCTTTGTAAACCAGGATGGCCTTGAACTCACATCCATTTGCCTGCCTCTGCCTCCTGAGTGCTGGGATTAAAGGCGTGTACCACCACACCTGGCAAATAGATAGTTTTTTTCAGAGTGTCCTGGAAGCTTAAAAACTACACACAGGACAGTTTCTGCTGACTTCACTGGAGAGGCTCAACGCTTAGCAATGCACTAACCCCCGTCCACAGCCGGGCTTTAGGAGTGCTGCCTGTTTCTGCTGGAGTTTGCTGGAGTGTTAGGTGCCTTGCCCTGCTCCATGTGTTATGAGTGTGAGAGAGTGCTGGGACCTCCTGTGCTGAGCAGTCTCCCCATGAGTGTGCATGTGGGCTTTAACTGTGGGGGTGTGCTCAGGTTTCTAGATCACATTAAGAATGAAGACAGCCCAGGGCCCCCCATTGGCAGCCACCATGCCTTTTTCTCTGATGACCAGGAGCCCTATCCTGTGACTGACATTGCTGACCTGATCCGGGACTCCTATGAGGTACAGGAGCCTCTGTTCCGTCCTCCCTGGCCCCTTCCTAGTTGGAAGCAAAAGTATGCCTGGGATGTAGACACGGAGGGAGGGCTTCTGGCTGTTTCTTGTGGGCTCTGGACTCAGCAGGCTGCTCTATCTGTGCAGAAATTTGGAAAGCAGTCTGTGGAGCAGATTGAGCACCTGCGCTGCAAGCACAGGATCAGGGTCCTGCAAGGCCACGAGGACACCACCAAGCAGAACGTGGTGAGCAGAGGACACCTCCATTGGGCTCGTGGGATAGAGGTGATAGTGAGTGTGGCCCTCACTGGTCATAAACAGGAAGAGCTGCTTTCTGCTCTCCCTCTCTTCCATACTGAACTAAAAACTTAAGAACGTCATAGCCACATTGTCACATCAAGACAATACATTTCTAAGAGGCAAACTGTGAGCAGCTAGCTCTAGGGAGCCGGTTTACATGTTGTAAAACAGGGGTAATGCCTATGGTTTAGCAACAGATAGGGCAGGGCCTGTAAAACGGTCAAGCAGATGACTTGCCTAGGCATTGTCATCCACAAGCAGCTGTCAACCTGGAGTCGGCAGCATCTTCATCTCCATTAGAGCTTAATACACTGGCTCAGAACACTGTGCCTTTGGAAACAGGTGTTGCTGCTGAGACAAGGGGGCACATGCTCCCCACCAGGAGGGTGGGTGGGGCCTACCTTCCCTCTGATTGACCCTGGGGGATGGGGGTACAGGCCTGGAGTCACTCCATCACTGTTAATTCTATCCCTAAGCTCCGTGTCGTTATCCCAGAAGTCTCCATTCTTCCTGAAGACCTGGAGGGACTGTATGACTTATTCAAGGTAGGACGCCTGGGAGGAGAGTGTCCCCCTGGTGGGCAGGGTCCAGCCTGCCTGTGGGCCTGTGCCCTCTCCAAAGAGCTAATAGTTGCCCAAGTGGGGCTGCTATGTGTTTTCTCTCTGGCAGCAGAGGCTAGGGCTGGCTCATCTAAGACCCGCACCTTGATGCTCTGTCGGCAGAACTAGTGCCTCGTGTGTGTGTGTCAATCTCCCATGGAGTCTAGCCTCAGGCTGGCACATGACAGGAGGAGCCGGTGTGATCCCAGGACAGCCTGTCAGGGCTGTGCAGCTCCTGTACCCAAGCAGCTGTGCACTGCTGGAGAGGCACTGCTGCTGTGCTGTGGTCTGGTTCTCACCACTCTGTAGTGTACTAGTGAGCGTGAGCTCCGAGGGACAATAGTGGTTGTGTTCACCTCTGCCTCTCTTTACATGTGTACTAAGTGTTGTGCACACATCTATAAATACGTGGCTGGTCTGTAGTGATCATGTTCACCCCTGCTTCTGCCCCACACTGTGTACTACGTGTTGTGCACATGTCTGTACTATGTGGCTGGTCTGTAGGGCTTCATGTATTTCCCCTTGGTGACATCAGCTCTTCCTCCTGCTGTACAGTCGTCACTATTGCTGTCATCCTTAGAGCATAATGTCGTCTAGTTGGCTTCCTAGGGCATTGCACTTAACTTAAATTACATCAGAAAATTTTTGTTTTGAGGCAGCATCTCCCTGAGGCCCAGGGTAGCCTCTAGCTTGTGATGCTTCTACGTCTCAAGTGGCTGGATTACAGGCATGCACCACTAACCGGGCATAGCCAGTTACCCTTTACATTTTTATTTACTTAGCCTCTCACCCTAACACTTCATCAACAGACAGTGCCTCTTGTGTGTGTGCTAACTAGAGCCCACTTTTATTTTTAACAGGCAATATTATAGTAGAGAGTACAGTTATTATTTTTTTTAACTGGAAATAGCAAACTGGAGTTTCAATCCTTGAGTTTTTGTTGTTTATTTTTTGTATTTTTGGATAGGGTTTCCCTGTATATCCCTAGCTAGCCTGGTGTTCACGGATGTCCATTTGCCTCTGCCTCCCAAAGGACTGAGCTTAGCTTTTGTATAGTGTGGCCCTTTAAAGATCAACACATGGGGGGCACATTGTCTTCTGGTTGAGTTTTAAGTGCAGCTCGTGGCCTTTGGATCAGAATTACACAAATGTCACCCTGTTTTATAAATACTCAGTGAGTTCAACTGAATATGTCGTCTTCACTTTATGTCCTCCTTCCCTAGGCTTAGGATTCACAGGCCTTAAGTCTTCCAGTTCAAGACGCCTGGACATGGTGGTGTATGCCTGTAATCCAAGCAAATGACAGTCTGAGGCAGCAGACTCAGGAGCTTGGAACTAGGCAGGGCTATATTGTGGAAAAACCAAACCAAACCAAGGTGGGGGACTGGCAGAGGGCTCAGCAGGTAAAAATGCTTGCCACCAAGCTCAATGACCTGAGTTCAGTCCTCAGAAACCTGTGGTGGGAGGAACTCAACCAGCTAGCCAGTCATGTCGTATCTGCAATCCAGAACAAAGACGCTGAACGCATCCTTGAGTGTTTGCTTGCAGCAAGCTTTCTCTTCAGTTGTTCGGGGCTCCCTGTCTAGGGAGTGTTGCCCACAGTGGGTTAGGTCTTTCTACATCAGTTAATAATCAAGACACCTAGAGTCACCCCCATATCCTCCCAGAAGCCTATCCTGTTCTATGTCTCAGCTTGTCAGAGAGATGCCCCTGCCCCGGTTTCTCTTCTCTGTGCAGGCCTTCTGCCCTCCCCGTTCTGGTGGTTCTCCCCTGGTCTGATCTGCACCCTCATTTCTCTCTGGGTTCCCTCTCTTCAATCACTACCTCTGTCTGTTCTATTTGCCCTTCTGAGTGACATTTAATCATCTTCCCTTGGGTCCCCCTACACAGGTGTAGCAGATAGGCAGCTCAGGCTTCCTGTGGGTCCCCTAGTAAACTGAGTCGGGGGAGGGGGACTGTCTCTGACATGGATCATGTTGCCTGGACTCTATTCAACATAGGGGCAAGTTTTGATTGCTTTAGGTTTTAGTGAATTCCTAGGAATCAAAAGTACCACTTCTTTACAATTTTAAGTTGTTAATATACACATGGAAAAATTGAGAAAAATAAGACAAAACAAACCACACAAGGAAGTCTAGCTTCTACCCCTGTGCTGTGAACCCTTATCACCCCGGCAACAAGTAAACTGTACTACTAGCTCCTTCCATGGTCTGGAAATGTGTGTGTGCTTTCTGAATTTCAAATAACCATTTTTAGTGAATGTAACAATAAAAGTATCTTTATAATTAAAACGTCACTGAACTACACAACTAAAACGGGATAAAATGATACATTTTGTATCATGTGTATTTTATCACACAAAAAAATATTTTTTGTAAAAGCAATTTTGCAAAAACTTCATAATGGAGCTGGGCATGGTGGCGCACACCTGTAATCCCAGCACTCAGGAGGCAAAGGCAGGAGGATCTCTGAGTTTAAGGCCAGCCTGGTCTACAGAGTGAGTCCAGGACAGCCAAAGCTACACAGAGAAACCCTGTCTCGAAAAATAACAAAAACAAAACAAAACCTTCATAATGAAGCCAGGCGTGATGGTCAAAAAACAAAACAAAACCAAAACCTTCATAATGAAGCCAGGTGTGATGGTGCAAGCCTTTAATCCCAGCACTTGGGAGGTAAAGACAGGTGGATCTCTGTGAGTTCAAGGCCAGCCAAGGCTACACAGAGAAACCCTCTCTCATTGAAAAAAAAAAAAAAAAAAAAAAAAAGCCAAAAAACTTCATAATGAAGTCAAATTGACATGAACAAGGAAACACTCCCACATGGCCATTAACTTAGCCGCCATCCTGTTGCAGAATTTTGTCTTAATTCCAAGTTTTGCTGGTCTTGGGCAAAGTGTTGGCAGCCTCTCCCCCGCCAGCCCCACCCCAGGTCTGGTCCTACAGTAGTACCACTCATTAAGAAGCACTTTCTGGAAAAAAAAAAAAAAAAAAAAAAAAAAAAGAAGCACTTTCTGAAACAAAATCACCGAGAGGGCTGAGGGGCGGGGAGGGAGGGAGGCATGCTCAGCTCTGTGACCCTCCCAAGGCAACAATGACCTGTCTGACACAGCTTTTCCTCTCATGCTTTAAGAGAGCACACATGATGAGCTGTTACTGGGAACACCCTAGGCCCACGGCCCTCCGCCATGATCCCAGCAGGCCCTATGCTGAGCAGTACCGCATTGACGCCCAGCAGTTTGCACACCTATTCCAGTTGGTGTCACCGTGGACCTGCGGGGCCCACACAGACATCCTCGCGGAGAGGACCTTCAGGCTCCTGGACGACAACATGGACCAGCTCATGGAGTTCAAAGCCTTCGCAAGCTGCCTAGGTGGGACTCTGGGTTTTCACTGTCGTGAGCTGACTGGGCATTTATCTGTGACCAGCAGACGAGGGGCCGTCCCACAGTCTTTGCCTGCCTGACATTCCGTGACCTTAAGTTCTGAGCTGCAGGCTCCTGTTAGGGTCCCCCTTACGTGTCCTTTGGGGATGGGAGGGAATGCCTCTCCATATTAAAAGCCTGTTCCTGTGGATACCTAAGGCGTGGCCACGGTTTGTGGTGTGTAAAAACCAGATCTGTGAGAAGTACAATAGCTCTGAGGTTCTCTGCAGTTCAGTCACTTCTCATGTGGGGTGAGGGCACTAGGCGCGCCAAGCGTTGGCCTTGCCGCACTTGAGCCTGACTAGTGGGGTCGGCTGCAGCTAACCTCTCCTCAATGCCGCAGACATTATGTACAATGGAGAAATGAACGAGAAGATCAAGCTGCTCTACAGGCTTCACATCCCACCAGGTAGGAGAGTCAGCTGCTTGCTTCACACGGCCAGCGCTGGGCACCGCTTCTAGATTTAGGTTCCCTGAGCCCCACGTGCCCCACGTGGAGGCCATACTCCCCCCAGCCCATTTGTGGACCTCAGACTGGCTGGATGTAGCTGTGTGGGTTTTCTTACTATATTCTATTTCATTGGCCTTTGGAGCTTAGTATAAAGCTGGGTTTTCTGCAGGGAGGGGAGTTTGAAGAGGGGCAGAAACGAGGGGGAACAGTGGTCAAGTCACCAAATTTCCCTGCTCATGGTGTCAAGTTATCTTGTGGTGACCCCCCAACCAGTTATTTTCGTTCCCATTTCGTAATTTTGCTAGTTATGAACTGTATTTTGAATCCAGAGGATTGCTAAAGGGGCCACCATTCACAGGCTGTGAACAGCTGCCTCAACAGCAGTCTCCACCATTAATGGTCTAAACCAGAGCATATACAGAGATGTGAACTAAGGCCACGACAGGCACGCGTGCGCTCCCAAGCCTTCTCTCAAGTACCACTGCTTCCAGATAGTGTAGTTTGGGGCCATCTTGTGGAAGTTCCTTAAATCACATCTTAGTTTTACCTGATTTATTCTGTGAATGGCTGTTAGGTCCAGCCTTAAACATTTGACTGGAATGTTTGTCAACCAACCATGCCAACTATCTATCAGTGGTCACAATAATCCCCCTGCATCATCCTAAAAGGAAACCCCTTCCCCTGCACCATCCCATAGTTCTGCAGTCCACTGCAGCAGGCAGTCTTTCAGGCCAGACAATGCCCAGTGTGGCCGAGATGCTGGTTGATTCGTTTAGATTTTGTAGCTATGACCACCAGTACTGTGGTTGTTGCTAATCAATTTTGCAAGAAAACAGTCTTAGTAGATTAATCTGAGGCGGGACTTCCACCATTTAGCTGTTCAGGTACTTGAGGAAGTCCAAATGTGGTCTTCTAACCCAGCTGAGGCACTTTCTCATGGCAATGTACAGCATACTTTAGCTACCTTATACTTCAGAACCCCGTAGCAGCCAGACAGGTGGAGCTCCAGGTCGGCCAGGCTATGTAAAGACCCGTCTAAGTCCCTCCCCACCAACAAACCTCAACTAACACTGTCTAACCATACCACTTACGTGCCCACTGTCAAGCAGTTTCTGGCATTAGAAGGGGCTTGCTGGATTTGCAGGCCCGCATGAATGTGTTAGTTACCTCTACATGTCTACATGCCTATAAAGCATTTGCTTATTTCCTTCATTTGGCTTACAGGCTTAGTAACTATTGGGAATTAATTGATAGCCTAAGACTTTGGCTCTTGCTTTTTTAGTCAAGCTGAGATGTGTCCAATTTACATTTCTTTTAAGCACTCACTGAAAATGACAGAGACAGCCAGTCACCACTGAAGAATCCTCTGTTGTCAACTTCACGACCCCTGGTATTGGGCAAGCCCAATGGCAAGTATCTGTTCTTACTGCCTAGTCCTGGCACCTGTCCCTCCTGTCCCCCCCTCAGCCCGTGGTCAGCGTTGTTTGAAGGACCCTGTCCACTCAGCTCCTTCTGCTGCTTGGATCTTTTTCTAGGGCTTTAAAAACAACACTAGGTAAATTTTTTGCCTTTATACGAAATTCTAAGAGACCCCGATCCCTTACTATTCCAATTTTATTGTTCATAGAATTGAAACTGTTGTTTTCCTTTTTCAAGGTGACACAATTGATTATCAGAAACAACTGAAACAGATGATTAAGGATTTAGCGAAAGAAAAGGATAAAATGGAGAAAGAGTTGCCCAAAATGAGCCAGGTAAGGCCTTCCTTGGGGAAGAAAAAAAACTTATTTTGGCAGCTTGGGCTCATGTGTTGTGATCCAGTCACCTGTACCAAACAGAAGGCTACAAAGTAACACGGGACACCTTAGTCTCCCATATCCCAGCAAAGGGTTCAAGTGCTGCATGAAGGCAAGTCTCATTAGAAAAGGGCCTTTCTGCTAATATGTGAGGAATGTAGGCTTAAGTGAGGAGTGCTCCTGCATTTTAAGACTTCAAGGTGTTTTGTACCCTGTGGGAGGCTTTACCTGTGCTCAAGGTGTGAGCAGGTGCTATGAAAGCCAACAGGTGTCCTCCTCTACTTTACTTCAATTGAACCTGAAACCAGGCAGGCAGCTCCTGGTCTTGCCAGATCTTTACATGTGACAGTTAAGTCACCCAGAGCTGTCTGGGCTGTTTTCTAAAAAGGTAAGGTCCAGCACTTGGGAGGCAGAAGCAGGAGGGTCTCTGAGTTTAAGGCCAGCCTGGTCTACAAAGCGGAGTCTAGGACAGCCAAGGCTACAGAGAAACCCTGTCTCAAAAAACCAAAAATAAAAAAGCACTGGAGATGAAGGCATGTACCACATGCCCAGTCTTTACCACTAAGAAAGCCAGGTGCAGCTCTGGAAATTTTTTGAGACATGTACAGACTGACTTGCTGGTGCAAGAATGCAGCCCAAGAGCTGACACTTCTTACTAACTCATGAGCAACACCTCAGACTAGCATGGAAATCTCCCATCAAACACTCCTGGGGTAGAAGTGCCCATTCAGGTGTTCTGCACGTGGGATGTGGCACTCAGTGTGTACTGTACTAGAGAGGCAGAAAGATCAGGAATTGCAGGACTGTCTTTAAACAGTGAACTGCTAAAAGAGATAAGTAAATAAATGGTTTGTGCTTTTCTGATAGTGTAACAATTCCATCCTTATGCTATTATTATATATGGACCTTTTTTTCTAATTCTAGAGAGAATTTATCCAGTTCTGTAAAACTCTATACAGTATGTTCCATGAAGACCCAGAGGAGAATGCCCTGTATCAAGCCATCGCCACAGTGACCACTCTCCTGCTGCAGATTGGAGAAGTGGGCCAGCGAGGCAGCAGCTCAGGAAGCAGCTCCCAGGAATGTGGTGAGGAGCTGCAGGCCTTGGCTCCTTCTGACCAGGACTCAGTTTTTGCTGAGGCTGAGAAGACTCCCCAGGCCTTTCCTGAGGCAGAAGGGGACTGGACTGTCTCTCTTGAACACATCTTGGCATCACTTCTCACAGAGCAGTCACTAGTAAACTTTTTTGAGAAGCCGCTCAACATTAAATCCAAACTTGAAAATGCCAAGCTCAATCAGTACAGTCTCAAGGTTTTGGAGCGGAGCCACCCACCGCCTGAACTAAAGCTGAACAACCCATAGCCAGCACGGGCCAGACCTGAGCACACCAAAGCACAGGCCCGACTGCCAGCCACCAGCCAGATTCCAGTCCAAAACTGGGAGCTCTGCAAGCCGGGCCTGTGGATACCCAATCCCACACATTTCTATTTATTCTCAACGGACAGGTCAGGGTGGAATGCCTTTACACTGTGACGCTCAACCTTGCTGAAGCCAGTGCTGCTGCTGCGGTCCTGGTATGAGTTTGCCCTCTGATGGACAGAAACAAAAGACTGATCAACCCCAGGCTCACTTTCCACTGGAAAAGAAACAAACTCACCTCCAAGATCCCAGAACCATTGCCTGCACAATTGTATTTGGCTTTTTTTGCACTAATTTTGTTTCAATGCTGGTAATTGAAACCATTTAATATATTTCGTTGTATTCACTTTATATGCCCTTCCAAAAAACATGTACAAACTATGCTTTCAATGTTGTTCCCCAAAATTTTTAATAAAAATTGTTCTTTTTGTACTTTTTTTTCTAAAACCATATGTAATATTGTTTTGTGGGCCTAGAACATTCCAGGATTGGAATGGACTGGATGGCAGAGATACCCAGAAAGCCAAGGTTGACCACTCAAGTTCAATTTCTTAGGACCCCCTAGAACACCAACTTAGTACATTTAACTATCATCTCAGGCTCACACTGTAGGGTCTTAAATTAAAAAGCACAAAACAAGTCAGGCATGATAGTGCACACCACAGTCCCAGCAGTAGGGAATTAGAACCAGGAGGATATGAGTTCAAGGCCATCCTGGTCTATAGAACAAGTTCCCGGATGGGCCACACAGAGAAACCTTGTCTCAAAAAACCCCACCCCCAAAAGCCTAACACATCAATTTCTGAGAAAAGATGTTTCACACACTCTTAATTTCCCAAATACCCAGAGCGGCGATCTCTAATAACCCCTACAAATACCCCTTGGACCCTGTTCTAAACAATACCAAAAACTCCATCCACGGGCAGACAGCGGAAAGGAAAGCTGAAACCTGGAGGCAGTTCTTAACTTTATTTGACACTCAGCAGGTTAGTTCTCGTCCACATTGACCGTCTGTAGATCTGGAAGGAAGGAAGAAGTGACAGGCAGTGAGCATCACTCGCCTGCTGCCTGTGCTCCTCATAGAACCTCTATTTCCCCAAGACAAGACAGTGTCAGTGCAGGTCTGCTAACCCCGCCCCCCCAGGTCTCCACTGAGAACAGTAAAGGTGGCGAAAGGCACTACCAATCAATCTTCTGCTCTACTCAACGGGACAGCATGAACTTACTCTTGAATGTGGTAACAGGCACGTAGGTTACCAATGTGTAGAGTTTGTTGGGGGAGTCCTCATCTTCATTACGCTTTCTGGACAAGCGTACTCGGATGCGATATGGAACGTTCCTAATAAAATATAAATACATTCAGTGCTTCCTGTCAGAAAGCAGCCAGTGGCACTCACACATCTGTTCCTGTTTCTAATGCTCTGATAAAGAAGTCTTAATATGACCTTGAAAATATACCAAGGTGAGTGAGCAACAAGCTGCCGTCTCAGAATGTCAAGGCAGCCACCTATAGTAACCAACTGCTCTTAGGCAGAAAACGGCAGTCAGCAACAGAATTATCCGTCAATTCAAATAACAGGCACACACAAAACCCCCTTTAGAAGCAGCACAGCAGACGCATCTCTGCCATCAGCTCAGGACGCTCTAGGTTTTTTGACACAGGGGTTCTCTGTGTAGCCTTGGCTGTCCTTGAACTCACATCGATGCGCCTGCCTCTGCCTCCTAAGCGCTGGGATTAAAGGCGTGCGCCACCACACCCCGCCTGTTTTTTGGCCCCAGATTCCTACCAACCAAACCTCCCACGCTCTTCTGACCCCACCTGCCTCCGATCAAGGCAGATAATGCAGTTGCTTGTTGGATAATCTGATACACTCCCCAAACCATAGCCCTACTATAACATTTACAAGATTAACTACCAGCTGCAGAACTCCCCACTGTCCTACTTCACTTTAAAGTGGCCCCTCTAAACCCACAAACACTGCTTTCTTCCGCCCTCAATGGAGCTCTTCCAGACCCCATCTCCCAGATTGCACCAAGCTCTAACACTGCTGTCTCCTTTACAACAAAGGACACTTTGTCTGAGCCACTGTCCTAGTATCTTTCTAGTCCACACCTGGCACCAAGCTGTCCCATGGACTAGGTGAAGGAACGGGGCAAGTTGGCAGCACTGTAACAAACAATTTCAATACCTTATTCCTTTGGCCCAGACCGCTTTGTTGAGCCTGGTGTCGATGCGCACATCTGGAGTCCCCATCTCCTTCATGGCAAATTTCCTAATTTCTTTGAGTGCCCGAGGAGCACGCTTCTTGAAGCCCCTGCAATTCAAGACACGAGCATATAAAATCAATCATCAATTACACACGTAAAAGGCACACTCCTAAAACCTGATACTAGTCAGAATCCCCTTAATCATGAAATAGCCAGCATCAGTACTTGGGACAAACTTGAGGTCAATACTAAAAATCCCACAATCCAAGCATAAGAAACATGTGGTATGTTCCCAACACATCCCTTTCCAACTCGGTCTACTCTCATAGCAATCCTGATATGTGGGGGTTTTCCTGGAGACGAGAGAGATCCAGCAGTTACGAAGACTTGCTCTTGCTGAGAACCTGGGTTTGGCCCACAGCACCCATGTGGTGCACATACAAACATGCAGGCAAAACATGTGCAGAGGACAACATTCTGTGGCATGGACTCAGCCATTCACCCAGAGCTAGCAGGGTGTGGTGCTGCACTCATTGGATCCAAGCACCTGGGAGGCAAGGCGGATGGATCTCTGTAAGTTTAAGGCCAGCCTCGTCCACACAGCTAGGACAGCAGGAGCTACGGAATAGGGGTCCTCCTAAGGAAAACAAACCAAACTCCTGAATCTTTTAGGGCAGGTGGTACACACAAATAACCCTAACACTGGAGATGAGGTAGCAAGACTTCAAACCCCAAACCAACCTACAAAGACCTCGTTCCAAAATACCAACCATAAAATCCCAGTTTTGTCCAGCATCTGTCAAGGCCACACCAAATGACACAAAGAGCCCCCAATTGCTTTGTCCACTCTCCCCACCAGCAGCCTGTTTGTAGTGCCCGGACAACCCACTCCATATCTATCTAGAAAATACAGGGGGCCAGAAATAGTAGCTGGTCCAATGGACAGTTACCCAGCTCATACAAGCAACCCACCAGGAAAAATGTAGTACTGAGCAATTTCAACACCGTGGCCAGGGAATAGTAACAAGACGTCCTGCCATCACTTAAATGAGAAATGACACAGTCAGTCAGTCAGAGTGGCTCTCAGAGGGGAGAGCTGGCACTGGGCTGACTTACCAATGAATGAAACAGGGAAGGCCAGGAGGTAAAAGTGTGGCTTGGAACACAGTGGGAACTAAGAAATTACCAAAGGATGAAGAAGCCCAGAAGGCCTCAAAGGCCTTTTAAGGAAGCACAAAAGGCCTGGGAAATCACCACCAACCTCTTTCACCTGAGAAAGGCCCCTCCCCCACACACTGGGCACTTAACAGAAAAAACCCACCAACTCAAAAAATACCTGTCGCTTACTCTCTCCCCTTTGATAAACTTGGGAGGGGCAGAGTCTTGTCTTTCTCATCTATCTGCTCAGTTCAAAACAGTGCTCCACCAGTACTGCTCAATATTCCACAACCAGAGGATGGAATGCGGGGGTGGGGGAGCAAAAGCAGCATCCACATCCCGCACAGACTCCACGCAGGACAACACACCAAACCCGCCGGCACACACTTCAGTCCCGCAGAATCCGTCACAAGAGACCGACGTGCACCTGACCATATGTACACAGGTGTGCAAGGGGAGCGAGCCCTGGAGATGGCCACTTAATAAGCTCACAACCGCCAAGGGTCTTCACCACACATCGGTCCCTCACGCAGCATTTTCTGGCATTACAACGAAATGTGCATGGTCAATGGGACGAAAAGATCACCCCTTCGCACTCAGCGGCTCGCAACGGGCTAACTTTCCGCAGCACACGAGTCATTAGAGGTTTCCTTTCACAAGCCTTGTGCTTTCAGTCGTCCCGACTACAGAAACGCTCTCGTTTTTGCAGCAGCACCAAGCTTCCCAATGTGTACCGTTCCCAGAAGTTCAAACACAACCTCCCGTTCCCGGTTACTAACCGGCATCGTCCTCGACAACCCCCCCCCGCCCCGCACACCTTCAAAGCGCTTGCGGCACGACCCGGGCGGGGGAGGAGATGGGGGGGCGCGTGGTTTCTAGGGTGGGGGGGGGAGAGTGAGGGGGGCGCGTGCTTTCTAGAACACCAAGTCTGTAAGCAAGCAGGCAATGCTCGGAGAGAGACAGCCCGAAGCCGGAAGGGGCTCGGGGGCCACGCCGACCGCGAGGTACTCACACTCCATGGATGCGCTTGTGAATGTTGATGGTGTACTCTCGGGTCACCACCTCGTTGATGGCGGAACGGCCCTTCTTCTTCTCGCCACCCTTCTTTGCGGGAGCCATCTAGAAAAAGGCAGGCAGCGGGGAAAGGCCCCGGGCTGAGTTCACCCTCCGAGCATCCGACACCGGAACCCCCCGCCACTGTCGCCCCACGGCCCCGGGGCCTTCAGCCAGCGCAGGCCCCGCCGCCCCGGAACCCCACCAAGCCGGCATGCCCCGCGCCCGGGGAGGATGGAGCCGGATTTCAGAGCCAAGACCCCGCCGCCATACTCACTCTGTCGGGCGAAAGCTGGAAAGGACCGGCGCGGGGGATTGTGGGAAGGAAAGCCGCGTCGCCGTATAACTTCCGGGTCACGGGCCGGCCTGGAAGAGGAGGGTGTGGCGAGAGAAGGAGGGAGCTTAGCTGTGACGTAAATGCGGCGCGTCGGGGGCGGGGCGAGCGGCATGGGGGCGGGACCGGGACGGGGCCGGGGCGGGGTCGAGGCGTCAATCTTCTAGCTGTCGGTGTGGTCTACTGTGTGGAGGTGCCGCTGTGTGGGATTTAAATCTGAACCCTCAGAGGGCAGGGCTTTTCTCGTTCACTCAATCAGTCAGTCTACATTTATTGAGTCGATTAGGTGCTGTGCTTTATTTTCCAAGTCGAAAACGCCCACGTAAATGCCAGGCACTTCCCTAGAACAATCCCTGAATACAAACAAGTCCGAATAACCTATCTATTGGGGTTTTAGCAATGGCAGGGTTAGGATGTCACAGACAGAAAGGCAGGCAGGCAGGCAGGCAGAGACTCCACGATCTCACCTGTTACCTAGGTTGCCCTCCCTCCTTTGGCGAGAGGGATGCTATACACACAGATTCCTTCAAGGCAGGTCTTGGAGTGGACAGGCAAGCTCCCTCTGGGCTCTCATAATAAAATAACG
Source organism: Acomys russatus (assembly GCF_903995435.1). Taxonomy (NCBI): domain Eukaryota; kingdom Metazoa; phylum Chordata; class Mammalia; order Rodentia; family Muridae; genus Acomys; species Acomys russatus. The sequence goes on from NC_067147.1 coordinate 4,895,337, forward strand.
TCCACAGCCAAGGCCCAGAACTTTGTAGACTGAGTCAGGAGTTCAGGACCATCCTTGACCCTACCTGAACAGTAGTGGACAGTAGTGATAGTGGGCCAAACACACTTCACAATAGCTAAAGACTTCTTTCTCATGGGGGCTAGGAGGAAAGGAGTGGACACGCTCTGTTGCGGTTCTTAGTGGGGTACAAACCATTAAGGGGTTCAGTGGGAATGCTGGTTGGAACTATAATGCCAGGCTGAGCCCCAGGATTCCAATGTAATCTCCCAAGCAGAGCCACTCAAAAATATTTCGAAAGGGACACAGGTGTGATACACAGGAGGCCAAGCAGGAGGCCAGCAAATTAAGCCTGAGGCTACTCTGGACTACACACACACACACACACACACACACACACACACACACACACAGGCCAACCTCGGCTCCACAGTGAGGCCTCAGGCAAGGGTGTGGGTAGAAGGAGGGAGGGGATGGAGGAGAGACTTGAGGGAGGGTGGAAGCCGGAGGAAGCGGGGGTGGGATGAAAGAAAACATAAAAACATGAATTTGGGGCTGTACCTCGGTGGTAGAACACTTGGTGACATGTGCAGCCTCTGAGTTTGATAGGAACCATGGGACGAAGATGGTTCCAAAAGGGTGGGGCCTGGGAGATGGGTGAGGAGGCGTTGCCATGGTACAACTAGGCCAGAAAAAAATGGTGCAGATGGCATTTGAAATGAAACCCAGTAGTTTATGGCCGTTTAGGAGGAAAACAATAAGAAGAATCACATTAGAAAAACAAGGTATCCCACAACGTGTGATCTATTAGATAGGCAGCAATCCATGTGACTCTGTGACTTTTGTGTGTTTCTCATTAGCCCGATACATTCGCAGAGATGTGTCATTGGCCAACTTTATTGTTGTGCAAACACTGTAGTGTGTACCCACCTATGTGCCTTTAGCCTACTACAAACCGACGCTGAATGGGACCCGTGCTGTCCATCACTGACTGATGCCACGGAGCACTGCATGGCTGTGCACACTCTCGGCTGTGCCTCAACGGGATAAGCCAATGACAGGAACCGGAGCAGCCGCGTTTATTACCCAACACCACTTCCCAGTCTGACTCTAAGCATCAGATTTTAATCTTAAATTTTTTTTTTTTTTTAAAGTAAAGACTATCAGGAGGGAATTTGATTCTATACTTTGGGGCAGAAAAAAAAAATCATGCCTCTGATGTTCTAGGAAGAAATGTGAACTGTTTTGGGTGGGCTTGGCTAACGAGATGAAAGAGGAGCTAGCTCCCACTTGTGAGAGTGGGACTGACTTGAGCAAAGAAATAATAATGGTTAATTAGAGAACCAGAGTTTTTTTTAAAGGCCGTGAGTTCATGACTTCGTACTAAAAGTAAAACATGAGTAATTTAAGGAGTCAGTCAATTAGACGTGCCCGTCAATGTTTAAGCTAAGATGAAAGGAAGTTTCTTCCCTTGCCTCATTTCTATTGAACTTTTCTACAGAAAAACAAAGCTATTTGTAATAGGAGCTTCCTCTGATCACTAACAACATTTCTCTAGATGACTCAAATTTTGGTATTTTTTCCCCCAAGATATTACTAATGGCCGACTTTGAGATCTTCAGGATGCCACATGAACAGAAACGAAAGTCATCTTCTATCACTAAAATTTGACCAGGACATTTTGGCAAGAGTGAAAGAATCATGATTAAGAACAGCTTAATAGGGCTGGAGAGATGGCTCAGTGGTTAAGAGCACTGCCTGCTCTTCCAAAGGACCCGGGTTCAATTCCCAGCACCCACATGGCAGCTCACAACTGTCTGTAATGCCAAGATCTGACACCTTCACACCAATGCACATAAGTTAAAATTAAATAAAAATTTAAAAAGAAGAACAGCTTAATAGTTGGCTCCCACGGCTGGGAGTGGTAGCACACACATTTAATCCCAGAGACAGAGGCAGGTGCCTCTCTGTGATTCTAGACCAGCCTGATCTATATAGGCGAGCACCCTCAGGCCGGGCAGAGCTTGTCGAAAACACCACCACCAATGTTGTTTGCACAAGCAACATTTTAGTTGTTAGAGACAGAGGATGCTACGATATTAGTTGGCTTGTAGTATCTTAAACCAAGTGTTCCGAGGTCGCATCCAACCTTGACTCTTGAGCCAAGATATTTCATACTTGTCCAGACACTAAGGTCATGGCTCTTCTGGAACACAGATGTGGTTGCAAAATGGCCCTTTAATGAGCAAAGTCAATGAATGGAGAGGTCAGTGATTACAGTGCCAGGATGTGTGCATTTAGTGGACTATTACACAATAGTCAGGTTTTGAGTTTACTCAAATTCTAAACATGTGCAAAATTCAGGCAGAGCTAAATTAAATTAGCAGCATGATGGTCTTAGGCTAGTGGCTACGCGGTGTCCATTAACGCTCTTGTTCTGCTTAGGAGTGGAGCCACCAGTTAAAGCATGAGCATTGATTAAACTATAAATTCTTTCCCAGGAAAACCCGATCTCTAACCCTTGGACAATGTTGGGCTAAAAAAAAAAAAAAAAAAAAAAAGGTTCTAGAATTTCATTTATACTTCATGTTTTAAAAACAGTGCTCAAGTTCTTTCAAAAAGTACATGTTCCTCTCAGTGGATGCACAATTTTTTCGGCTCTCCTCCCCACCCTACCTCAACCCTCAAGCACAGAGCAGTCAAGGATACATTTCTATAGCAACCTCGTGGTATCTAAAATTGATCCTAGCTAGAGAACCAAAAAAGGAGCCGTCATCATTTTACAGAAGAGGGCGAAAGCACAGACTTATCTTTTTTTCTCTTTTGATTTTTCGAGACAGGGTTTCTCTGTGTAGCCTTGACTGTCCTAGACTCACTTTGTAGACCAGGCTGGCCTTGAACTCACAGCGATCTGCCTGCCTCACCTCCCGAGTGCTGGGATTAAAGGCATGTGCCACCACCACCCGGCCTGCACAGACATTTTAATAGATTGCTGGAAGGAACACGGCTCCACGCAGCTAGCATGCCTGGAAAAGGAGAGATCCTTGTGGTGGTTTGCAAACACTGTGAGCTCCTACGGCAGGTAGTTTTCAGAGGCACCTTAACAACCTGGGACCCACATCAGCATAGAGTGCTGTGTACAACCCTCCCCAAACAAAGCGACCAGTCAATCCTAAAAACCCCTAGTAACTCCCTAGCAACCCCTGGGGACCCCCCTTTTGTGGTCAACTATGCTGGAACACATCTTGCAACTGCAAGCAGTGAGCCAAGTCAGCATGGACTGGTTTTTCAGTGCCCATGCAATGAGGTAACCTGTGTCCATTGAGTGAACTTTCAGGGGGAAATCTCCTATTTACCATCCTATGCATATGCATGATTGGCCACGCATGTGATTAGAATCGGATGCGGCGGAGAAAGAACATGCTGAGTGAACAAAGGTTTGCATAACCGAAGCCCATCACTAGAAACAGAGATCACCTACATCTCATCCTTGCAAGCAAAATCCTCTCCTCTTGGGCCCACAAAAGGAAGCTCTGCAAAGCAACCCAGGGCAATCTTGCTTGGAACGTGCTGCTCTCTCATAGCAGTGTATATAGTCTGTGCATTTACCCTGCTTTTGAATAAGACCCATCTTAATTTGCTATTTGCTAATGCTTTTTCAACTACTTGAAGAAGACCACAAGAACCTGGAAGCACGCAGTCTAGATGATCACGAGAGCATCCTCATGTTAGGATGCTGAACCTCATGACCGAGACGGCTGTAGCTGTCCAAGACCTCAGACAGGTCACCACTGGCCTTCCCCCAGTAGTGTGCATGTGTGCACATGTCGTACACAGGCCTGTGTACCTTGCTGGTGTTCCTGGTCTAAGTATTGGCAGTGAGAGTCCATAGGACCCATCTGATCGAGTACAGTGAGTGAAAACTTTCGGGTGGAGTGTCTCCATCATTTCTACGGTCACCTGCATTCAAAGATCATGATGATCCCAGCAGCTTTGTCCTGTTCTTATTTTGTTATCATTTCTACAGTGAAACATTGCTTTTTCCAAAGCCATAAGCAACTCCAACTGACATCCTCACACAGACACACATGCAGGCAAAACAGCAATGCACATAAAATAAAAATAAATTGTTTTTTTAAAGTCCATTCCAGCACTAGTTATTATATTGCTTTTTTCTACCACACTGTAGTTTCAGTCCGGTATGGTCCCCATATTGCTTGTTTCTGCCATACTGTAGTTCGGGTCTTGGATGGACCCCCAAAGGCCCATGTGTTGAAACCCTGGGCCTCAACTACTGGGTATAACATAATATTTAGTGGGTGGGACCTAGTGGAATAAAGTTAGGCCATTGGGAGTGTTGCTTTACTGGGGACCCAAGCCCTTTCTCTCTTTGCTTCCTGACCACCTTGAGGCTAGCAGGCCTGCTCTGCCACGACCTCACTCCGTGATGTTCTCTGTGGCTATAGGCCCACTGCAACAGGGCCGCATGACCACGGAGTGGAATCTCAGAGATGGTGAGACTGTCTCTGTGACGTCCATCATGTCCCTTATCTTATCACAGTAACAGAAAGCTGACTAAAATCTTTACTTTTTCTTTTTGGTTTCTCTCTGTAGCCTTGGCTATGCTATACTCGCTTTGTAGACTAGGCTGGCCTCGACCTCACAGCAATCCACCTGCCTCTGGCTCCCGAGTGTTGGAATCAAAGGTATGTACCACCACACCGGGCCTAAAAATCTTTACTTCTAAAGCTTTGAACATCTGGAAAAATTTAAAGTTTCCCAGTAAAAAGGTATATGCCTGGAGGTATAGCAAGGACAAAAGAAATTGTACAAAGTTGTTAATTTATTACAAAATGTCCACTCACAGAAAAACACAAGGAAACCTTTATACTTTTATATTTGGGAATGGAACTGGCGTCTCAAATACAAAATAATTTACACATAATCCATACAATTTTTTTATAGAAATAGGTCATTATTACAACAGCTGTACAATTCACTACACTTCCTCTTATAATTACATAAAATCTTCTCTTTAGAAACATCTCAACATAACAAAACATACAAAAAAAAAAAAAAAAAAAAAAACCAAACCAAACCAAACCAAAAAACCCAAAACCAAAAAACAAAGTGCATTTTGAAAAGGAAAATCCAATCTTCAGAGTCATCAGGGAAACGTGTGACCGGTTTCCTGGGAGACTGCGGCCTGCTGGGTTGCCTGGCTTATGGGCTCTTTTCTTTCATAGTCTTAGAGGTCTCCAGGGAATTCTGGGATAGCTGTGAGATTGTGCTTTGCTCTGAGTCCATCTTTGTACTTACTCTCAGTGACATTAACAGGAGGAGCCCAGTGTTCTGTCCCTGAAAGAAAGCCACCGCCAGTAGGGCACCAGCAGTGAAGAGCCACAGGCCACCGGGGCTTTTAGCCTGAGAGTCTGGATCTGCAGCTTCCTTACTCACAGGCCTTGCCATCTGATTGGTGGGCTGTTTTTGTTACTGTGGACTCCCAATGAAGCCACGAGACGTTATTATTTAAATACACACAGAAAGTGCCAAAGTTATTTCCCCTGTGCGCAGCTGTGCAAATTAAAACAAAAATAACCATTTAAAAATAACAAAAAATAATCTCTCTTTTTTTTCTCTCTCTCTCTCTCAAAGACCTTTAACTTAGTCCTTGACTGTAAAGGAAAGACCATCAGGGCCTGCTAAGGCTTGGGACCTCTGTCAGTCGGTAGAGTACCCGATTGGCTCTCTCCTCGAGGCAGCGACAAGGTACCACCTCTGCAAATAGACCAGGAAGCACGCCCACACCGGGGCACTTGGTTCCTGTCTGGTATGGCTGTAATGGATGCCTGAGAACCTCAGGGCAAGGGAATCATGGCCAGTATTCCTGTTCTTTCCCCGTTCTGCCAGTGCCACACTTCAGGCACATTACCCTCAGGAGTTCTGAAATGTATACAGGGTGAGCCAAAGCCACAGAAACACTTTTTTCCACCTCCCAAGGCCACCCGACTCTTCCATTGGTTAAAGCTGGTTGCGGCTGGACCCCAGTGTCGGGGGTGAGGGGCACTATCGTTGTGGCTGCTGGAGACCTGAGGACTCTGACAACCGGCTGACCCTGCGGGAAGGGCGCGGGGGCTGTGGCTGTGTGGGCTGGGTGGTTGCGTAGCCCAGGGTCCCCGGCTGCTGAGAGAAGGAGAGAAGGAGCGAGTCCGGCTGCTCACTATGCAGAGATGTCGGGGCCTGCAGCAGGAAAGAGGAAAAAAAGGGGCTGTGGGACCGGCCTGTCCCTCCACTCTTCCCTTGGGATTTGTAGTACATGCAACTAGGCAGTGGTACATGGGTGCGTGCGTGCGTGCGTGCGTGTGCATGCCAACCATGCGTGTGCTTGCCTGTGAGCATGGTGGGGGAAAGCCAAGCTCTCCGACAACACACCAGTGTGAGAAGGAAGGGGGTTCCTTCTGGGCAAACGGGGCTTGGGCCTGAGGCTGCATCAGAGGCGCGATCTACATAAGTCTTATGTGTTTGTGGACAGTGGAGCCTGAGTTTCACACTTAGACTATGGGTGGGAAAGAGTGCCCCTTAGAGTAGGTCCCTGGTCCTGTGACTACTTTAAATACTGCCATTTTCTGGAAATAACCAGTTGGTATGACTTTGGAAGTTTCACTTTTATTTTCCACTGTTGACTATAAATAAATGTCACTTTCCAATGAGCCAGGGCCCTAACCCCGCCTTTGAGGCTTCTCAGCATACCCATCCCTGACCTTATGCTGGGCTGTCAGCCAAAACGCCATCTTTTCATTTCTCTCCCTTCAATCACACTCAGTATTTTCTTGATGGTCAGGTTCTGTCAGAGATGCCTCAGCCTTCCTCTAGGAAGGCCCCTCCACCCAGGTGTCCTCTGTCTTCACTCCCAGAACCTGCGCGGGAGCTGTGCTAGTCCACTTCCCTGCACAGGCTCTGAGATCTCAACGGCACCAGGGTGGCTGGGAGCTCTTTGCATCTCGAATGGAGCAGGTGTTTGCAGACTACTGCTACTGAGGACACATGGAGACCTCCCCTGGTCACACGTCTGTCCCCTGGTCGCACATCTGCCCCTGTCTCTTTGCCTCATTGTTTCTTGTGCCAGATCACTTTCCTGTGCTGTGAAGATCCACGAAACCAAAGTCAGAGTTGACACCAACTATCACTGTGGGTGCAGCCAGGAGGTTTGAAGATTCTACCACAGATGGTTTAACAGCTTTGGAGTCAAATGGCATCGCAGATCTTTAAGGATGCCGACTCGCTCCATCTCTATCCCACTGTTCTCAAGATGTCTCAGGCACTGCGTGCTGCTTTTTGGCTTCAAAGGTGTCCTTACTAGAAGAAGTCCCACAAGGCAGGGTAAAAGATGAGTTAAGAGTGTGCCCTGGATGTGTGTGAGGAAAAGATGGAGCCCTTTGAGAGTTGCTGAAGGGACAGTGCCCATGTCTGAATTCCCCAGCCAGTGGTACCCACTCTTCTTCCTTCTGGTGTGCTTGATATTTGCGTGAAGTGATTTCTGCTTTCTGAATAGCATCTATGTGAAATGTGCCTCCAGTTTTCATGTCAAATCTTTATTTCACACATTAACATATTTACTAAAGCAGATTGATGGATCTTTAACTAAATGCGTTTTAATTTTATACTTCTATGCACTAAAAAGTTTGACAAAAACAGTCACTAACTTTTGACTTTTTTTTAATCAAGATGCAAAACTGATAAAAATTATTTTTAAATAGGTATTTTCGGCATACCACCATATGAAGCATACCCTATCTTTAATGAAGCATTAAAATTAACCAATATGAGCTTTTCAGAGCTTTTTCTCTCTACTAGAGTAGACAACGCCTATAAAAGTCAAATCAGAACTTAACCTGTGCTCAGTGATCCTGGGTCTCCCAGGCCTGGTGCTCACCTACCTGCAGGTAGGGTGGTGGCTGCTGCTGCTGCTGCGCCTGCGCTGGCTGCAGTGGCGATGGCTGGGATGTGGGGAAGCTGGGATGGAGCACTGTCTGCCCCATCAGCAGGACAGGGGTGGAGGCAGTGCTACTGGCCGGGTGTGAGTCTGGTGTCGGAAACATCACCTGGCTCTGGGCATACCTGTTTAGTTTCACACAGAATAAACAAAACAGATCCTCTGAGAAAGAGATACTTGACATGGTACTGTAAACACCAACTCTAGGGTCTGGAGAGATGGCTCAGTGCTTAAGAGCACTGGGTTTGGTTCCCAGCCTCCACATGGAGGTTAAAAACCCCTGCAACTCCAATTCTAGGGGGCTCTGACACCCTCTTTTGGCTTCTATAGGTACTACATGCATGTGGAACACAGACAAGCAAGCAGGCGAAACACCCATATATATCAAATCAATCAATCAATCAATCAATCTTATAGTAGAAAAATGAGTGAGGTAGGCTTCATCAAAAACTGTGTACATTAAAGGACACTATCCACTGACAGAAAAGTAATTTGGGGTATGGGAGAAAAATCTCTGCCCATCATATATCTGACACGGGATTGACATTCAGCATATTTATTAAAAAAGTACCTACAGCTCAGTCACCAATATCCCATTAATACCCAAAGAACCCAAACAAAGAAATGGGCAAATGGCTTGAGCGGTTCTTTCCATCCGATGAAAAGATACGAAGGCCAGTATGCACATGGATTTGTAACTAGCCTATAGGAGGATGCTGGTCAACACTGAAATGAGCTGTCATGTCACATCATTACTATAAAAATAATACACAATATACTGTATACATTTGACACATACTATTAAATGAGTCAACCTTTAAGATAGTCTGTGTGTATATACGTGTACCAGAAGGGGGGAAACCCTTATTACTAAGGATGTGGAAAAGTGAAAGTTTCTGTGCACTGTTGGAGCACATGTAAAACGGTACAGCCATTCTGGAAGTTGTTATGAAGGTCCCTCAACAAATGAAATGGGATTTCTGGGGAAGACGGCAAACTAAACACTGCCTCCATGTGACTTAGTGAGGGAGAAGAGACAGAACAAGATCCTCTAACCTATTCCAAAGACAGAAAGCACTTTAGAGATTCACAGGCAGTGGGGGCATAGATGGAAAATGTGAAGAAAGAGATAGGTGATGCTCCGAGAATTAAGCCATGTTGAAACAGCTCTAGCTGGGTGGCTCTGTGGTGGACCATGGGGGAGCAGAAGCCTCACCCAAAAGCATATAACATAAGCTGCCCTGGGAAAAGACAAGCCCACTACTCTCCAAGCCCCTGGTCCAGTTACAGGTGATGGTGAGACTGGTCCCTCCAGCGGACAACTCAGCTGTCGCCCACCAGAGAGGTGCAATCTGGAAAATCTCGGGAGGGTGCAAAGCTAAGTGTGGATGGCAGAGGCCCCCAGTCCATAGCTGTAGAGGAGTCTTGTTTTGTTTTGTTTTGTTTTTTTGAGACAGGGTTTCTCTGTGTAGCTTTGGCTGCCCTGGACTTACTGTGTAGACCAGGCTGGCCTCGAACTCACAGAGATCCGCCTGCCTCTGCCTCCGGAGCGCTGGGATTAAAGGCGTGCACCACCACGCCTGGCTACTGTAGAGGAGTCTTAATGCAGCAACTTGGCTCCTCTGGCTGGAATGCAGACATGCCTCCAATCTCAGGAGACAGAGGCAAGCAGAGCACTGAGTTCAAGGCCAGCCAGGTATAGAGAAGTTTCAGGTAAATAAAGAAAAGCTTGGGTCCAGGCGTGGTGGTACATGCCTTTAGCCCTAGCATTCAGGAGATGGAGGCAAGCAGAGCTCTGAGTTCTAGTCAGTGCTGTTCAAGCAGTTTGGCTGGGTCAGGGAGTTGAGAAGCAAGCGCAGTGGAGTTCTTGGCAGTTCAGTTCATGGAATTCAGAGGCAGTGTTTACTGGGAAAGTTTCCCAGAGAGAGGTACAGAGAATAAGCTAGCCACAGGTGAGGACAGAGTGAGACAGAGAGTGAGAAGGAGCCAGAAGATTAGAACAGGCTGCTAGAGACAAGCAGAGCAATTCAGTCAGAAGCTGAGAGAAGCCAGATAGAATCAGCCAGCTTGGAGAGGAGTTTGAGCCAGAAGAGCTGAGTTGAAGCTGCCAGCCAGAGTTCAGAAAGAGCTAGAAAGGATGAGCTTATTCATCAGTAAGACTCAGAGGCTGAAAATATTCTAGGCTTCCAGGACTAGGCCTAGGTTAGCAGAAGAGGCAGTTAACGGCTGAGATGACAGCTACATTGGGTAAATAAATGTTCCTTTTAGAGAGCCAGCAGGTGGCGCACACCTTTAATCCCAGCACTTTGGAGGCAGAGACAGGTGGATTGCTGTGAGCTCGAGGCCAGCCTGGTCTACAAAGTGAGTGCAGGACAGCCAAGGCTACACAGAGAGACCCTGTCTCAGTTCCTCTTAGAGGTGAGGATGGCTGCACAACAGTGCAGAAGCACTTGATGTCACTGAACTATATACCTAAATGGTTATTATGGCAAATGTTATGTGTATTTTATTACAACAGCAATAATAACACAAAAAGATATTGGTGATAATGCTCTATCATCAAGAAACCACGAATGGCCTCATGGGAAAGTCTGGATGCCAGGATGATGCTTGGAGACCATGCAGGGAATTCCCTTCTGTGTTGGGCTTTTAAAGATGTCATTTCCTTGTATGAGGTCATCTGTGACAGGCTCTGAGCCTTCCAGACTTTCCCTGAAGACTTCTGTGTGTATTTGGGAGGCAGATCTTGACACCCCCTGGAGAACAGGCTCTTAGGTCATGTCTGGGAGAGACAGTGGGGTAGAAATGACTGGTTTGACCAAAAATGGCAGTTACAACTGCTGGACAAGGAAAACATTCCGGGTTTGCCTCACTCACAGCAGGGCTAAGCGTCTCCAGAAAGTGAGGTTTCGAGCGTCTTACTTTCCACTTACTTGGAACATTTAGGAGGAACAAGCAAAACCCCAAACCCAAACCCAGAGCTGCCTGCCTAATTGAGAACAGGAGCAAGGAGCTTTAAAGATGGCTTCCCACAGGATGCTGTCAGTGCCTGTTCCTAGCCACGGGCAGAAGGAGGGAGAGAGGCTGAGTCTTAAGAGGGCAGAGCCTACAGAGGAGGTTATCAATAGGCTGAAGGGGACCCCAGACAGGGCTGATGAGGTCGTCCTGAAGACTCAAAGCCAAGGGAGTTTGTGCTCTGAAGCCACCGGGCCCCGGGTTCTGCCATAGGGAACCTGTAGCCTTGCAGACCTTATCCTTTAAAAGCTCAGCTTCTTCGATGATGGAAAAAAGAGAGGGAGGGAGGGAGGGAGGGAGGCAGGGAGGGAGGGAGGGAGGCAGAGAGGGAGGGAAGGAAGAAGGGAGGGAGGGAGGGAGAGAGGGAGGAAGGAAGGATGGGAGGAAGGCAGAAAGGAAGGAAGCAGGCAGGCAAGCATCCCCAGGCCATAGAACTTTGGCTGGGAGGAAAGGAAACAATCATAAACATGCCCTGAGCTTCAGAACTGCTCAGCTATGTCATTATGGGCTGCAGAAAGTGAGAGGGAATTTTCAGGAACAGTTGTCCTGGGGCAACATGAGAGGGTCTGCACACCATACCTCACTAGCTAGCACTGTCCTGACAAACCCTGGACTCAGATTCAAACAATGTTTACCCAAGCAAGGGCCATGGGATAGTCTCCCTTCGAAGGGCTAGGTGTGGTAGAACACACCTCTGATGCCTGTACTTTATGGCCAAGGGAAAAGAATCCCGTCTTGAAAGAGGAAGGAAATAAAAATCTTGAGGGCGTTTGTTAAGCCTACTTTCTGGCAGCATTTAGATGATTTATCCTGTGTCTCCAGTAACCCTGGTGGCTACTAATTAAACAGCTGAGCAAATCAGCCCCTCAGCATCAGTAAGTGGAAAAGAGACTGAGGGAACACTCTGGCTTGAGTGTGGTCCCCAAAGCCCATGTACTGGATGCTAACCTAGCTCCCAAGCCCCGCGGAAGTCATCAGGACTGGACGAGGTCACTAGGGCGTTTGTTAAGCCCCCGTAATGACATTAATGGCTTTCTAAGAAGAACAAGAGAGCTCAGCTGGCACACTGCCATTCTCTCTGGAACGCTCTCTCTCCATGCTATTGTGCAGCAGGAAGGACCTCACCTGCTGCCGAACAGATGCCAGCACCACAGGCCCAGCCTTCCTATTATCTCGAACCAGGAGGCATAGAGACCCTCATAGATGCCCCTGCCCGCGATGTTCAGTTACAACAACAGAAAATGCCCTGAGCAGGGAAGTGCGGGAGGAGACTGTATCTCTGGGATGGTAAGGGTGCTCATATTTGCTGTTTATCCTGGTCCTGAAGTACAGCGCTAGAAGCAAGAGGCAGAGAAACTCAGTGCCCTCATAAAGCACCGGACGAAGCTGCAGAGAGCTCTCAGGAAGGCAGGAGGGCTGTTGTGGACTCAGGATGTCAGCTCGGAGGAAGGAAGGCTTTCAGATCTATATATATATTTTTAAAAAGCCTAAAGATGACCTCATCCTGTGAGATGTCACTGTTTCCTTCAGTTCCTGTGTGGAGCACAGAGACTGGATACCATGAGAACCGGGGAAAGGAAAGCTAGGGGAGAGCCGTGAAGGCCGTGAGCTCACGCTGACCCTGCTTTTTTTGTAGAGCATCCACAGTGAATCTAACCAGGTCTGTGTGAAAGCCTGGAGTACCACTGCCGGGAACATCAGGTCCTGGAGCATCATTTTAGGAAAAAGAAAAGGCCCGGCTTGGACCACTCCGTACAGGCGTCTGTCCCACTCCCACTTACTTGACTTGCCGTCCGGTCCTGCTGACTTCTGAGGGCTGTCTGGCATCACAGGACTCAGGCATCATGGGCTGGATGGGCTGGCTCAGCAGCAGCCTTTGAGCAGAGAAAGAGAAAAGGGACATGATGACAGTTAGTGTTTGTGGTGGTCAGCTTTCTTTGTCACATTGATACAATCTAGGATCACCTGGGAAGACAGTCTCAACGAGGGACTGTGTTGGTCTATGGGCAAGTCTTGGGGGAGACTGTCTTAGTCATTGTGGAGCGGGCCAGCCCAGCCCGCTGTGGGCAACACCATGCTCTAGGCTCCCGAAATGTGTAGGAGTGGAGTCATCAAGTTGAGCGCAAACAAGTAAGTGAACTTGTATGCATTCGTTTCTCTCTGCGCTTGACAGTGGACGCGATGTCACTCCATGTTTGACGTTCCTGCCTTGACTTCCCAACAATAATGAGATTATTAATTACTAATTAATATGGACCTGTAAGCTGAGTGAAACTCCTTCCTCACCCAAGTTCCTGTTGTTAGTGTTTTTTTTTTTTTCCAGAAACAAAAATGAAACTAGAACAGTACTCAAACGGTGGCCCCGGATGGCAGTACTATGCGCCCCACAGTGGGTCATGTACCTGACCTTCAGGGGCCCCAGGCCTTCCCTGCTGCCTCTTTGGGAAACCTTAGAAGTTTGCTGTGCAGAAGGGAGAGATGAAGGGAAAAAAACGCAAACAATCCCTTCCTATCCCTTCAACAGCATGGCTTCATACCTGAGCTGCCGATCGTGACCAAAGTCAGGGCTGGGCTGGCACTGGCTGCCATCCTGAGAGGTGGGAGCGAGCGTGGTGAGGCTCAGGCCTGGTGGGAGCATGGCTGCTGCACTGCTGAACTGGGACGGCAGGCTGCTCACCGACCGGCTGCTGGTGGGCAGCAGCTGGGAGCTTCTCATTGGCTTTGGGCCCTGGAGCATCATTTAAGAAGAGAGAGGAAGATGATCACCTCACACCATCTCTCTAGGAAACCTCATGGAATGCCCATCTGCTGACTCCCGTCTCCCTTCTAAGTTAGGACCTACCAATTCTGCAGTCAACTGCCTTTATTTTGAATATCTTCCCCATTGGATTGAAGATTCTTAAATTATCATGGGCAGTGCCAAGCCCTAGCAGAATGGAACCATTGAACTGAGTTGGTTGTTTTTTCCTTCAGAAACTTCACTTCAGAAATAAAGAGCCTTTGCTGTTGCTCTCCCTCACTGGGCTTGTGTTGGCCCCAGGGCCTTTGCACATGCTGACCCATCGCTGCGATGTGTTCTACTTGATGCGGATACCATTGACCTTGGGCTTTGCTGAGATACTGTCCTCTCATGGAGGCCTCTTCTGATCATCTGTTTAAATCTTCAGCTCCTCTCCTGCACGCCTTTCCCTGCTACCCTCTGACACACTCTGATCTGCACTCATTTCTTCTCAGAGCTGAGGACTGTCCTCCTCACTCATGGCTCTTAGTGCTGGCCACGCAGTGAGCCTTTAGTGACTGGTGACTCCGAACAATGAGTGAATGAGGCAGGGTGAGCTGACCCTGATTTTCATTTTCTGTCTGTGACACTGACTGGCCATTCCTATGGTGACACTTCAAGGCTTTAGATTTTATTTATTTATTTATTTATTTATTTCACTACATTTTCTAGTAACTGTATAAACTCTTCCTCTGTGCTTGCTTTTCCAGCATCTCCTTGGCTGTTCTCAGCCATTGGTTGTTTGTTTTGTTTTGTTGACCCTGTCAAACTAACAGGTTGTGTTTTGAGGCAAAACACTTAATTTGTATAAGGACAGTCTAAGCTCCCTTCTATGTGGATTTGTCATTTTATTCCCTGATAAAAGTATCTGTAAAACATCACATCGGTACTTATCATGCACAGCTGTTCTCGTCGTCCCCAGGTAACAACTATTTCCATAGCACTGGAGTTTTATTGGGCATTATAAATCATCTAGGGGGCCAGAGAAATGGCTCAGCAGTTAAGAGGCCTGGCTGCTCTTCCAGAGGACCCAAGTTCAATTCCCAGGGGGATTCAATAGCCTCTTGTGGCTTCTGTGGGTTGCAAGCATGCAGTACATAGACATACATGCAGTTGAGACACCCACACACATGAAATTAACCCAAGCCGACATCTAAAATGAGCTAAAATACGAAGAGGTTTGGAATGCAGCACAGTGGTTCAGTGCTCCCATGGCACAAGAGAAGTCCCGACTCTGATCCCCAGAATCAATAAATGAATTTATCAGTCAACGAGTTATATAGGCGGATGCATGTACAGCTTGGGCAAATGCTGTACCATTTTATATAAGGGACTTGAGTCTCTTCAAGTTTTGGCATCCACAAGAGGTTTCACACATTATCCCTGTGGATCCAGAGGGATGATCCATCCTGCACCATCCACTGCCTGGCCCAGTGCCCAGATTCTCTGCTGGCTGAGGAGCCCCTTGGGGTCTATAACACCCTTTCTTTCATTGTTGCCTACTAGGGGACAGATACTCCCTGGAATCCTAGGAGTCGTGTGGAGGTGAAGGCTGCAGGGGATACAGTGACCTGCCGCCTCTGCTGTGATGTCCCAGAAGTAGGGGCTCAGAATTCTATTCAAGTGTCATTTACCACCAGTGACCTGGTCAAATTGCCCTTGGCGGTTTGTACTGAGTGGCAATGGCTGCAAGAGAAGGTGTTTGCTTTGGTCCTGGGGGGTAAGGGACAATGAACAGGTTCATTCATGTGGCAAGAGTGAAAGACAACAGGTGTCCTGGGCCATAACCATCAGAGATGCTTCTCCCCAGTACAAACACGGGAAAAAATACAACTCAAGCCTTCAAAATGGCTTTATGATAAAACAACAGCAACAACAACCTACCCACCACTGAATTCCTTCCCTAATCTGGACAAGGGTTTATAGGTTTCCAGAACCTGCCAGCTGACAAAGTCAAGTGCATCTCGGCTGTAAGAGTGTGTCCACCCTAGTGGTAAGGACAGGAAGTGGAAAAGGGTACAGTACCGGGGCGGATATCACATTGGATTCTCTGAGCAGGTGCTGGTTTGTGGCTTGGGTAGCTGTGATCTGGCCCGGCAGTGGAGTGTCAGCCACAAGCTGGGGCTGAGACGCTGCAGGAAGCCTTTGCTGCAGCTGCTGCTGAGCTGGTGGTCGCTGGGCACTGCTGAAGCTGAGGGACACAGCTGGCTGCTGCAGAAACATCTGGGAACAGAAGAGAGATGCCTGTGGAATAAGGGCCATGTGTGGGCTCTACACAGGTCCACCTTTGTTGTCCTCTTTGCCCCAGGGAGGAGGGGAAATGACACACACACACACACACACACACACACACACACACACACACACAGGATTCCCTAGCTCAGGAGCAGACAGTGTGTGTCTTTGCTGCCGTCAGCATTGGCCAACACACTAGATATAATGGCTGGGTCTCTGCCTTCCTGGCGGTCACAGTTAAGTGACGTCAATCTAACAGAGCCGAAGAGTCCTGCATCTAGGCTTCCTTTTCACAAACTAATACACTTATCAGTGTCGTATGAAAAGGGAAAGTCATCCTAATAATGGAATGATTTATATACCGACGGGAGGAGAGGGCATGGTGTGCCTCCTGCTTTCCTGGATCTTAGGCCTAACCTTAAATCTCTGCCCAGCGACCAGGGTCTGCACCTGCAGTGCTCTTAGGAGCGTTCAACACAGGGCTGAAAGGAGCCGGGGCAACCCTGCCTCCAGTGAGGACGTGACTCTAGGTAGAGAAGTGACAGCAGAGGATAGTGTGTCATCAGGTCCACATGCTTTAAAGTCACACTTGTTTTATAATCATGCTTTGTTACATAAGCTGCCTTAGACATTTAAGGCCGCGAGACATTATTAGTTTAAGAAAATGCTTAAGTATTCATGAGGATTCTGATTTAGTTCAAACAGTTTGTACCATATAAAGCTGATCCTCATCTCTGTGAGTTTTCTTGCCATCTCTAGACTCATCCAACCTCAGATCAAAACTGCCTGGGAAATAACTGGTCTGCACTGGACCAGCTGTAGGGTTTTTTGGTTTCTTTTGTTTTGGTTTGGTTTTTGGTTTTTACTTTTTATTTTTGGTCATTATTTCCTGAACAATGTATTATAATAAGCACTTACATCGCTAGAGGTACAAACAATCTAGAGATGACTCAAAGCAGGGCTGTCCAACCTTTTAGCTTATCTGGGTCATACTTGACAAAAATGAATTGTCTTGGGCCACATAAAGGTGTCTAGTGAGTGGCCTGTTATTTTGTGTGGCAGGGACCCAGGATGCTGTCATTTACAATGTTTTAAATAAGCTTATGACATTGTGTTGATGTTTAGGGTTCACGGTGTGGGCTGTGGGTTGGACAGGCTTTATTTAAGGAACACAGGGGGGTGTGAGCCTGTTTTGTGCAGTGCCATGTTCTGTCAGAAAAGGGTCTTGAGTTCCATAGACTTTAGTATCTCTGGGAGTACCAGAGCAGCCTCCTCAGATGCGAGGGGCAACTAGATCTCATTTTGAGTAGTTGTTGAAGTGGTTAAACAGGTCTTTTCCCCCTTAAGCTTTTTTTTTTTAAAAGATTTATTTATTTATTATGTGTACAGATTTCATTATAGATGGTTGTGAGCCAACATGTGGTTGCTGGGAATTGAACTCATGACCTTTGGAAGAACAGTCAGTGCTCTTAACTTCTGAGCCATCTCTCCAGCACCCCCGCCCCCTTAAGCTTTTAAGTAATCTGTAATGAGTACATAGGATATCTGAAAGCTTTGGATATCTGAAATATTACATTGGTGTTGACTTTAGTAGTTAAGACAGATTACTCACAGTTTGCTCAACATATACACTAATTGGACATATATTAAAAAGAAAACAAGTGAAAGCAGTGATGTTTTAAGACCCAACTAGAGTTGCAAGAAAAAAATATGATATATAAACTGAGTCTTAATGTTGAAGGAACAACTTTAACAATCTTAATGGTAATTTAACCAAAAGTATGTAAGTACTACTTTTAGCCAAAACTCTTGGGCATTGGAAATATGCCCTGATAATCTCTGTTGTGACTCCTGCCATATATGTGCCATTACAAGCTCCCAGCTTTGCAGTCTTTAGGGAGGGATGTTCTGCCTTTGAAGTAGATCCAGTTACAATTTCTCAACCAGGACAGCACAACCATATACCCATCCGAGAGCAGCAGGCTTTCATTCAGCGAGGCCGAAGGAGATCAGGAGAGGCAGGGGCAAACCCGCACCCTGCAGGCAAAGGCCAGCCACTCCGTGGTGCATTCGTAGAGGAAGCCAAGGCACCAGCCAGTGACACTAATGTCAGCAGGGTGGAGCTGTGCTGCGAGATTCGGATCACATATCCTTTACCTCACCAATAAACTTTCATACCTCACCTGACCCAGAAACCTGCAGGTGGGAAGCAAAGACTCTTGGTTACTTTAGAGCAGACTTTCTCAACCTGTGGGTCATGACCCCTTTGGGGGCCAAATCACTCTTTCACAGGGGTCACCTAAGACAATTGGAAAACACAAATATTTACATTAAACAGAAAAATTACAGTTATGAAGTAGCAATGACATAATTTTATGGTTTGCTGGTCACTATAACACGAGGAAATATATTTAAGGGTCATAGGATTAGGAAGGCTGAGAACCACTGCTCTAGAGGCTCCGATAAATTTCTTTTGGTCTTACAACTATTTTATTATTTTAATTATGCATATGTGTCTCTGTGTGGATATTTGCACGTGCAATGCAGGTGCCATGGAGGGTGGGGGTCGTCAGATCTCCTGAAATTGGTGTTATAGGTGGTTGTGAGTGGCCATACAGGTGCTGGGACTTGAACTTGGGTCCTTTGGAAGAGCAGCCAGTGATCTTAACTGCTGAGCCATCTCTCCTGTCCTCCACTCCTTTTATTTGAGACAGGGTCTTACTACATAGCCCTACCTAAGCTAAAAATGGTTATATCGACCAGGCTGACCTTGAACTCACAGAGATCTGCTTGCTTCTGCCTCCTAAACTCTGGGATTACAGATGTGTGGCTTTAAGCCTAGCAAGAATTATTCCTGAATACCCATCACCTCAGATTCAGTCTCCACACATTCGAGGATTAGTGTTCTCTGCAATCCCAGCTGTCTCTTAGGGTACACTTTGTGAGTAGCAGGTGGGCTTTTTGGCAGGGTGTGGTCTGCTTGATTACCAAGGGTCTAATCAATGCAAGATTCATTGTAGCAGGCATTATAGTTTATCTCAAAGAAGACAAACTTGAATTCCAAACGCAGGCCCTCCACTGAGGATGCTCTTGGGTAATTATTTGTAACTTTTTTGAAGATTTGGTTTCCCCATTCATATAACATTGCCTCTACTATTAGGGTTAGTGTTGCTGTGATAAAAAACCACGAGCAAAAGCAAGCCTTAATCCCTCTGTACGCCCTCTTTAATCCTAAACCTTACGCTGCTACTGAGGCTGCACTTTCATCCATGGCCTCTCATAGGCCCTCTTCATGGTGCCAAACCTCAATTTCAGGACTGACAGGGTCAGGCAACTGCTACAGAGGCTGGACCTTCACCAATGGCCTCTCTTGGCCTCTCACGGTGCCAAGCATCAGCTGCTCTCCATGACCCCTTCATGTCTTCACCAGTACCCTGGGGGCGGTGTGACTCAAACTACCAAGTTGGTCTACAAGCACCAGGTGCAACCTTGACTGCCTTGGGGACCACAGCTTCTGTGTGTGTGAGATACTGCCCAGAAGATTTTGCCTCAATGACGCTGGTCTCTTCTTAATCACCGCTAATTTCTCAGTCCCAGCTGACGAGCAGCCACTGTCCCAGCAAGGCAAAGGTTTTACTTTAGTGGTTCTCTTCAGCTCCGGCTGGCCAGACACCACAGAATCTCCACGCAAATGGCCCGGTAGAGTCTTTGCTTCCTTCTGAAGCGGCACAAGCCAGGCCCCAACCCTCTGTATGCCGCTCAATATTATTATTTCAAAGCTTGCACAGAACAGTTTACCAAGTTTTGAATACTCAATGACTTTTCTAATCGAAAGTTCCAAAGTCCTTCCATAATCCTTCCAAAAACGCATGGCCAGGTCTGTCACAGCAACATCCCACTCTCCTGGTACCAATTTCTGTCTTAGTTAGGGGTTAATGTTGTAGTGATGAAACGCTGTGACCAAAAGCAAATTGGAGGAAAGGGTTTATCTGGCTCACACGTCCACATCACTGTATGTCATTGAAGGAGGCCAGGGCAGGAACTCAAACAGGGCAGGAACCTGGAGGCAGGAGCTGGTGCAGAGGCCATGGAGGGGTGCTGCTTACTGGTTGGTTATCATGGCTTGCTCAGCCTGCTTCCTTGTAGAACCCAGGACCGCCGGCCCACAGCTATAGTGTGGGCCCAACTACAATTGGCTGAGTCCTCCTCCATCAAATCACTAATTAAGAAAGGCTTGCCTACAGCCTGATCTTATGGAGGCATTTTCTCAACAGAGGTTCCCTCCTTTCGGATGACTTTAGCTTGTGTCAAGTTGATGTAAAACTATCCAGGACAGTGACATTGGCAGCACAAGCCTCATGAAGTCAGTGCATATTAAGTTCGTAGCATGCAGTGAATGTTGCATGAATGCTAGATGGTAACACTGTTCTTAAACCGAGAGAAAGAGCTTGGACTGGGTATGCAGAGATCTGACAAAGGAGTGAATGAAAAACACAGAGACCAACACATGCGGGGATGAAACTGTTTGCTCAAAAGGCGTCTGCTTGTGTTACGGAGCTAATGGCTTGGCATTTTAGGCTGTCTCGTCTGTGTATGTTCTCCAAGGATTACAAGCCTTGTTCTCTTTATCTTCCGCCCTCCCACAGTTGAATCAGTTTTGGTAGGACTTTTAGGATGTATTTCTATTTGGGCAGCTGCCTGGCTGGCTGTTTGGCCAGAGTGATGGATGTCTCAAAGACCCCACAAGGAACATGTTTGCCATGGTTGCAGGTGCCTTTTTAGGCATTCATTCAAATAACCGGCAGAGGGCGCACGTGCTCCTAAAAATCCTGTATCCCCTTTCTCATGAGTGTCAAGCCTCTCAGCACAGCTTGGCACCTGGGAGCAAAGGCCTAACACCTCAGGACTTCCTCATAACCTAATCAGAAAAGACTGCATGAGCACACACTGAAGTCCTGAACCAGTGACATCCACTGAACACAGTAAACAACCCTGGCTGGGTGGGGCCCTGGTTTGGATCTGGGCACACAAGTCCACACCTCTGTTTGTACCAACAACAGAGAAGAATTTCAGAGACTTCTCAAAAGCTGACTTCAAAAGGGCTCTGGGGTCAGTTTTATAGAAGACATGCAAAACAACCAAAACAAAATGAAACAAACAAACAAACAACCCCCCCCAAAAAAACCCCAAACCAAAAAAGGTCCTCAAACCATGTAAGGAAAGTATGTTAGAACAAATAGAGCCCACACTTACATGTAATTTTTCACTATTCCTATCACCTACTTTTACAAATTATTGTTATTATTATAGGACACTCAGAAGTAACGGATATAAAAGCAGTGCACAGAAGTCCTGTAAAATATGGCACCATCACCAGGCTTTAGCGGCCACCAATGTGTCATTCTTATTTCTTCTGTCTTCCCTCTCAGGTGGTGTGTGGGGTAGAGGTGGGGAGGCTAAAGTCATTTTCACTTACTTATTTTTACAGTTGAATTAGTTTAGTTTTTTTTTTTTTTTTAAACAAGGATCACATTTTGGTAGGAGTTTTAGGATGTAGTTAAGTCTTGGGAAAGCCAGCAGCCAGGTGGCTGGAGGAGATGCTCTCTGGTTTGGTTATCTGTGGATCTCCATGTTCTTATGGAAAATTCCACTGTGCAGGTAAGTGCGGAGGGAAGAACACGGAGAAGGCTTGCCTCAGAGAGCTCAGCTTCCAGTGGGAGGTGTGCACTCAAAGGCTCGGCATCCACAGGAGAGGTGTGTACACCGGGGGCTTGGCGCCCACAGGAGAGGTGTGTACACCAGGGGGCTTGGCGCCCACAGGAGAGGTGTGCACACCGGGGGCTTGGTGCCCACAGGAGAGGTGTGTACACTGGGGGTTTGGTGCCCACAGGAGAGGTGTGTACACCGGGGGCTTGGTGCCCACAGGAGAGGTGTGTACACTGGGGGCTTGGCGCCCACAGGAGAGGTGTGTACACCGGGGGGCTTGGCGCCCACAGGAGAGGTGTGTGCACCAGGGGCTTGGCTTCCACAAGGTGGGGGCGGGCGTGGACTTGAGATCTTACATTGCACAGGGAGGTGAGCACTGAAGAGCTTGGCTTTCATCGGGAGGTGTGCACACTGAAGGGCGTAGGCACGGAGAGGCACCGACTGCAGGGCCTGGTATCTACAAGGCTGGTGTGCATTAGAATGCTTGACTTCCACAGGGAATGCATACACTGGAGGGCTTGGTTTCCATGGCCCTTTGTAGAACTCAGATGCACGTGCACTTCAGCATATATATGTTTTGGGGGCTCACAAAATGTACCCCTAATGGGGAAATATCATATTCTTTACACCTGGGAACAAAAGTGATAGTTTTGTTGCCTGTCTTTTAAAGTCTTGCTCTAATGTGGCACAGGCAGGAAACAGAAAGCTCCAGGCTCTCTGGAGGATGTTCATACGCCTACCTTGCTTTTTAGCACTTTCTGCTTCAATTTCCTACCCCCCCTTCCTGCTAGTATAAAAATTCCATTAAATTAATTGAAGTGAGACAAGTCCAAGGCTACCAACTAGGCTATAGATCTGCAAGAACAACCATTGCGCTTTGGGAAGGAATGAGGACCACGTGGGTCGCGTCTTACTAGTTTGACAGTTCCAGGGCCCTGCTTTTAATTCCGTGTGACTGCGACAGTGTCTACCCATGTCCACGCAGGGGAGTCACTGCAGCAGGGTAAGGGGTCAACGGACTTTAGTATAGCTTGCTGAGCAATGCTTACAGGATCCACGAGGGATGCCTGGGCTCCAGCAGGGCTATGTCTTAGCTTGTCACGTTAGTAAGAGTGCTACTCAGGGGCAGGCAGGACAGGACCAGCAGGTGTCACCAAGGTCCCCTGCACCTCCCTGTCATATGTAAGTCCTGTCATGCAATGGCTTCTTATTGTCCAGTGTGGTGCATCTGTCCCAGGGGTGCTCAGGGAAGCCAGTGTGGGAGGGACAGGGGAATGGTGGGGACAGCCCTAAGGCTATTTTCTTGAGGTGTCTTTTCTGCCCCTCTGTCTTGCCTAAGGTGGCATCTCAAGACAGTCTCCTGCTTAGCTGCCATGACACCTGCAGTTAAAGGCTGGGTCCAAACGATACATGCGTGAAGTTAAACAGTCCTGAACGAAAATAGGCGACACGCCAGGGTGGGGGG
This sequence comes from Acomys russatus, assembly GCF_903995435.1. Taxonomy (NCBI): domain Eukaryota; kingdom Metazoa; phylum Chordata; class Mammalia; order Rodentia; family Muridae; genus Acomys; species Acomys russatus. The sequence goes on from NC_067147.1 coordinate 4,918,527, forward strand.
AACCCATGTCACTTATCCTTGATATAGGTCAAATATATATGACCCTAGCAAAAATCCCAAACCCCAGACACACAAATGACTCTTAAAAGGATTCCAAGAAATGCATCTGGGTTCGTGGCATATACAACTGTTTTCAGACTACGTGGGGTGGCAGGGAGGTGACAGCCCAGCTTTCCCTGTTGCTTCCTTGGGCTGCAGAACAGAGAGCGTAACTCCCCCTCTGCTCCCCCTCTGTCAGAGACAACTGAGCAGGTCCTTCAGCCTCTCCCTCTGCCAGTGCCCTGGCCTGGTGCTACGGAACCTAACTACTGAGGTACTGGGAGCTGGAATCCAGGTCTGAGGGGACATCTAGGCAGGGCAGGCAGAAGACAGTTTTATGAGAGGACGTTGGGCAGGGACAGTACACAGAAATGTCTGTCCTCACAGAGGTGAAAGGTGAGGAGGAAGAGGACGCTGTGGGAATTTCAAGGCTGGCATGGGGTGAACTGTTTCATGTGATCTGTCTGTAGGAGTTTCCGCATACCTTCTAAGCACGGTGGGGTCTGTGGGGCACCACACAGGGACTCGGACAGGTGGGGGGGGGGTCAGTGGAGCACTACACAGGGACTTGGGAAGGTAGGGGGGTCTGTGGAGCACTACACGGGGACCCAGGAGGGTAGGGGGGTCTGTAGGGCACTACACAGGGACCCGGGAGGGTAGGGGGGTCTGTGGGGCACCACACAGGGACCCGGGAGGGTAGGGGGGTCTGTGGGGCACCACACAGGGACTCGGACAGGTGGGGGGCGTCTGTGGGGCACTACACAGGGACTCGGGAGGGTGGGGGGGGTCCGTGGGGCACTACACAGGGACTCGGGAGGGTGGGGGGGTCCGTGGGGCACTACACAGGGACTCGGGAAGGTAGGGGGGGTCTGTGGGGGCACTACACAGGGACTCGGGAAGGTAGGGGGGTCTGTGGGGGCACTACACAGGGACTCGGGCGGGTAGGGGGTCTGTGGGGGCACTACACAGGGACTAGGGGCAGGTAGGAGGGGTCTGTGGGGGCACTACACAGGGACTAGGGGCAGGTAGGAGGGGTCTGTGGGGCACTACACAGGAACTCGGGAGGGTGGAGGGGTCTGTGGGGCACTACACAGGGACTCGGGAGGGTGGAGGGGTCTGTGGGGCACTACACAGGGACTAGGGGCGGGTAGGAGGGGTCTGTGGGGCACTACAAAGGGGCTCGGGCGGGTAGAGGGGTCTGTAGGGCAGCACACAGGGACTCGGGCGGGTAGGGAGCGGGGTTTCTGCCTGAACAGCAGAGGCCAGAGGCCAGAGGCCAGCCAGCACAAGCGCCTCACCTGGACGTTGGAGTCCTGGACCAGGCAGAGCTGTTCCTGGATCTTGTGAAGCTCCTCTTGTTGCCACCGAATGTTGGCCTGCAGGATGCGCGTCCTCTGCTCCAGCTGGTCCTTAATGGTCTGGAACATGCTGAATTGTGCTGGAAACTTCAAAAAAGGAAGTAAGAAAAGAACGTAGGTCAAAGACTCGTTTCCGCCTGAGACCACCTTTGCCGCCATTTTGATCAGTCTTAAACGCTCTTTCCTGACCCTCTGCCATTGTTCTCATCTTCTCCACTGTTTAGCTCTGAGGTGAGTGGGGGTGCAGTTGGGTGGATGAGGAGTGTGGAGGGTAGGAGGGGGGAGAGCGCATGCCCAGCAAATGCAAGGCCCTGGGCTCAGGCCTCAAAACAGAGGCTATATAAATGACAATGGCAGTGCCATTGTTTGCAGAGAGCCAAAGATGCACCAGAGTCGCAACACATCACTTCTTCACAGTAAATTTAATTTCTTCACCATAAAACCATGCTGCATGAGTGTGGGGACAAACTGTACCTGAGTCTTGGGGACTAGGTGAAGCTAAGAGGTCTTATCGGTAAGTTCCACTCTTAACCCCAGCCCGCCTCAGTGAGAGGGGCTTTGGTATCAGACTTCATCCAACAGCAGATCCCCAGGCTGCCCATCCCACATAAACCTCGGCTTTGATGCAACCCATCAGAGCAGGGGGCAGGACTCGGACACAACATTCCACCCGGGAACAAACAAACCACATTGGCATTACATTCAAAAGCAAGTCACAACGCTTCTGAGGCGAGTTCTATAAGGTCTGGAAATGTCAGGGCCTCAGGGTAAACCCTTGAAGGACCAGCAGTGGGGTGGTTCTGAGTGGGCATGTAGACTCCTGACTACAAGAAGCCAATGTTGCCGCTGCAGCCACTGCAGCAGCATGCATGCACGTGTGTGTGATGTGCATGCGTGCAAGTGTGCATGTGTGTGCGTGCGTGTGTTACTGGGATGGAATCTGAAGCTTCCCACACCTTAGATAAGTGACCCATCACTGAGCTTCCTCTCAACCCTGACAGTGCCCCTTTTGATAAATGAATCTAACTTTCGATTATTAAAGATAAAAGTTTTTTTTAAATAAAATTAACCGTTACTCAGACGACTACATGCCAGGACTTGGGTTCTATGCCCTCCCCTCCCCACAGGCCAATGCAATGATGAAGCAGGTAAGGGAGCTGAAAGGGATCCACAGAGTCTCACCCTCTCGCACTTGCAGTAGCTGAGAAGGGCTTGAAAAGTCAGGGGAGTTGGCTCGTGCGGATCCCACCAACCTCAGATGCAAAGTCCTGATGCATCTGGACTGAACAGGCGGAGTCCAGTGCAGGCACGTCTCCTCACCACTACTCTACAGCACTGCAGACGACAGCTGCGTGTAGGGCCCTGACATTGATGAATTGCTCAGAGGGACCTGCAGGATACGAGCGGGTGTGCACAGACTCTGTGGAAACACTGGGACATGAGCACCTGTCGGGAGAGGTCTTGGAACCAGTCTGCCTGTTTGATATAAGAATACCTTAAAGGATACAGTGGCTGGGGCTGGAGGGTTGGCTCAGCAGTTCAGAGCACTTGCTGCGCTTGCAGAGGACCCCGGTTCAGTTCCCAGCACCAACGTGGTAGCTCACAGCCCTCTCTAACTTCGCCGCCTGTGGATCTGATGCTCTCTGGCCTCCTTGGGCACTTGCATGCACATGGTACACACACACAAACACACATGTCTTTTTTAAAAATGCAGTTGTTATCCTATATAGAGCATACCACAGACCAAGAACAGTTACTATAAGGTAAATTTCAACACATGAAAAATTAGAATGCCTAAAAGGCCATGTACCATTAGGTATTATAAACACACATTTTTTTTTTTTTTTTTAAGATGCAAGGCCCAGAAGTGAAAGGAATTCTTATTTCTTGTGCCTTTGGATTGAAACAAATCACTAATTTCATACCAAATGTGTCTCAGGAACTTGAAAAGGAAAAACACTATTCCGATTTCTTCCCCCCCATGAGGATAAAGATGGACTATTTTAATTAGGAGGCTGGCTGAACAGCTTTGCTATCACTGCTCAAGTCAGACGCTAGCACGAAGCATATGCTAACACGTCTTTCTTATTCCAGGAAAGCATCCGAGGCCACTTCTACGAGGGCATATGTTCCGAGATGTTCCCATCAGCCATCTCCGATCTGCGCCGCAGGGAGAGACAGCCAAACGCCGAGAAGCTGAGGTGCTGGTGAACGGCCATCTGGGAGCCAGGTACAACTTGGGGCCAGAGACTGGGACAATGCCAGATGCCCGTAAAGGAGCCGAAGTCAGAGCTCTGAGCGCCACAGCAGAAGCCAATGCATCTGTGCCATACTTCCCATGACCACAGAGTGGACGGTCCCTCACTCAGCCTCTTGTCCTTTGCCAGGCAAGTGGGACGCTACATAGTTCACCTCTAAAATGTGTATTTGGGTGTCTCTTTTCTATTGTCACCCATATAGTCATCAATGAATATCCGAGCCACTCTTCAGGGCCAACTCAAGGAATACCTCCTCAGGAAGCCACCATAGACTGACTACTTTCTACTGACTCGTGAAGGTGGTTTCTCTGGTTATCTGCCCACTTTTCCCCTTCGACTCTGTAAACTGCGAGTGAGGGTGTGTTACCAGCACCCCTAATGGCTTGCTCCTGACCCAAACAAGGACTTACAGAGTGTGGTTGAAACAAGTAAGGATTTACTCAGCTGAGATGTAATGTACCCCTTTTAAAAGAAACACGATATTTATAGCATATATAGGATTAATAGCTTTTAGGTCCTTCCAGAATCTTTCTATGACGTTTTGTCTAATTCAGACCTTTCCTAAAATTTAAACTTATATAGGATGAAAGGAATGCAGACAAACAGCAGGGTGACAAAGATATTTATGAAGATGGAAGCCAGGTCCTGGGGAGAAGACATGACTGGGGACAGGGGGACAGGCTGGGGACAGGTTGGGGACAGGTGTGATGAGGAAGTCTACTGCTAGTCTCATTCGGACTCTGGGGTAAAACCCCCCCCGATTAGCACCTTAGTTGATGCCTGACTGTGTGATGCACAGCAGCGTGAAAACATTCGCAAACTCAGACGGTGCCCCTGGGTCCCCGGTCTCTGACTCACCTGTGTCATGGGAGCGGGTGGGCTCTGCAAGATGGTCTGAGGCAGGAGCTGCTTTGCAAGGTCACAGGATGATGGGGAAGGCAGAGGAGGCTGGGGAGAGAATTGGCCTTCGTTAAGCATATACTTCAGAGCATCTGGGGCTGCTCCGCTCTCTGCTGGTTGGATTTTCCAGCTGCAAGTTCTGGGAGGAAGACTTACAGGAAGTTAAGGCCTCTATTTCCTGCCTGCATAGACAATGTAGCTAAGAGTGACTCAACTCATGGCTGGTGTCACACACACACACACACACACACACACACACACACACACGGCGGCTCTGGGGCTGGTTTTGGGCCTCCACTCTATTTCCCTCTGCTGCCCTGCGCTAGATAGACACAATCCTTGAGGACCAAGATACTCTTCTCTCCTGTTGGCTCACTCTCAGGAAGTCGTCAAGCGAGTCATTTCCTGTTCCCCATCACGTGGGCAGGTGGTAGGAAACAACATGGAGAAACAAGAGACCCCTACTTCCAGTTTCATGGGCTGTTAAATGCTTTTAGGAACTCAGCAAGAAGACTCTTCTGAAGTTACCCCCAAGTGCGCCTAGTCCCTAGGGACTATAAAAAGCAGTTTGCATAGAAAGCGTTGCCCAGGACAGCTATGGGAGGAAGTGGCAGCAGGGAGGTGTGACGTGAGTGATAAGTCCCAGGCGTGGGCTCACTAGGCTCCTTTGAGCTGTGTCCCCTGCACAACTCGGGGAGACAGAAGCGCACTGGGCCACCATCTGTGACGAAACATGGTCTGTTGATGACTTCGTGCACAGGCCATCACTCTGTGGTGCTATGGAAACATTCGCCATCGTTACCCTCAGCACTGTACCCTGACTGACACCAGTCTGCTTGAACCCAGGCACAAGTGGAACGGGATTGAAACAGAAGAGGGCTCCAGAAGGTTCAGGAGACATACCTCCCATGACTGAAGCAGTGAATTTTACTCTTTTTTTTTCTTTTTGGTTTTTCGAGACAGGGTTTCTCTGTGTAGCCTTGGCTGTCCTGGACTCACTTTGTAGACCAGGCTGGCCTTGAACTCACAGCGACCCACCCGCCTCTGTCTCCCGAGTGCTGGGATTAAAGGCGTGCACCCCCACCACCCGGCTATGAATTCTACTCTTAATATCACTTGAATTTTGTATTCTGCAGGTATATAGCCATGCTCATTTTGTGATAAAATGCCAAGAATGAGTTGCCAAATAAACGCATGGCTTCATGCCTCCTGCCTGCCCACCACTCTGTCCCCTTAACCCCTAAGTAAAACTGATGCCCTGGAGAGACTCGGTGTTCCTGTGGCTCTTCGGCCCACCTCACAAGATGGTACTCCCCTGCAGAGAGGATGGGGGGGGGTCCCACACATACCGGCATTGTGGCTGCCTGGCTGAGTCCCTGCACTGGCGACTCCTGGGGTAGGGTGGCCGATCTTGGTAAAACTGTAGTGCTGGTCTCAGCCATGAGCTTGGTTGGAGTGGCTGTAAGAGAGTTAGGGATGGCCTTTTTGACTCACAGGTACTTCCCAGCTATCTCAGCAAAAGAGAGGGCGGAGTCCTCTGATGCAGTGGCCAAGCCATAATGCCCAGCCTAGAAGCAGGCCGAAGACATGCAAGTCACCATAACACTCCATTTCTAACATATAGTCCAGCCACCGCCTGACCAAACACCTTACTGGGTGCCACCCGCAGTGCCGATGGCAGAGTACAGACAGGGGACAGTGCGCTGGCTAGTTCTTACATCAACTTGACATAGGCTAGAGTCATTTTAGAAGAGGGAACATCAATTGAGAAAATGCCCCACCAGGTTGGCCTATGGGCATGCCTGTGACACATTTTCTCCACTGATGATTCACGTAGGTGGTGCCATCCCTGGGCAGGTGGTCCTGCATGGCATAAGAAAGCAGGCTGAGCGAGCCTTGAGGAACAAGCCAGTAAGCAGCATTCCTCCATGGTTTCTGCACTAGATCCTGCTTTGAGTCTGCGCCCCCTTTCCGCCCCACCCCCCACCCCGCCATTCCTGGATGACAGACTACAATTGTAAGATGAAATAAATCCTTTCCTCCCCAGTTGCTTTTTGGTCATGATGGTTATTTGTTTGTTTGTGTAGTTTTGCTTTTGTTTTTTTAATTCATGCCAATAGAAACTCTAGCTAACACAACTGGACAGCAGTGGCCAGTGAGGTGTGACAAGCAGGGTCTCCGCTGTAGGCATCCTGGGCTTTCTGGGTACACATGGCCTGGCCCAAATCAGTCTGGGACTTTGTGTGACTCTGTGCCCTGATCTGATGGAGTGTACCCATTCATTACCAACCTATGGAATGGCACTCACAGGCGGGTTCTGACATGGCTGTGCGCGAGGACTTGTGGGAACTCCTTGAGGACGCTGATGGCGAAGGGCTGCTCGTAAGACCTGAGGCACCCATGTCAAGTGCATTAAAGTGCTGCTGAGGCTCCAGGTTTGAGTCCTTTTCCTGAAACACACACACACACACACACACACACACACACACACACACACACACACACACACAAATTCATGTTTCAGCATTAAGATTCCACACATGAATAAATATAGGGCTTTAGTTATAGACTGTATAGTTGTAGAAGATTTTGGAAGAGATTGAGAGAAATACTCTCTTTAGGAAACTTCTAACTAGGTTTGGGTCGAACAGACACACATCATGTGTAGCGTCGCTGAGAGGCTTAGGTCTCAGAGCTACATTTATCTATCTATACCTTCTCACCTTTTATTTTGATTTTTTCATATGTCCTCCACTGACTGTGTGTTCTATTTGTTCCTTAAAACTGTTATCACTCAGGATTTTGGCTTTCTGAAGTGAGAGATCAGAATGAAATACAGCTACTGTTAGCACGGACTGTTAACATGGCCAATCAGATAACACCACCAGGCCATCACAGGCGTTTCCCGTGCTGCCTCTCACGCTTGCTCTCTCGCAGGCAAAGAGCCTGTGGCCTCTTGTTATTTTGGTCTCTGACTCTTAACTGGTCTTGGCTTCCAGGCCATCTTTACCTGGAACAGACAAGACACGATGAGAGGGAAAGCAGCTCTGGTGGCCCAGCTCCCATCCTTTATGGCTTGGGTGTCATAGTGTATGCAAATGGGTTACGGTGTTTTTTAAGTCAAAGAATAAAACACAGTTTTTATTCTCCCAAGTCCTGTTCCCACCCAGAAGGGTGGAAATTGTCAGCACCCACTGTGTTATGACCCCTGACTTGGGTATTTAATTTCACCTATGTGAGTTGATGTGCTGTTTTGTCTTTGGACTCATGGCTTCATTAAGGATGGTTGTCACTATGGTGTGTGTGTGTGTGTGTGTGTGTGTGTGTGTGTGTGTGTGTGTGTGTGTGTGTGTGTGAGCGCGCCTGCATGTGCATTTGTGAATGGCCTTTGAGGACCAAGGCTCTGACTCACTTGTAGCCTTCCTTGGCATTGCCTGAGGAGGAGCCTGGCCACGTGGGACAGGAGAAATCAGGGAAGAGGAGGGAAGGAGGTAATGGGATTTGTGGATGGAAAGATCTCTTTCATCTCAGTGTTCCCTATACGAAGCTGACAGCACTGTGGTTATTAACTAAAATCTTGTGACCCTGAGTCAGAAACATCCTGAAGGTGCAGGCCAGCCGCTCTGCATGGATTCCATTCCCAGCACTATCAGAAAGAGCAGGGGTGGGGGCAGGGGGGAGTGGTGTGGGGAGGGGAGCAGGCTAATCCTTGGAAACAACACAATAAAGCTTAGTCTAAGGGAGGGACATAGGCTTTGAATTGTTCCACACTCTAGTGGGTAATGGAATTACTCCCCAGCATTTTATCTGTGGCTTTTTATAGCTATCATTGGAGAGCTGGGAAGTTGCCAAGCTACTCCTTGAATCCAAAGGATGTTTCTGAGCCAGCTTTTCCAAGCGTGTCCTTGGGTACCCATGCTTCCATGCTCATTGGAGGGATGAAAATACAGTGTCCACCTCATAGGGCCATCATGAAAGGTAAGCAAGGAACGAACATCCCCCAGTCCTCGAGAGTACTTCAGGACTATAGCAAGTGCTCTGTAGAGATGAGTCTGCTCTCGTTCTCTTAGCAGTTATCAGAACCCATGGTAGGTGTCACCACCTAACTCTTCCTTGGTTTCACCCTCTGGGCAGGAATGAGCTCACCTTCAGTGCAGAGGGGTGCATGGCCTCTGTTGGTGGGCCTTCCACGGCCAGCTCCTGTCTCCTTTCCACCCGGACGTCTGCATAACTGCTTGGAAAAGAGACAGAGCACAGAGGAGCTGGCACATTGTAGGAGATCAATACCTAACAGGGCACACGGGGCTCTCCACATGAAACCTACCCATGGGGTCTGAAACACAAAGGGGGCCCATCTGTGACCTGCTTAGAGGATTGAGTTTCATTCCTGCCTAATTGCCTTGCAAAGATTCTAATATTATATTCCAGAGACTTCCATTTCCTGGATGGCTTTATTCCCTCCCACTGTTCCCCATCCCTTCATTTCCTGAAACCTTCAGATACAGCGCCTCTTAAGAACTGTGTGCTCATAAGCTTCTTCTGCCTGAAAAGACTTACAAACTGTGCCTTAAGCAAGTTCCTTATGGACAGCATATATGGAAGTACATATAAAGAAACAAACCTGGAACTAGCCAGACCCTGACCACTGCTGAATCTAGGGACCTATTTTGTCACCACTGTAGACAAACTCGGGTGTGGAGCTGCAGGGCTGAAGGGGGCTGTGATGGGACCTGGGGGTGTTTGGTCCCTTATGTATTTACTCACTCCATTTCCTGTGTTCTCCTAGAACTAGTTAGCTTCTTCCATGATTTGGGAGGTAGGGGAGAGAGTAGGGTGGCACCCGCCCTTCCCTGGGGACTGAGAAATCCACTGGAAAAGACACAGACTTAGAGGCAATGGATGACTCCTGGCCTCGAGGCTACAAGCCACTGGCTGAGGATGCTGAATCTGGGCACAAAATGTAATGAAATGAGATCAAGGTCATTGGCCAGCAAAGGCCAGTGCTTCTCTGTTCTCTGTACACTGAGCAAGAGCATTATATATGCATAGGTGTGTCTCCACCTTCATATGTGTGTTACATATACAGGCATCCCTCAGTATCTGTGGGGACCAGATTCGGGACCCCCTTGGATACTAAAATCCACAGATGCTCAAGTCCCTAACATAAAGTGGTGTAGGATTTACACATTGCTGCAGACATCCTCCTGCAGACTTCAAATCATCTGTACCTTCCTTCTAACACTCTGTGCAATGTAAACGCCACGCACACGGCTGGCATACTGTGCTCTTTACGGAACAGTGAGAAGAGAAAGTGTTGTTCATGTTTAGTGCAAATATAATTTAAAATAGTTTCCATCGGTGGCTAGCCAAATATACAGATGTAAAATCCACTTGATATATGGGCTGGTTCTTCATTATTTTATTAGATTTTTTTTTTTTTCTAGACAGGGTCTCACGCGGTAGCCCAGGCTGGCCTCAAACTTGAGCTCTCCCTGAGTCAGCCGCCCTCATGGTGGGATTATAGGAGCATGCCACTTTTCCAGGCACAAAGTCTGTCTTCTAAACCAGCCTCTGGCTGACTTGGTCTCTTGGCATTTCTGTACTGAGATGGAGAGTGAATGGCCAAGTCCCTTTACCCCTGAACGTTGGGGACCCACACAGGACACATCTATGCCAGGCTGGACAGACTCTTACCCTTTGAATCTCTGCTTACCCACCCCGAGCCAAGGACTCCCCAAGGCTACTAGGGACTCCCAGGGCCATTTTCCTACAGTTAGCCTAGTTTCCCCCCCTAATATTGCCTCAGTTGCTAGCAGAGGTTTTTGAATCTTAAAGGAAAACAAAGTACGTGTTTGAGTTATTTGGAGGCAACATTTTAATTTTTTCCCCCTCAAATACAGCAACAAGGCAAAGCTGGGGGATGGATAGAGATGAGGGAAAAATATGTAAGTAGGTCAGCGAAGCAGGAACATACTAAGTAATATCCTGGCAGCTTTCAACGGGGCTTGACTGAAAACTCACAGGAAGTCCCAGGGCCTGCAGGAAGAGGGTGTGCACCTGGGCAGGGCCTGAGTTCTGACCATCAGGCTTGCTGCAGATGACAGCTGGCACTCTCCCTCTCATCCAGGGCCCTTCCTTACCTGTGGGGGCCTCCTCCAGCCTCCCCCCAAGCCTCCCCGCTGCCAGGCACTTCACAGAAGCCCGGACTGCCTGCCCTGCCCGCATGGTACCTGACCACCGAGTGCGTGCACACGATGAACTCGGGTTTGGAGTTCCATTGGTGGTAGGTGATGTAGTACTGGGTCTGCAACCAAATCCACTGCTGCCCTTTGGTCAGAAACCGGTAACAGCATGACTTCCCTTTGCCGAACTGCATCACTAGGAGGAAGCACAGTAGATGTGGCACGTAAGGATGCTAACGTAGAAAGGACGTCCTTCCCAGGACCGAAGCCCTAACGGTCCAGTAGCCAGCGCCAGAGATTGCTTACTTCCCTGGTTGCACGGTATCTTAAGTGTGACTATTATCGCCCCATCTGATGCTTTTGGGGGTGGGGTGGGTTGCTGGGGGTTGAATTTGGGGCCTCGTGCTTATTAAGCAAGTGCTCTGACTTAGTCACAGTCAGTCAGACTGAAGGATTCTCAGTACAACGATGCCAAACTTTTCCCCAACGCACAAAGGCTCAAAGGGCTCTCGACACAGAGGCACACTAGGATAGGACAGCTTTCCTGGCTGGCGGGTGAAGTAAAAAGAGGCCGTGGCTTCCCTGGGACTCATCTTCCTGCTGCAAGGGCGATGGCTGTGGGACTTCAAGAGCTGAGCAGAGGAGAGAGCATCCAGACACTGGGAGAAACAGTCCCAAAATAGACCTGACAGCCCGCAAGCGATGGCCAGGCTCTGCAGCTGTCTTCCACAGCTTTAGGACAGAGTCTGGTAGGGATGCCTGAAGCCCAGGTCTCCCCCCCTGCAGCTGCATAGCTGCCTGAAGCTCCTGTAGTTTTGTCTGCAGATGGCTCCTTTGGGGGGGGCGCCATCCAGGACAGAATGCAAGCCGGTGGTTTATTAGCTCACGTGAGGCAGTAGGATAAATTATGGTTCCAAGGAAGGAAGCCAATTTGGATTTTTATCACCACCGCGCCTGCAATTTAGCATCTTGTAATGAAAACAGTCATGAGGAATCTTACCTAGGAAAGAGAAGCTAGCATAGGGGACCGCTGTGTCAAAAAATAAAATAAAATAAAATAAAATGCAGATCTGAACAGAGAAGCCCAGCCCAGCAGACCCTGTGGGCTCGACAAAGCAAGCACACCTCGCCCAAGGCTGTCAGATGCCCAGTGTTAATTCTCCAACCCGA